>NC_087491.1:3664621-3967651 GCF_036417665.1 Passer domesticus
GAGCCGCCGGAGCCGCCCGAGGCGGCCGAGCCGGGCACCGTCAGCCGCCTCCTGGAGAAGTTCGGGCAGCGGCCGCGGGGCCGCCGTCGCCGCGTTGGGGACGCGCTGACCGGGACCGGCGGGGCCGCGGCTCCGCCGCAGGTGGGACCGGGCGCTGCCCGGGCCGCGCCGCCCGCTGCGCCCGTGGGAGCCGGCTCCCCCTGCGCCCCCGCGCCCCTCCAGAAGGGACCCGGCTTCCCCCGGGCTCCGGCGCCAAAGGCGGGACCGGCATCTCCGCCGGCGGTCCCGGCCACCCCTCCTCCTCTCCCAGCTCCCCCCCGGGCTGCCACCCCTCCAGCGGTGCCGGTGGCCCCCCAGCCCACAGTCCTGCCGCCGGCTTCCCCCCGGGCTGTCACCCCTCCGCCCACCGCCCCACCCCGGGTTGTCACTCCCCCACCCACGGTTTCTCCCCGGGCTGTCACCCCCCAGCCCACGGCACCCGTGCGGGCTGTCACCCCCCAGCCCGCACCACCTCCCCGGGTTGTCACCCCACAGCCCGTGTCCCCCCAGCCCGCCCCGGCTCCCCCCCGGGCTTTCACCCCCGAGCCCGCAGCCCCCCAGCCGGCTCCGGCTGCCCCCCGGGCTGCAGCCCCCCAGGCGGCCCCAGCCGCCCCCAAGGCTGCGGCCCCTCAGGCCAACTGCTTTCTCCACAAGATCAGCTCCAACTCCTTCACGGTCACACCCCGGGGGCAGCCGCCCGGCGCCCGCGTCCCCGAGCCCGGTGCTGTCCCCGCCGGCCGCCCCGCAACGCCCAAGGGGCCACCAGTGCCATCCACCAGCCCTTCCCATGCCAGAGCCAACGCCAGGAGGCCAAAGCCGGAGGAGGCCGAGGTGGCCGTGTCGCCCCTGCCCAGTGCCAGTCCGGCCCCCAGTGCCACCGGCGCCACTCGGCCGCTCTCCGCCTCAGCCCCCCGGGCCGGCGGCTCCTTCGAAATCCACCCGGCCCCCAAACCCGACCTGGCGGCCATCCCAGCCCACGACCTGCAGGCACAGGCTCTGGCCAAGCTGCGCCTGAATTCGCGCAATTCCTTCGTCTTCGTGCCCCGCCGGGAGGGCAGCCCGGCTCGGCCGCCGGCCCAGATCGCCCGGCCAGGGCCAGCGCCACCGCCCTCGGAGGAGAAGGCAGCCCAGGAGCCCCCGAGGGCTTCCGCCCCCGAGCAGGAAGAGCCCATCACTTCCCCACCGGCGCCTCTGGATCCGCTGGTACCTGTGACTTACATCGATGACATTGTGGAGCCGGACAGCGGGGCTGGCCCGGCTGCGAGGACGGGGAGCTTGGCGGATCAGCCCGGAGGAGCTGGCCCCGACCTGGAGATGGAGTTTTCCTCTGTGCCCCTGTACAGGCCACATTCCGCCCCCCAGCAGAGGGGAGGCAGCACCTTCACTGTCGTGCCCAAAAGGAAGCCCGTGGCTCCTGGGCTGCAGGCTCTCGCCGATGCCAGCGGCAGGCCACAGCGGGAGGAAGAGGAGGAGGAGGAGGAGAGCAAAGGCAGAGGCAAAGCCGTGGAGAACGCTGATGGGCCTCAAGTGGGGATATCCCATAAAAAGCGCTACCCCACGGTGAACGAGATTGAAGTGATTGGGGGTTACCTGTCCCTGGAGAGGTCCTGCATGAGCAAGACGGGCTCGCGCCGCAAGAAGGTAACCGGGCACCTCTGTGCTCAGCAGCCAGGCTGGAGCTGTCCCGGGGCTGCTTGGGTTTGGCTGCTCAGGAGGCACTGCTGGGAGCACGGGCAGTGTGTTTGCTCCTTGTGGGAGCCAGAGGCTGCCCTCAGAGCTGGCTGAAGTAGGGGGTGAAACGCACTCAGAAGTGAAGCCTTGGGGCTGGTGGAAAACAGGAGAGGGAAGGTGGAACTCCACCACACTGATGTGAAGGACGCTTCAGAATGATGAGGAAAGGACCAGGGATTAGTATTTCTCATGGTGTCCAATATTAGGAGAGTTTGCAACTCTTTGCAAGCCCAGTGTCTTGTTTGCTTTTACTGTCTCCTGGAACTTTAAAGGGAGCCTGAGGACTGCAGCTGGGAGATGGGACTTGGTGTATTAAACAGAATTTGTACTCAGGGAGGGGACACTGGGGACTGTCCCACAAAGCAGCTGAGGGTGGGATATGCCTTGTGACAGCTGCAGGGCCTCTCCCACCCCAGCCCTTCCTGGAGGTATGATAATGGAAACTAAAGTATTTCAGGAATTCAGGAAATCAGGGGAGCTGCGTGGTTGGAGCAGCTGTGGGCTCGCTGTGTCTGAGGGGTTGTATATGTTGGGATGCCCGTGGTCGCATTGGAGTCTTCCCCGCATTAGTGATCTATTGATAGAGGCTCAAGAATTAGGTCTCGATTAGGCAGAAAGAGATCAGCAAGAACTTAACTCCCATTGATAGGATTATACCACCTGCTCCTTCTGAAAGTGCAGCTACAGCTCTGAAGATTCAGATGCTGATTGCTCCAGATGCCTTTGGAGTGAGCGAATGCCAGATTTTCTCAAGGCTTGGGGTGTAACATAGATCCTTGTGAGCCCTAAATTGAAAATTAATCTTTGTAGAGCTTGCTGAAATGCATCTGGATGAGATAAGAGGAGTGGGGGAGAGTTGTTGGGCTCTGAAAGCAGCACACTAAAGTGGCAGATCCCGACTTTTAGGGCTGTGATGTGACGTGTTTTTCCATAGTGGAAATTGCTGTTGGACATTTCCGTTACCCAAATCCAGGTAGATAACTGAGAGACTGAATGCACATGGGTGCCTGAGGCACTGAGCATTATAATTTGAGGCAATCACTTGAGCAGGATGTATCTCATTTGAAGGGAGGCAGGGAGTGCTGCTGTCAAATTCCTCCCTAAGCACATGCAGCCTGTGGTAATTTGATGGTGACTAATGCAGGGAGCAGGTCTGGAGCACCTTGAGAGACAGAAAAAGCAAATGAGCAGGAGTGTTGATTCTTGCTCAGTGCTCCTGAAGTTTTTCCTTGTTTTCCTACAGGGAAATGCTTGGTCGGACTGGAGTTGTTCTGCTGCCTAAACACCTGCTGGCTTGCACTCATTGCAGCTGTTTTAGCTCTGTTCAGGTTCAATTTGGGGTGTTAATTTGATTTACACCAAATCACGTGTGTGGTATAAATGGTGAAAATATTAATACAACATGTTACACTTGTGAGTGCTCTTACAATGGAGTAGAGAACACAGAGGGAATCCTGTGAGATGGTCATATTTGGGTAAGCCCCACTTCTGATGGAGCTGAGGAGCTGATTTTTCTGAGCAGGGGATGCTGTTGGGGCACAAAGAACAAAGCCTTAAGTAAAACCAGTTAAATGGTGCACAGTGGAAAGTATCCTTAACAGTACAGAAAGGAGGGAGGGAGATGAGCATGAGTCCAATGCAGTGACTGAATTGTTTTTTGGTGGTCAAACCCAGAGGAGTCGTGGCATGTCCAGCCTTGGAGCTGTCTGAAACTTGCCAGGGGAAAGCTTTGAGCAACTGGCAGGTCAGTCTTCCTTAAGGCAGGAGTTTGGGCTAGAGACCTCCAGAGGACCTTTCCAGCCTAAAATGTCATGTGATATTGGTTAATATCCACCATATCTACTATTTTGTGTGTCAGTGGTGGATTTGTGTGACATTGGGCAGGTCATGGAGCTTCTCTGCCCCTGTTCTTATCAGCTTAACAGCATTAGCTGCTTGTTGTGGAGCCGAGGTGCCAAATACTGCAAGGTGCACACACAGCTGTTCCCTGAGAACTGTATGTGGGGTCGTCCTGCAGGAGAACTTGTGTAAACATTTGGTTTCTGAGAGGAGAGAGATTAAAAGGCAAAGGAGAAATTACCTGTTATATTTGCAGAACTCAGGAAGTTGAAGCAAATAGGGATCCTTTAAAAAATAAGAATGGAGCTGAAGGAAAGTAGTGAAGACACAAGTTTCTGGGTGAAATGAAATGTGGTATGGGAGAAACACCCATTTTGCTTTCAGTTCCTTCCTGCTCAGTCAAGCACAGAGTATGACTTTGTAGCCAGGGTCTAGAAGATGCTGATGGGGGACAAATGGAAAGATTTCTGTTTACTCTTGACCTAGAGGATGTTTGTGGCTTTACTCTGGGTAATAAGGCTGAGTGTTGATGCCTGAAAAGGAAGGAGCTCGTATTAAGATGCATTCCTTGGTTTCTTCCCAAGAGATCACTTTGTGTCTCCAAGGCAACCAGCCAAAAACAAGAGTTCTGTTTTGTAGCTTTGTCGGGGTTTTCAGAAACTTGATTTTGGCCTGAATTGGGAAGAAACAGACTGTTCTTGTGAGCTGGGAGCTGCAGTTGTTTGTTAAAACCAATCCCCTTTCTTTTTTGGGGTGTCAAAACCTGATGCTGGTTTTGGTGAGCAGCTTCTGTGTCTTTTGGGGTGAACCAGCCCTTCTTGTGTCAAACATCTTCCTTTCCAAACCTTGCTTTTGAAAGATCTTTAATTATGCTCCATACTCAAGAAAGTAGTGTTTAGTGAAACTTCAAGAACTTGGAAAAGTTTAACTGTTTGCTGATGCCCAGCAGGAATCTGGGAGATGAACAGCAGGTCAGCAGGGTCTGGAAATGCTGTGGATCAATGGCTGGCTGTGCAGTCAGGGGTAATGATTTATTAGGAAGGAGGGTGTCAGCCCTGCCAGTTGCACCCCACTGTTCTCTGAGATGCAAATGGTGTTTTTCTTCAGATGTAGAAATTCAGCCTCCCTTTTCCATTCCCATGTGTGGCCACTGATTGCCTGATCGTGGTAGCAGTGCCAGCAAAGTGGAGCTGATGTGCTCTGAGTCCCCTGAGCACATCCTCCGTGGCTTTTTGGGAGGGTGGCTGGGACAGGCTGGGAGTGGGTTCCAGCACTGCTCTGCACAGGGGGAGCTCCAGCCCCTGCTCCTGGCTGCTGACAGTGGCTGTGGGACTTGTGACTTTGCTGTAGCCTGGGGGATGCTGCTGCTTCAAGGCCTTTCAGGATAAAGAACTTCAGATATGTGAAGCAGCTGTTACTTTGAGGGTTGGAGCTGGAGCTTGGTGAGGGAGAGGAAGATGATGTATGGAAATAAAAAATCTGTTCCCAGCTCTGTTGTGGAGCTGCTGTGGGGGAACAGGGGCTGTGAAGGTCAGTGTGGGGCTGTGTGGGATGGGACACATCAGGTCTGCAGGTGGAGGGCAGAGCCCCAGCCCTGCTCACCCTGGGGGATGGATGAGCTGGAGCTGCTGTGCTCCTGCGGGGGTTCAGGTGCCCTTCAGGGCTGTTCATCTGCTCTGGGGCTGTTTTGAAATCTCTCCAGGCAGTACCACCAGCAGTTCAGATAAAGCAGCGTGGGTGAGACTCAGTCTGAGAAGTGTTTGCAGCTCCAAAGGGATGTGCCAGGAGCTGCTGGGCAGCTGCTGGAGGAGCTGGCTGAGCTCTCAGAGAGGACAGGATACATGTGCAGGGGTGGAAGGAGACCTACTGACCTTTATTCTAAACTGGGAGTGGGGCAGAGGATGCAGCACACTGTTGATGACCTCTGCTCAGGGCTTCTCTTTGTACTCTGTTATTGCAGAGAAGTAAAGGCACGTCAGCAGTGCCAGGAGGAAGGGAAGGCTTTGCTGCAGGATGTGGATCTTTGGGATCTCAGAGGACAAAATCTTGCTCATCTGAGCTGACAAGAGTCAGTGGTGGTTTGGTTGCCTGCCAGAATAACACCCAATAAAGTTGTTGGTGAGATAGAAATCTGTGTTTCTGCAGAACATGTGTTTGGTGTGTGGAGCGAGAGCTGGGGAAGGACAGAGCACTGCAGGGCCAGCTGGGCTGCCCACGAGCAGTCACTGGCTTTGGGCTCCAGGCTCTCCTCTGGTTGGAGGCTGGACTGTGCCCTGGCCCTGCTCCTTCAGTGTGTCACTCCTGCAGTGCATCCTCAGTGTTCTCCTCTCCAGGATCCGGTGCCTCCTGGAAATCCTGCAAGGCAGGTGAATGAATTCTGGCCAGGCCAGCCAAAGTGCTGTGAATAACAGGATCTGAGAGCCAGCAGACATCAGGTTGTTGATGGATTTAATGTTTTGTGCTTGTCACAGCTGGCAGTTTGCCGTGTGCTGGCAGGCGAGTCGCAGCCCAGTGTGAGCAGGGATTACGGGAACAAGGCTGCTGGGATCCAAACAGTTGGAGTCTAGAGCTAAATTGTCTTCAGAGATGTTCAGCTGAACTTCAAAAAGTTCCAGCTTACACAAACTTTAGCATGGTCCGTGTCCTAATCTTTTGAGCTGCATAAAGCCTGAATGTGGCTCCCGAATTCCCACTTAAAAGTCTGTTAAAAAATTGGTTTAAATACTCCTTGGTTTTGATCATGGGCAGCAGCTTTGTTGGTCTAACCTGCTGAACTTCCTGCTCTGTAGTTTTCCATCTGTTCAGTTCTGCTGGAGATGGTCTCCTGTGAGAACCAGGTGTAGGTTTGGGATGTTGGCAGAGATAAACATTTCCAGCTGCTGCCCAGACCTGTTTGGAGCAAGTCTGCACAGTGTGGAGTCTAAATACTGGTGGCTGCCTGAAGTTTTTTTTTTCAATATATAACACAAGTAAATTAACCATAACACAAGTTAACTAATCTGGTAGTAGAAGAAGAAATCTCTCTGCAAAAACTCCTTTGATGATGTCATCCCTGTGTTTTACAGGGGTCAGGGCAGAGATTTGTATTCTTTAGCTCTTGGAGAACTGCATGTTCCTGTTCTATTTTCTGTCTCTGGCTGTGCTCTGCTGGGGCAGATTCATCTGCCACCTTTAAGGAGGGGCCATGGCAGTATCTGACATGGATGTATTGCATTTTTAGGAGATGAGGTCAGCAGTGATAAGTCATGCTCAGGAAATAAGTGTCTTGGATGATGAAGTGCAGCCCCTCCCCTGCGGAGATGATCTCCATTAGCTGTCAGATGGCAGCAGGCTCTTTCACCCAGACAGGGCCATTTTCTTGCCCTTTACTAATTCCACTGATTTATTTTTTTTTCCTATGATGTTGATGGCTGAGGGCTGGAAATCAGAATTTGCTGCAGTTACAGCTTTTAAACCACTTCACAGGCTGAGGCTGTCAGTGGGGCAGTGGGTAGCTTTTGTTTCCCCACTACATGCCAGCACCTTGAAGTGCTGAGACTTTGTTGTATGAAACCTTGGCGGAGTCTGAGTCAGATTTATCTCATCTCTGTAGTGGGAAATTTTCTGTGACTGAGGCTCTGCATGGCCTCACCACTCCCATGCTTCTTCTCATGCTGCAGTGACGGTCTGAGCTGGTCCCAAATTCCCCTGGTTCTCTTGCCCCCATGTCCTGCCTGCTGCTGTCAGCACTGCAGGAATGGACAGAAGGGCTAAAATAGAAACTCTTACGCAAATAAGAGCTGAGCCTGGCTTTGAAGCTGGTTAGGACGTGCCCAGGGCTCAGCCTGCCCCTGAGCTCAAGAGATTTGAAGTACTTTGTGCTCTGAACTCTAATCATGAGGATTACAGTTAACGTTTTCTTAATCAGTTTGCCTAATCTGTGGACCAGATTGGAGATGGTTTATCATTTCCCTTCATCTCAAGGATTCAGTTTGTTTCGGGTTTGGGTTTTCCTTTTCACTCTGGTTTTTCCAATGCGTGGTCATGGTGTTCTGAGAAGAGCAGAGGAAGGACACTGGGGTGGCTGGGGCAGGAGTCCTGCTGGTCTGTGTTATATGTAGGGAACAGTAGAGAAAATGAAAGTATTTAGTTTCTGGGTGCAGTGGCAGTAAAGGAAATCTGGGTAAGAGCTGCTGCAGCAGCATCTCCTTCACCTCAGGGGTTGTGCTCACCCCGCTCCCAACTGAAACCTGAATTTAAAATCTATTTACAACTCGGGCTCTTCCAGTGACTGCAGCAGTCTGTGGGGCTGGGAGGATATCTCTGTTTGCCAGTTTGTGTAGGAAGAGTCACATGAAGTGTCTGTATCAGAGTGACTTCAAAAACATGCTGGGAAAATCTGGGCTGGAGGAACTCGGGGCTGATGTTTTCCGAGAAGTGCCCTTCGGATGATCTTGGGAGCCTGGCAGGATGGAGCTGCTGCTTTGTGGGCATTGTAAGAATGTAGGAAATACCTCAGACAAAACACTTGTGTGTGTAGGGAAATTATGTTGCTTGCAGCTGCTGAAAATGCAGCTCTGAGGGCACATCCCTGAGGCTCCTGGTGAACCTGCTGCACTTGCTTCTCATCAAGGAAGTTCCTTTTGCATGTTAAAAGAGAGAGCAAGGGCAAGAGAGACATGAACTCTGTGTGCAGGTGAAACTGTTCACATCATGGGAGCCTTTTGGTCCTGAATGAGCTCCTTGACAGGGTGGGAAGTAATTCTGCTCCCAGCCTCTCTCTGTTTCCCATGGAATGAATGGGATGATGCTCCATGGGTCCCATTCCAGCACCAAACCCAGGTATTTTTGTGAGCTGCTCTGGGCAGCCTGGGTTGCACAGCAATGTTTGTGGGTGGCAGCTCTGTCACTGCACCTTGTTGTAGCTACAAATGGGCTGCTCAGAGCTGCCTGTACTCAGAGCTCCTGTGCTGTTGGGGAGCTCTGTGTGTGGTTTTTATGAGGACACCAGGTCTTGACACTAATTGTACCTTGCTTATCCTGCTCCCTTTGTGCATTCAGATGAGATTTGTTTCATGCAAGTAGGGAGATTTGTCTGGTTCTTAGGGGCCAAGTAAGTAATTTTTGAATTGCTTGTTAAGCTGTGGAAGGCTCTGGCTCCTCTGCCTGCAGATGTGAGAAGGAATAAAGGGTTCCCAGGGTGAATGGCTGCTCTGTGCCCTGGCACACTGGGGCTCCAGCTGTGCTTGTGTGGGCACTGGAATCTCCCCTTGTCCTGCACAGTGAAGGGAAGAGTTAATCAAACCACCTGCCCCACATGCTCTGGGTGCTGTCCCTACCTAGTCACCTCTCATCAGGAATTTGAAACTTGCCTGTGTCTTGCACAAGGAGTTTAATATTTCGAATCTCCATGCATTGCTCCTATCTGCCATGTGCTTCAGCATATTGATTACACAGAGCTGGCTTTGTGGGTTGCCTTGTAAATGGAGACTTTCTTGTTTTGCCTTGTGGCTTGGGAGCTGGGATGTGATCCTGAAGGAAATGTCTCCTTTGCCAACAGAACCACACAGGGCTTCCCTGACGTGCTCCTGCTGTAAATCTTTAGTGCTCTTGGCTCTACTCAGTAACTCACTGAGGTGCAGCTAATGGCTGAGCAAAAGTCAGTGTTACTCTCAGGAAACGCTTCTTGGAAAAGCATGATCAAGTGATTTGTGGAGTCATAGTTCCAGTTCCCCAAAACTCTTCTTTTTGTGCAGAAGCACAGAAAAGTGCATTTTTGAACTGCCATCTGCAGTTTTCTGAGCATACTTAGAATGCTTCAGCCATAGCTAATCCGATATAGGAGCCAAGCCTCGAGTCCCCTCGTTCCTAGGGGTACTTGTCAGGGAAAAACCCTTTCTTTCTGTGTCAAGGAAAGCTTTAGAGGCACAAAAGCTCCTTATCTTCTGAATGATAGCAAATGCCTTGGTGATGTGCTGGTGATTCTGCAGTCCCCAGGGTACTATTTCAGGCAGCCCACATAGTCTGTGCCTGGAGTTATTAAACAATTCGGGCTGACACATGACTGTGTTTTCAGGACAAGCACAGACACAGAGACAAGCTCATTGCTAACTGCAAAAAAATGGCTCATTTTCCTAAAAAATCTTTGTCTAAAAGTTTCTTTTCATGGGAGCTGTCTAGATCATTGACTGCAGTGTGCTGTAAAAAAACTGAAGGCCTCTGCAGAGGTTTGGAGTTTATGAACTGCTTTTCTGTCTCCTTTTACTAAATCTGCTGCTCTGTGGGACTGGTCAGATGGGAAGAGCTGGGTAAACCCTTTGGGGATCTTTGTCCACTATAAAATCTCTGCTGCTACCCTGTTTGCAGTCTCACAAGCAGTTATTTGTCTGTGCAGAGACCTTCCCTGTCACTCCGTGGCAGCTGGAGGTTGTTCTCTGTTAGAACCTCCTCTTTGTACAGGTCCTGAGCCTCCACCCACCAACCCCCTGGGTTTGGAGCTTTCCTGCCCTGCTCAGGGGCTCTCTGCAGCCCTCCTGGGATGCTCTGTGTGCACAGGCTTGCTGGCACTCCCGGCTGGCTGCAGTTTCAGGTATCAGGTAATGTCTTGTGCCTTCTTGACCCAGTCTTTAGACAACCAGTGCAGCAGCAAATGTCCCTCGATGTGAGGTGGCACAGGAGCACAAGGTTCTTCAGAACACTCGTTTTGTCTTGATCTCTCAGAGATATCAATCCCTACTTTGTGTTCATGCTGGATCATCCACCTTTCCTGCAGATACCAGCCAAACCCTCCTGTGCTGCTGAGAGGAGGCAACTTCCTTGTGGGAGAAGAGGAGGGACAGACACTGATCTTGTGACACAGAGACACAGACATCTCTTGTCTGTGGTGACCAGGGACAGGAGCCAGGGCACGGCTGGGGCTGGGCCAGGGCAGCTCAGGCTGGAGCTCAGGGCAAGGCTCTTCCCCCAGAGGGTGCTGGCACTGCCCAGGCTCCCCAGGGAATGGGCACGGCCCCGAGGCTGCCAGAGCTCCAGGAGCCTTTGGCCAGCGCTGCCAGGGATGCCCAGGGTGGGGTTGGTGGGGGGTCTGGGCAGGGACAGGGCTGGGCTGGGTGATCCTGCTGGGTCCTTTCCAACTCAGCTTCTTCTGTGACCCTGTAGTAGACGAGGTGTGAAAAGCTGCTTTAAATCACACCTGGCAGCCCCTGCATGTCCCGGGAAGTCAGTGCAGTCCCTGGATTTGTCACTTGGGAATTATTGAGCCCAGAGGATGAGTAGAGGAGCATCAGTATGTGAAGAGAGCAGGTCTTGATCCCTGGTGCTGCTCAGCTGTTTGGATCTGGTGAGGCTCTTGGTGGGTTGGGACGTGCTGGAGGTGCTGTGGGATGGCAGCAGGGCAGGGATGGAGCCCAGCTTGTGCTTCACCACTCACTATCCCATCCTGCTCCTCAAGGACAGAGCAGGGATTGCAACTCCAGCAGGAGCCCCTGGTTTGGGAGATGGGAACCACTCACGGGGAGGGAAGAGGGGCTCAGTCCTTCTCAGCCCCCCTGTTCTGGGCTGCTGTCATGGGGAGCAAATGCTGACTCAGACTCTCCCTGCTGGAATATAATTATAGGATGATTTTATTAATTTAATGCCTAGATCAGTTCCTTTTTTTCCTGGCTGTTACAAGGTGAGGATTTGGATTGTCAAAGAGGTTTCAGTTTAAAAGGTGTAAACACCCTACATTTTCTCTTTGGCTTTGGCTCACCAGCCAAGCAAATCTAATAATGGGTGGAGCAGAGAAAAGCCACAGTAAGGAGGTTCCTTCTGGAGCTGAGGATGCAGATTAACCCCCAAAGACTTCCAGAGAGGTCCCTGGTGTGTGAGAAGCCACTGGGTCTTTGCTCTGTCATTAATACTGCCTTGCAGACTTTCTCATCTCCCTTTGGAGGCAAGGTGGCTGCTGGCTGTCATTGCTCATGTTGAAAGTTGGGCTCTATAAATTGGTTGGTTTTGGTTTTAATAAATCTCTATATATGGGGGGTCTTTGGTGGCTGGTCTGGGTGCAGCCTGAGTCCCGACAGCCTGATACAAGGTTGACTTCCCTTTTCTAAATGAGATCTGCACGACTACTCAGATTTATGCTTTGTTGGGCAATGTTTGCCCTGGCTTCTCTTTCCTGGATATTCTATTAGTCATTACTGTTCAAATCCTAGCAAATAAATAAATGATTTTTGCTATGGCAACAAGAACCTATCAGTTGAACAGCACAATATTTCCTGAAAAGCCTGATTTACTCTTTTCAGTGTGTCTGATTGCTGGGCAGAGTATTTATATATAAATTTCTATATATGTGTATATATGAGTTTGGGTTGGACCCTGGGCTTGTGACACAGCTGTGGGTGAAGCCTCCAGCTGAGCAAAGAGTGACAAATCCCTGCAAACATCCACAGCTGAAGGGTGCAAAATTCTTCCTTGCCACAACTGGCAGCTGCTGCTGGGGCAGAAGCAGGGAAGCAGTGCTGAGACAGGCTGAGCAGAGGCCTCTGGCTGGGCTCCAGCGAGCTTGGCTCTGCTGGGACACGCTTTTCTTCTAAAGAAACATCCCCTGGTGCCTTTTGTGTACCCATAAAAGTCCCTGTGGTCTGGCAAGGCACTGCTGGCTGTGCAAACCTGTTGTCTGTGCCATGATGGCTCTTGGTTTTCCTTTTTGGCTGGTTCCTGGGACTGCAGCTGCCTGTGTTCCTTGCACACAGCACTCAGCTGTGCTCTGTAGCCACTCAGAGCATTTCTCTGCCCCGTGTGTCCCCCGGTTTTGCCTGAATGCTTCGCCCTCCCTGTCCTGCTGGGCCAAGCAGAGCTGCTTTGTGCTTCCCTGAAAGCCCCTTGTGCTTAGAGAGGGGAGCTCGGGTGCTGCCACAGCAAGGTTTGGGGTTTGGGGCTCTCTGCCCATGGGCAGGGCTGACTGAGTGCCCCAGGGTCCATCCTGTGCCAGTGCCTGGTTGTGCCCCGTGTTTGCTCTGCCTGGGTGTGCCCAGAGCTTTACTGCAGCAGCCCTGGGGCTCTGCCTGGTGCAGGCTCTGGGAGCAGGGGCTGGGATGTGCCACAGGGCAGCCCAGTGTGGTTTGGGGGAACTTGTGCCACACACAGCTGCCTGTGTGAGCCTTGCAGGTGATCTTGGCCCCAGCTGTGCCCTGGGTGTCAGGGGCTCCAGCATTGCCTCCTGCTTGAACTGGCTGTGCAGAGTGGGATCTGTTGGGTTTGGGGCTGTTGGTGTTGTCACTGGGCTCTGTGTGGGGTGTGGGTGTCTCCAGGCCATTTCTGCTCTGTTCTGCTCTGTTCTGCTCTCTGGTTTTGCTCTCTGCTGAGGCTGTCTTCTCCTCCAGCACTGCATGCACCTTTGGTCCAAACTGGACTCAAAGTAATTTTTCTCAGAGATTTTCTCCAGATAGCAGAAAACCAGGAACATTTAGTTCCATCTCCCAAGCTTAAATTTAAACCCCAAGGCATATCTCTCCCATCTGCTTTGTTTTCCATATTCAGCCAAGTACTTCTTGTCCCTCAGTGCCATTGGCAGCACTGGTCAGTGGCCTCTGTGCAGTTTGTGGTTCTGGGATAGCTCCTGGGCTTCCAGGAGCCCTGGGCACCTCCACCCTGGTGGCCTTTGTGCCTGGCAGCGTGGCTCATCCCCACAGGACAGACACCACATTGTGAGCAGTCACAGCCTGGCTCGGATCAGGGAGCATCTAGGTCAGCAGCAGGGATGGGAAATTCAGGGAGCAGCAACTGGGATGCTTTCAGCTTCAGGGCCATTTCATTCCAGTCCCTTTTCTCTGAAGTAGAATCACTCTTCTCCTCTGTGTAATTTGGGGGAACTCAAAGTAGCTGGGACAGGGAATGGGGAAAGGCAGCTGGTTCCCTCCATGCAGTTTCCATCCTGCCTTCTCCTGGGAGCAGGGCAAGGGAGCCAGCCTGTGTCCAAGGTCCATCCTGCCCTGGGGCAGAGTAGCTCCAGCTCCAGCTGTGGTTTGCAGTGTGGAGGAGCTGCAGCTGCTCCCTCTGGTACCCAGATTCAAACTAAGCTCCCCTTGCTGCTTTGCTGAAAGCAGCAGTGAAATGCTCCCTGTCCTGCTCTGATCCCTCCAGAGCTCCAGGGATCCTGTGCATGGGCAGCACGGGTGGCACTGTGACCTGCTGGCAGCTCTGGCTCTTGGAGATATCAGGTGTGACTTTGGCAGCCCCTAATAATGTCACTCCAGTGCTCCAACCACTGCTGTGACAGGGGATGGGTGCACCTGGGCACTCTTGGTGCTTGGGGCCAGGTCCCACTCCCCAGCCTCAGGGATTTTCTGTATGACAGAACTATGGGATAAATGTGCTGCCCTTGCCCCTGGCTTGTCATTACACAGCATCTGGAGAGATCAGAACCATCGGGCTCCTGCCACCTGTCACAAGTTGCCATGTCCTTTCCATTCTGTTCATAACCCTATTAGCTGAATTTTAATTGTGTTTAGAAGTAAAGGGATCACAACACCCTTTTAGACAGCTGCTCCTGAACCTTGATCTGTGTTGGCTAAATACTTCCCTACTTTTGGCATGAACCTATTCCTGGCAAGCTTATCCTCCTTATTTGTCTGATGTGTGCTGGCATCAGCAATTCCATGCTCCTTGGTGGTTATTTTCTGGAGTACTTACAAAGAGCTGTTAGGCTTTTTCTCCACCTTCACTTTTGCTGGTGTGAAGTTTTTGCCAGTGAATCTGCTGTGCAGCTGTTGAGGTGTAACCAGATTCCTGGAGCACAGGGTAGGTAATGATTGGGACAGGCAGGGCTGCAGGGGACAAACCCCTCCCTCAGCTTTCCTTTTCAGCTTGGACAAGCACAGCTGCACAGGGAGGAGAGAGCCTGGCAGTCCCTATTTCCAGCAGAAATGCCTTTCTTCATTCCTGGTTTATTTAAGCAGCATCCTAATGATGATTACAGTCCTGTAGCCAATCCCAAAGTTTCTTCCTCAATTATTCACAGGTGATGAACTTCTCTTAGGGCAAAGGTTGCTCTTAAACTTGATTCCATTTTTAGTTTTTGCGCTCCGGTTTTCTTCATGGCCATAAAATTCCGGTTAGCCCTCGATGAACTCTTGTGTTTGCGTCACTTTCATGTCTCAGTTTCCCAGTTACGGTGGAAAGGTCATTAGTGACAATACCAGATAAAACTGGTTTCAAACCAGAACCTTTAAGGCCTCCCCCTTGTCCAGTATTTTCCCTGTCTGCTACCACCTGTTACCATCTCTCCTTTAGCTGCTTCCTTTTTCTCCCATCTGGTTTTAAGCCCTGTTTAATGTAGCTTAAATAGCTCTTTGCCAGAATGTCCTCCTAAGACTGGAGTCCTGATGATGGATGTTTCTGTTTCCTGGAGCTTGGATACACAAAGGAATTAGCAATGTCACCTTTCCAACGTGTGGGTGCTTTCCTGCTTGTCTCTCCCGTGACAGACACGATGGCAGCTCCTGCTGGGTGCCAGTGTGAGGAGCTGGCAGAGGGCACAAAGACAGAGGTGCTCCAGACCCCTGGGCCTCCTGCCTCCATCCCATCCATTTGGCTCTGCCTTTGGGGTTTCCCTCAGCATGGCAAGAGATCCACCAAGGCCCTTGGGGAGGGACTGGGGGGTCTGCAGTGGCTGCTGTGCCAGAGCCAGTGTGGGGATCAGTGGGTTCTTGGGCTTCTCCCTGATAATTCCTCTTTGCTGTTGCCCAGATGAAGATCTCTTTCAACGAGACAAGTTTGCAGACGATGTTTGAGTACCCCTCAGAGAGCTCCCTGGCAGAAGAGGATGAAGAAGAGGAAGGACACGCTTCTGAAACGGAGGAAAAATCTCGTACCTTTTACATTCCACGCCCAAACAGCACTTTGCATCCCAGTACTCCTAACTCAGGTGAGTGAGGCACTGTGTTGGCACCATGGGTTTTCTGGTGCTGCCTGACACTGCCCATGTTTCCTGCAGACCCTTAAGGGATTCCACATGAGTGGAAATGCTAGTGGAGGTGAACAGGGAGCTGCAGATGGACATCCCAGCTGTCCCTGCTGGGATCCTGGTCCCACTTCTTTTTGGGGTGGTGAGGAATATTTACCTCATCTTTCTCCTTCCAGCAGATTTATCCAGCTACACCCCAAAGCACTCCGTGAAGTTCAGCGAGTGGCAGGAGCAGAAGTATGAGGGTCCTGCTGCAGAGGGATCCCTCCCAAAGGAAGCTGATTCCCATGGGAACCAAGTCATGGTGAGGCTATAAATAACCAGCTCTTGTGCTCCCTTGTGGGGTGGGGGTTGTTCCAGGCAGTGGACGGGACAGGATGTGCCTTTCCCTGCACACCTGTGTTTGTGTTCCTGCCCAGGGAGCTGTGTCACTGCTCCCAGAGGGCCCAACACACCGTCCCACTGCCACTACCACACCTGGCCCTCCCCGGCCCTGTGAAGGAGACTCAAGGCAGCTGGCACACTCTGCTCAGCACAGAAAAGACATGGATTGTTGGAACAAGTCCAGAGGAGACCATGGGGATGCTCCAAGGGCTGGAGCCCATCTGCTCTGGAACCAGCCTGGGAGAGCTGGGGGTGTTCACCTGGAGAAGAGGAGGTTCCAGGGAGATCTCAGAGTCCCCTCCAGTGCCTAAAGAAGGCTTATAAAAAACAGGGAGATTGATTTTATTTTTTTTTTTTTTATTTTTTTTTTTTTTTTTTTTTTTACATGGGCAGGTGATAGGACAAGGGGGAACATGTTTAAAGTAAAAGAGATTTAGATTAGATATTGGGAAGAAATTATTCCCTGTGATGGTGGTGAAGCCTTGGTGCAGGGTGGCTGCCCCTGGATCCCTGGAAGTGTCCAAGGCCAGGCTGGACGGGGCTTGGAGTGACCTGGGACAGTGGGAGGTGTCCCTGCCATGGCAGGAGGTTGGAACAAGGTGGGTTTAAGACCCCTTCCATCCCAAACCATTGCAGGACGTTCTGATACTCCGGGGCACATTTGGAGGGGAGCACTAACCAAACACACCCAGCTGGCCCGGGCAGGGTGCCAAGGCAGGGTGAGGGGCTCCTTTGGGCCGGTCTGACCGCGGTGTGTGCTCTGCCCACAGCTCACCCCGGCGGAGAAGGGCGGTGTCTCGGATTTCAGCAGCGAGCCCGCGCTCTATTTCTGAGCTGCTCCGCGGCTCTGGGCACGGTGGGCAGCGCAGCCCGCCCGGGAGCCGTGCCCGCACCGCGCCGCTCCCGGATCTGCTGCCAAGGCTGGACCAGCTGCCCTCGGGCATCTTCGGAGGATATTTGCACTGGATTTTGGGACCGAATTACTGCTTTCAAGGCATATGATTTATTCTGCCTGTGGCCTTGCATATTCCTTGCTCAAGATCAGCTGCTGGTTAGGCAAGTGTGGGAAGGACATCTGTAAGCCCGCGATGGATGTTGATTTTTCTCAGTGCTTGTCTGAGTCCAGGCACTGTGCAGGGTCTGGACAGCTTTTGCAACCCTTCTCCCCAGTGGAGGATGGCACTGGGCAGTTAGGTGGGCTCACAGCGTGATTTGACACATTGGGTGTCAGTTTGGAAAACCATTGAAGGTTCATGGTTTGTCCTTGGCATGTTTCCAGCTCTGGTTTCACTGAAACATCGTGGAATTCATGTGCCAGTTACATGTTTGTGGAGCTCACTGAACACCCTGAGGGGAGGGATGGGAAGAGCAATGAATGCCTTTAGCTTTAGATGTTAATTTTGCACCAATTAGTAATGTCCAGGCTGCCTCCAGCCTCTTGAAGATTCCCAAACATTGGTCATAGCTTTGGTCTGTCCTTCCCAACTCTGGCATCCAGTCTCTGGGGGTTGCTGATTGTGCTCCAGTTTGCCAGCTCCTCTTGTTGCTTTGCTCCAAATCTGATTGATCTCTCTTGGTTGCTTCCTTCAAGCCACACTTGCTCTGCTCTTCTAGTCAAAACACAGGAGGGAAGTTTCACTCCATTCTTCTGCAGAACTTGAACAAGGAATGTGGGTTATTTTTGTTTTTTTTCTAGGATTTTTATAGTTCTATTATAATTGTTTAATGCAGCCAATATGCAAAGGAATCTACTAGAATCTTCCATTCAAGTTTTCTACTACTGTAAACTCAGGGTCAAAATTGCACTCTGGACCAGATGGAGCAGTGCTGCTAATGTGATTTGTACTTTGGGATTAAAAGAGATGTGGTGAGAACAGATCAGGCCTCTTTGGGCTTTATGGAATGAGTGGGGCGTGATCCAAAGGAACAGGCTGCTATCTTTGATTAAATTTTATGGTTACTGGTTTGTCTATTATAGATGATGAATGTCTGCTCAAGTGACACTGCTCTGTGAACTGAAAATGCTCTACATACCTTGCACTTGGTTTGGTGTCTGGGAAGCAGCAAGGGAAGGTTGGTCTACTGAAAAACACAGGATTAAATGTTAGGACATACCTACTTGTAGCTGTTCCCTTCTGCCCTGGGTGCCTAAATTCTTTTGGAAAGATAATTAAAAAAAAAAAAAAAGCTAAAAAGCTACTCAGTAGTTTTAGATATTGGCTGGGGGGGCCACAAAGAAACATTTTGCACCTCCTTGTCCTTCCAAGCTAATTTGAGATCTGCTGCCTGTGTGACTTGCCAGGAGCAAGATGAATCTGCAGTGCATCTGCCTGGGACATGACACAAGGACCATGGAGTTCCATGTGTTGAGGCTTCTCCCATTAATAAAATACTTCAGGATAAGGTGCTGAGACTGGTGTAGAATGAGGGAAATGTGAGACTGCTGGTGACTGCTAGATTTAAGGGGTGAATTTTCAGCACAGCTTTTCTAGCAAAATGGTCCCAGTGAGCATCTCCCCCTTGGAAAAGCCCAGGTCAGTTTAAGGCAGCTGTTTCTTGCAGAACTGCAGGAGGTAAAGCAAAGCTGCTTTCAACTCAAGTTAGGGACAAGGGGTGTGAACTAGCCCAGGCTTAGTTCTCCTATGGATCCATGAGGAATGCTAAAGCCAACACTGCCCTGCAGCTCCAACACTGCTCTGGTTCTCTGTGAGTTCATGCTGTGCCTGCAGCCCTGTGGGCAGGACAGCTCGGGGTGTGGGGGTGCAGAGCTGCTGCTGGCTCTCTGCTCCTTCTCCTGGTGATGCTGCTCCATGCACCTCGGAGCTGTGATTCAGCACTCCTCTGCACTTCCCAGCTTCCTGCTCTAATCCCTGCCCGGGCACTCCAGCTGCCTCCAGGCAGAGCAGGATGAGGGCAGTCCTGAGCACAGGAACATCAGCTGATGGGTCACTCCTGGGATGTGCCTCAGGATGTGCTCAAAATGAAGGGTATTTTTGTGTAAATGCCTACTCTGCTCTGTAGCATTGGAAGATCTGCTTTAGTGGGTCTCTGACTAATACCAAAGCACATCTGAAAGGAAAATTTACTTCTGCAAAGCAAAGGCTTTTATTACATGTGGCATCCTTGGACCACAAAGCAGCTCTCTCTGGCCAACAGGACATTCCAGGCTGAAGAAGAAGTTTAGGAACGCTTTTGTCGACGTATTCGTGGTCCTAATGAAGTGTTTTGTGGATCAATGATTTTATCAAGATCCCTCATTTCCTTCTTCAGGACATCTAGCAATGTCTGAGAATTGTCCAGTATCTGGGAAAGAAATAAAAATAGCTTATTTTTACACAAACTGTTTCTCTTATGAATTCCCTTCCAATTCAGCTGATCTGCCTTGCAGCAAGAGGGGCTATCCAGCCTTTCAGCCTCTAATTCCTGGTGATTTATTGTCCTCAGTGTGGGAATATCTGTGGGCCAATTTCTCTGGTTTGTGTTCATATTCTGAATATGAAAGGCCTTAAGCAATTTATCTGCCTTGGAGCACGAGGCAGAGAACTTCCTGAAGCAGACTGGGGGTTTTGGTTGGTGTTTTTTGGTTGGTTGGCTGGGGTTTTTTAAGGGAGATTGGTACCTGGGCTTTTTATGTCAGTATTAAATTGTGCTCAACTGACCCAGTTTCAACTCTTTTCCACTATTAAAACTGCACATTTTGGGTTTCTGGCTTCAAGACTAACTCAAATCTCCAGTGACCTTATGTCAGACTTGATCTGTTATTAATTTTCTCCTATTTTTAGCTCACTGTGTACATAATCCAACATCCCTACTTCCTGTGCTCTAAGCTACAACATATTTAGGAGACCTTGCTGCCTGTCCACCTCACCAGTTAAAAATTTTAACACAGTGGACAATTGTAACCAAATGTGATGGTTATAGTCCCAAAAATAATTTATGTTCTTGTGAATTTGTGGAAATCAGCAAGTGATCAGAGAGGAGCTGAGGGAGTGCCCCACAGGATGAGGTGCTGGAGGAAGGTGAAATCCTGTGGGGGTGGCAGGAGGCAAGGAGTAACAAACCAGGAAAGGAATTCTGTTACTTTCTGTCTGTAGGACACCAGCATCCCCTCCTCACAGCCTCTTTCTGCCTCCTGTGGGTGTCAGTTCATGTCAATAAACAGGAATTCATCTGTAGGCTGGGGGTGGGACTTGGATCTCAGGTAAGCTTTCTTTTTAAAGGGGCTGTTTGTGTACCATACAACATAGTTTTTAAGCTTTTAAACTTTTCTGTGAGTTTCCCATTTCACTTCAAACCATCAGGTCTTGAAGGAGGTCGAGGAAACATCTCAGCTTCATCTGAAAAGTGATTGCCAGGGGCAAGCACTGACTTTGAGAGAGGAAGAGGAGCTGACACAGTAGTTGGTCATATTCAAAATGCAAATGGGAGGAGAATTTAGGCAGCAGCTAATAGGGGAAAGGTGTTTCTGACACAACCTCTGCCTGGTCACCATGAGAAGGAAGATTGCTACTTATCTGGAAAGAGGCTGGGAAGATCCTTTTTTAAAGAACTAAAAGCTGTTGGTGTGTCATACAGAAGTGACTTCTGGCCACAGCTGTGGCCCTGTCTGTGGGGATCAAGCAGTCCCTGCCTGGCAGTAACACACAGAAGGGAATGGGTAGAGCTGTCTCAGGAACCAAAATGACAGTGCCAGCCCTTGTGCTGTTTGCCTCCTTCCCACCCTTTACTGCCCCAACAATTTGACTCTTTTAATGACATTGTTCCATTAAAGATGAAAGAAACTACACTAAATATTGGGCTGGAAGAGTGGAAGGCCAACAACTCCATCAGCACCATTGTTCTCTGCCTGAATTAGCAGGATTGTGGGTCAGTGTCATGGCTCTGGTTTCCTCCTCTCCCCCCAAACCATGGGTCTGAGATGGTAATTTTTAGGGCTCTGTTCCAAAAGCTATTTTAAATGTATTTTGACAATAAACTTTCCCCAAGCCCAAGCAGCACCAAAACAAGCCCCATCCCAACCCTCTCATGATGGGGTCTGTGTGCCAGAGCTGCATCCCGGGCCCGGGAAGTTGTTTTGGCTGCAGGGCTCTGACCCAGGGAGGAGTGGTGGTTCATGGAGGTGCTCCCGACCGACCTTCAGGTAAAGACAGACCGAGTTCACACATACATACATACACACACATATGTATATGTATCTATATATATCCCAAACCTCCCCTGACACGCCGTTAGGCTGGAGCTCAGGGCAAGGCTCTTCCCCCAGAGGGTGCTGGCACTGCCCAGGCTCCCCAGGGAATGGGCACGGCCCCGAGGCTGCCAGAGCTCCAGGAGCCTTTGGCCAGCGCTGCCAGGGATGCCCAGGGTGGGGTTGTTGGGCAGGGACAGGGGCTGGGCTGGGTGATCCTTGTCCACCTCAGGTTATTCAGATTCAGTGATTCCCCCGCGCCCTGTCACAGACAGCAAAGATCAATGCCGTCCCTCCTCCCCTCACGATGAAGCTGCACAAGGCGCTGTCCCTCGCTGGCAGTACCTCCCCGGAGGCTATGTCCATCTCGGCGATGGTGCGGTCGATGTGGGCTCGGGTGGACCGGAGCCCGGCCAGGCTCTCGCTGGTATCGGACAAGCGCCGGGAGAGCGTCGCGATCCGCGCCTGCAGCCGGCTCCGCTCCGCCTCCTCGGCCTGGATCCGCCCGCTCAGCTCGTCCCGCCGGGCGCGGAGCTCCGACAGCCCTGCGGGGCGGCACCGTCAGCCGGGCCCGCGCCCCCTGCCCGGCCCCGGCCCCGGCCCCGCTCGCCCCGGCCCCGCTCACCCTCCCGCAGCGCCGCGTGGTGCCCCCGCAGCGCGGCTCCGGTGCTGCTCATCGCGGCGGCCGGCGGCGCTCCGCCCCTTCCTGCGGCCCGAATGGAGCTCTCGGCCGCCTGGCACACGCTCAGCACCGCGCTGGTGCCGCCCGCCGCGCTGGGGCTGGTGAGTGGCGGGCCGCGCGGGGGTTGCGGAGCTCCGCCGGGCCCGGGACAGGCCCGACCCGCCGCCCCCGGGATGCTCCGGCCTCGGCTCCTCCCCGGCCGGGCCTCTCCGGCTCTGGGTCCGCGGGGCGGGGTGGGAGCTGCCGGGGCCGGGGGGAAACGGCCGGGGCCGGGGGAGGAACGGCCGGAGCTGCCGGGGTCGGGGGAAACGGCCAGAGCTGAGGGGGAAACGGCCGGGGCTGAGGGAGGAACGGCCGGGGCTGAGGGAGGAACGGCCGGGGATGAGGGGGGAACGGCCGGAGCCGGGGAAGGAACGGCGGGAGCTGAGGGGGAAACGGCTGGAGCCGAGGGAGGAACGGCCGGGGCTGAGGGAGGAACGGCCGGGGATGAGGGAAGAACGGCCGGGGATGAGGGAGGAACGGCCGGGGACGGGGGAGGAACGGCCGGGGCGGGGAGGAGGGGAAGGGGCTCCTGGGTGTGCGGGGATGGTGTCTGCTGGGGACTGTCAGGGAAGGGCCGCGGGCCCAGCTGCCCTCTCTCCCTGTCACCCCAACCAGGGACGGGATGGGAAGGCCGCGGCTTGCCCGGCCGTGCTGTGGCTCTGCTCCCGCTCCGTCTGAGGGAGCTGGGCAGCCAAGGGTGGCTCGCAGCATTTCCACCAGCACCTGTGTCCTGCAGCAGCCACCTGCAGGGACAGCAGTGATGTGTGCGGGTGTGAGCCCTGGGAGAGGGCGCTGGGCATCCAGCGGTGGGCTGAGACCCTGGCACATGGCCATGGAGGAGCAGCATCCCCCCAGTGCAGTTTGACAGCAGAGTCCCTATGTGCTCCATCAAATGCTTAGCTCACGTTCCCTCTGCTTTCCAGGCAGCCCCGAGGCCCGAAGCTGCCGCACCGCTGCAGGATGCCGAGCTCCGGGCAGCCCTGGACGTGCTGCAGTGCTACGACTTGCACTCTGTCGTGGAGGAGTGGTTCATCGAGGTGCTGCAGACTGACCTGCAGGCGAATATCGCCCCCGAGTTCTGGAACTGCATTGTACAGTATGAGAACACGGCTGAAGAGCCCCAGTGCGCCGCGCTGCTCCTGGACGCGTTCAGTCTGCTCAAGCGCCGCCTGGAGCCCTACCTGAACAGCCTGGAGCTCCTGGAGCAGTGGACCAAGGCAGGCCTGCTCCTGGGCACAGGCGCTCAGACACTGCAGGAGAAGGTCTACACCATGTTCAAAGCTATCCTCTTCTTCTCCACAACCAAATCCTTCCAGGCGATGATCCAGCAGTTCTACAGCCGCACGTTCAGGATATACATGCGGCAGTGGAAGAAGGGAGAAGATGGAACGAATGAGTGTGAGAGCAGCATGAGTGAGACCGAGCAGGAGAGTGACCCAGAGGAGGGCGGAGGAGAGGGCCAGCTCTGTGCAGGCTGCAGCAGCAAGAGGGAACAGTGCTGGTGCCCTCAAGCCATGGAGCAGTTCCAGCAGCTCAATGACATTCTGTAGGTATCTCAGGGGGTGGTGGCTGTCACTAGGAGCAAGGGGGGTATGGATGTGGAGCAGCAGCAGGTTTTATTGATCCCTGAGAACAGGAGGAGCTGTGTAAGTTCAGGCTGTGTCATGGTGGTGGGTAGAGAACTCAGAATAGACTTTCTGTTTTCAACTGGTGGTTGAACAAGAGCAGATCTTTAGATGAAAGTTCCTCTCCCTGGATATGAGAATATCCTCCTCTTGCTCTGAGGCCTCTGATCACAAAGAAGCAAACCAGAGGAAGGTGTCCCTGCCCATGTCACGGGCTCCAACTAGATGATCTTTAAGGTCTCTTCCAACCCAAATCATTCTCTGATTCTATGAAACTCTTCTAAATGAAAAAGCTTTTGATGGCTTTAAATATCTGTAAGGAAGATGGGATAGCAGTAGTGCCATGTGTTACATGTGTAGTGCATCTGTGTGGGCTGTCAGAGCATGTGGCCCAAGTTGGGCCTGTCTCTGTGGAATGTACAGGGAGGGTGGTGCCTCCAGCTATAAGATTTTCTTGATTTGCTGGTGCCTTTTCTCCCACATACTCCTAACGATGTCCCTGTGCCTGCAGGCGGCGGCTGAATTTGCTGGAGAGGGTGAGTGCTGACGCTGTGACCACCATCCTGCACAGGATGATCGAGGAGAGGATGGAGCAGCGCTGCCGCGGGGAGTACGAGCACTCCTTCCTCAGTGAGTTCCAGGAGGTAAGGCACGTGTGGGGGCAGTGAGGGTCCTCCTTGGGAGATCACAGAATCACTGGGCTGGAAGAGACCTTCAAGATCGAGTCCAACCCAGCCCCAACACTCAACTCAACCCTGGCACCCAGTGCCACATCCAGGCTTTGTTAAACACACCCAGGGATGGGGACTGCACCACCTCCCCAGGCAGCCATTCCAGAACTTTATCACTCTTTCAAGTAAAAAACTTCTTCCTAATATCAAACCTGAATTTCCCATGGTGCAGCTTGAGGCTGTGTGCTCTGGTTGTGTCAGTGCTGCCTGGAGAAAGAGCCCAGCCCCACCTGAGCACAGCCACCTTTCAGGGAATTGTAGAGAGTGATAAAGCTGTGCAGCTGTTGTTGTTTTTTAGCAGCTCAGGCTAAAAGCAGATTCCAACTTAAAACACCTGGTCCAGGGCTAGGACTTCCACCATGCCTGGCAGGAGAGGTGGCTAAAACTCCCCATTTTGGCTGCTGCTGGAGGGGAAGGTTTGCTCTGACCTGAGCATGAAGCAGTCACATTTCCCCTCATGATGTCTGTAGTAATGAGGGAATTTCTGTGGTTCCAGTTTACAAACCACAAGATCAACAAGTGCCACCTGGCCTGCAGAGGGTCCTCCCTCTGTGTAGCTGAGCCCATAATTAGAATTTCTGTGCCTGTTTTCAGTCCTCTTTCCAATTCCCCTATAAAATTGGAAGCAAGGTGAGAGAGGATACTCTGGTATTGATCTCACCAGTGGCTACACAGAATTAAAATAATTCTTTGCAGCTGTTTAGTTCTTTGCTGCTATTTCAACTAAGTTTTGTGTTGAGCTGTTTATCCACCATGACTTTAAAATAAATTATTCTCCAGGTTATGGCTGCTCCAGGACACAATCCTGAGCTCAGTGCTCCTTGCACATGACCTTCCCTTTGCCCGTGCTGGAGAACCAGGCCTGCAGCCAGGTTCCCATGCAAAGCACTTTTTGCCATGCCAACCATTTTTGTTGCTGCAAACATCAGGAATCTTTTTGTGTTTACTTCCTTTTGGTTGTTGTGCAACACTTTCTTCACTGCACCTCGTGTGAAATGCTTTTGGATGACCTGGAGATTGTTTAAGGATATTTTCAGGGCACCACAGAAAACACAACTGCATTCTACTCCTGAGATGCTGCCCTTGCTTCCACCTCTTGTTTGGCTTTAGAGTGTTGGAGCATGTCAGGATTAGGAAGAGGTAATTTTAAGGAAAAAAAAATTAAAAGCACAGGCCTGGAAATCTAATGGTTAAACAGAGAAGACTGAGAAACAGCTCACTGAAAATTGCAGGTGCTGAGGGCAAAGCCTCTTTGCCAGCACAGCAGCAGCTGCCTGGAGTGTCAGGTCACAATCAGGCTGTAACAGGAGCACTCAGGGAAGATAAACTCCAGGGAAGAATGGGTTGTTTTGATAATAATTCCTTAAATTCGTGTTGCTTTGCATCAGTTATAGCCCTGTCCTTTTGTCCTTTAGGGGAATTCTTTAGCAGCTTCTCCACAGTTTTGCCCAGGTGTTTGTAGTACTCAGGTTTGTGCTGGCAAAACTTGTGCATTTCTTCAGTGTTTCCTCCATTGAGTAATTAAAAATAAACATCAGCAAAGCAAACCTTGACTTAGCATTTTTGTTTCAGGCTGTCAGAATCTATAAAAAAATACTAATACCTAGTATTAGAGTGGTAGTAGAATATCTTGTAGCATTGATACTCAAATACTATGCCAGGAAGTAGCATGTATTTGCTAATTGATGAGGGGGAAAAAAGGCAGTAATTTCAAACATCTTTATATTGTAATTTGCTATGTTTGAAATTTGGCAATTACATATTTCTCACTAAAGCACAAATATTAAAAAAATAACCTTCTTATGCTCTCTGTTCAGGTTTTTATTTTATAATTCAGTGACAAGGCTGGTATTTGGATTTCAAATGCCTGAGTTGTGTTGGGTGTCTGACTTCTTGGGATATCTCATTTGCTTTTCACTGATTTCAGGGACCATAGAAATTTTGGGGCAAGGATGGTGTAATGGGTAATTTGCTCATTTTCTTATGAATGGGACAGTTTTGCAGGTATAGAATGGGATGAAACTCTGCAAGAACGAAATAGGCTGCAGGTTTTGGAACAAACCCTGTCCTTCTTGGAGCCCGGTGCCCGCACACAGTCCACGGTCACCCCTTATCTTCTCACACCCAGCTGCACAGTCCACATCCTGTATCTTTAGTTAGAGTTCCAATTCTTTCAGCTGGGCTTTCCCCAGCTATAACCCAGGCTGGGGCACGTTTGAGGAGCAGCTGGGGGTGATGCTGTCCTGGTCCAGCTGCCCCTTTCTGCAGGCTGTGGTGGCTGCCTGGGGTGGGTTGGGATGTGGCTGCATTCACATCTGTTTCTCCCTCTCATGGTGCAGTGGATAGAGAAGGTGATTGGGTGGCTCAGCAGGGTGTTCCTGCAGGATGGCCCCTTGGCACAGTCCTCCCCAGAAGCCAGCAGCACCCTGAAACGCTGGCGCTGCCACGTCCAGAGGTTCTTCTACCGCATCTACGCCAGCATGCGCATCGAGGAGCTCTTCAGCATCATCCGAGGTGCTTCACCCTTGGGCTGGGACTGGCTGGGTGACAGAGCTCTCTGATGTGCCACACTGCCTCCCCCTGCCTCCCCTCAGAGCCTGGCGCTGCTCCTGATCACTGCTTGGTTTGCAGATTTCCCAGAGTCAAAGCCTGCTGTGGAGGACCTCAAGTTCTGCCTGGAAAGGACGAACCAGAGGCAGCAGCTGCTCAGCTCCCTGAAAAGTGCTCTGGAAATGAGACTTCTGCACCCTGGTGGGTTTTACATCCTTGTCTGTGTCCTGACACTGTAAGGAGCCTGGACATGAGTGGGGATCTACTTGGAGCTAGTTTAGTTTCCTCTTTGAGGAGTGAGGGGCAGTCACCATGCCCATCACGCATTATTTGTGTTCCAGTGGGCATGGCAGCAGCAGCTGATGGCATCCCAGCCCCGTTTGGCCTCATTTTTACACTATGGTCAGGAGCACAAAGTTTATCTTTGGTCCATGTGGGCAAAAGCTTATTTGCACTGTCAGGACTCTAAGCCTCTGTCAGCTCTGGGCCTCTGTTCGTGCTCAAAACTGGTTTCTCAGGCACATGGATCTGATCTGCCCCATTGCCTTTGGCAGTAGGGCAGCAAGCCCTCCTCCTCCCACACCACAGGTAGAACAGAGGGCTTGGACCATCCAAACCCCTCTATCCAAGCCATTATTCTGTGCTGCAGGGCTCTGACTCTCTGCTCCTCTCCTGTAGGAGTCAACACCTCCGACATCATCACTCTGTATATCTCGGCCATCAAGGCCCTGCGGGAGCTGGACCCTTCCATGGTGATCCTGGAGGTCGCCTGTGAGCCCATCAGGAAGTATCTGAGGTAGGAGGCAGTGGGGCAGTCTCACACATCCCCTTTCCCTCTCCTTCCCTCACTCACTCTTCCCCTTCCCCCTTGCTCTGTTTGGTGCCACTGACAGGACTCGGGAGGACACGGTGCGGCAGATCGTGGCCGGTCTCACGGGGGATGCTGAGGGCTCGGGGGACCTGGCAAATGAGCTCTCCAAAGCTGACCCAGTGACCCTGGAGAACGGCCAGGAGAGTGATGATGACATCTCGGAGCCAGGGGACTGGGTTCCTGACCCAGTTGATGCTGATCCAGGTGAGATGCCAAGCCCAGCAGCCCTGGCAGCCGGCTGGTTTCCCTGGTGGGCTGTAGCATTGAGCAGCTCATTTGCTGCTCCTCTGGAGCTGGGCTGGGGCAGGTCCCTGTTAATCTGTTGTCTGCTGGATTCCACCAGGGAAATCGAGCTCCAAGCGTCGCTCCTCAGACATCATCAGCCTCCTGGTGAGCATCTACGGCAGCAAGGACCTGTTCATCAACGAGTACCGCACGCTGCTGGCCGACCGGCTGCTGCACCAGTTCAACTACAGTGCTGAGAGGTGAGACCCAGGCCTTCCATGGCCAAATCACCCAAGTCTTCTTTTACCTGCTGTCTGAACGGCAGAGCCTTCAGACTCAGTCCTGTCAATGGCTGTTTGTGGAGCCAGGAATGCCTTTGGCTATTTGCTTTGCAGCTTTGACTTTGCCTCGAGAATTCCATGCTCAGTCCTGCCCTTGGCTTGTGCTGATAGAGCAGCTTGTAGGAATGTGGAGGCACTGACACACTCTTAGCTCCATCCCACATGTTGTGTTGGCCCCACAAATAGAAGGGATGGAAGATGTGTGTTTCTGAAACACAGAAAGTTCCACCTGAACACGAGGAAGAACTTCTTTGCTGTGAGGTGACTGAGTAGTGGAACAGGAAGCCAGAGAGGCTGTGGGGTCTCCCTCCCTGGAGATGTTCCAGACCCATCTGGACACAACCCTGAGTGACTGCTCCAGGGGATCCTCCTTGAGCAGGGAGGTGGAACGGGATGAGCTCCAGTGGTTCCTTCCAGCCTGAACCATTCTGGGATCCTCTCTTCAAAAAGCTGCTGGCCTAGATGTGGTGGCTGCTCCTCACTTGAGTACCAGGATCCATCCTGGGCAGACACAGTGCCTTGCAAAGCTTCCTAGGAAGAGCGCCTTGTGCCAGGAACTTAGTTTCTTTGCTGTGTGGTGAGGGGTGGAGGCCAAGCCAGATTTGTCCATCCAAGGGCCCTGTCCCTGACCTGCTGTGTCTCTTTCCAGGGAAATCCGTAACGTGGAGCTGCTGAAGCTGAGGTTTGGTGAAGCTCAGATGCACTACTGTGAAGTCATGTTAAAAGTAACTCCTTTTATTTTTTAATTCAAGCCCTGGGTGTTTCTGCCCATTGGGGAAGGGGAGGGACTTGAGGAGTGACCCAAAAAGGGACTTTTAGGAAAGTGGGGGTTCCAGAATGCCAGTGAGACGCTGATTTGTGACAGGCAGAAGTGCATTTAAATCATGTCTGGTTTTAAGCCCTGTGGGCTGGATTGTCAGCTCTGGGGAATGGTTGCTCTGGTGCTGCTGTCTGTCCTGTCCTTCCTGCAGTATCCTGGCATTGAGGAACTGGGTCTGTCCAGCTCCTCTGGGGTTGGATTCTTTCAGAGCACTCTAGGAAGAACACAGGTGTGGAGGGCCTCCAGTGAAGGCAATGTTGAGTTGTAACCCCTTCCTCAAATTTTCCTGAGTATGTAGCAGACTTCCAAGTAGACACACATGACCATGTCCTTTCCAGTGTCCCCATCATCATTTGGAGAGAATGCTGTTGACCTTGTTTAAGCCTCTCCTTCACTGCTGGCTGGCACTGCCTCTGAAGGGAAGGAGCCACCTCAGCTCCTGTGCCTGTTGCAGGACATGGCCGACTCGCGGCGCATTAACGCCAACATTCGGGATGAGGAAGAGAAGCTCCCTGAGGAGGAGAGGCCTCCCTTCAGCCTCGTGGCCATTATCCTCTCCAGTGAGTTCTGGCCACCACTCAAAGAGGAGAAGCTGGAGCTTCCAGAGCAGGTCAAGGAAGCCATGGAAGCGTATTCCAAGAAGTATGAGAAATTAAAGGTGAGGCCACTTGAACCCTCCTTATGAAAGCTTTATGCAGTCCCCTTTAGCTGCTGGCTGGCCCACGCTGTTAGAGTGGGGTTTGCAGTAACCCAGCACTTAGTGGTTCCTGCTGGGAGATCTCCTGTGAGCAGCTGCTTTCCCCTTTTCCCAGGCCATGAGGACCCTGAACTGGAAGTACCACCTGGGGCTGGTGAGCCTGGACGTGGAGCTGGCTGACCGCACGCTCTCCCTGTCCGTGTCTCCTGTGCACGCTGCCATCATCCTGCACTTCCAGACCAAGAGTGAGTGCTGTGGAACCCTATCTGTGCTTCCATGGGTGGGAAAGCCATGTTCCTTGGGCAGCTGGAGGCTCTGAGAGCTCTGGCAGGAGGACCAAAACCTGGGTTTGGATCTCCTTCAGGGTCTCCAGCACTCAGCAGGGCCACAGCTCTGTGCCCCTCTGCTTGGTCCTGGCAGTGCCTCCCAGCCTTACCCAGCTTCCTACCAAATCCTGGCAGGCTTGGGTGTGAGAAGTTCTCCATCTCCTCTCTGGTCTCCATCTCCTCTCTGGTGTCCATGGTCTCTGCAGGCACCTGGACGCTGACAGAGCTGAGTGAAGTGCTCAAGGTGCCTGTGACTTCACTGAAGAGGAAGATGACGCTGTGGCTGCAGCAGGGAGTTCTGCGGGAAGAGCCCGAGGGCACCTTCACTGTCATTGAGGAGGAGCAGAAGGACCAGGTGGAGAAGGTTGTTCTGATTGACAGTGACGAGGAGGGGGACTCTGCCATGGCCTCACAGGCTGACCAGAAGGAGGAGGAGCTGCAGGTACCTGTCCCTGTGGTGATGCAAACATCCTGTATTTTGGGTTTGGGGAATCTGATCAACGTGATGGATTCAATTTGCACTATGGATTCACATTTTCCACTGCAAGTGGCTCAGTCCAGCACAAACATTTGGGTTTTGAAGTGGGTATCTCATGGTTAATCTCTTGGTGCTGGATCACAGCCTTCCCTCCAGACAAGTGCTCAGCTGCTGAGTCAGGAAACCTTTTGGAAATCTCCAAATTTTATTTTTTTTTTCAGTTTAAAAAAAGAAAAAAGTCCGAGACATGATTTCATATTTGAAAATAGTCATAACTTGTTTGGATGCACCCGAGCAACACTTTTTGGCACTTCTGACTGCCCAAAAGACTTACCCAGCACTAAGAGCTGGATCTCTGCCCTCTCTCTGTTGTGGTTCCTGGACGTTTCCAGTGCCTTTCCTGCCTGTGAGTCACACTGTGCCTGTGTTGTGCAACACAGCATTGTCATGCTGCTGTTCATCCACAGAGGGTCATGCGTGTGCTGCAGTCAGATCCCACTGTCTGGCTCTGTGTCCCAGCACTTTGCTGCTGTTCTTGGATATCCCTGGTTAGAGACCCCATGGCATGGCTGGGAGCAGAACTTACTGCCAGCTGCATCCCTGCCTGGTTTCTGGGGTATTTGCTGTGTGCTGTAGTGCCAGTCACTCACTGTGGCCTGTGTCCCTCTGCAGCTGTTCTGGACGTACATCCAGGCCATGCTGACCAACCTGGAGAGCCTGTCCCTGGAGAGGATCCACAGCATGCTCAAGATGTTTGTGATGACCGGCCCTGTGGTCACCGAGATCGATGTCCAGGAGCTGCAGGGGTTCCTCCAGAAGAAGGTCCGGGACCAGCAGCTCATCTACTCAGGAGGGGTCTATCGCCTGCCCAAGAACTGCAACTGATCTGGCAGTGTCCCTGCCCTCCTGGGCACTCCTGCCTGTGCCTGAGCCTGCTCCAGCGTGCCACCAGCTCTCAGTGTCCTGCTGGGGGTTCTCTGCCCTGGGGCTTTGCTGTACCCCCTTCCCCAAGCAGGTGACACTTTCCACATGGAGGCAGCTCAGCAGCAGCCTGGACACCCCACAATGTCTGGGTCTGCTCCCCACATTCCTTCCTCCCCTGTGTGAGTGCCTGGGCCCACCTCCCTGGTTAATAAATAGCAGTAGGCTTCTTTTTCCAATGGTGCCAACTCTTTTCTTTCCTCTTGGTCCCTCCCCACGCTGGAAGGGCAGGCAGGAAACTCCTCAGTCTGCCAGGCACTGTCCCCCTTTCCTTGGGTCTCCATGTGCAACCCTAGGAGGTTCTGGGAGGGGGCTCTTGGCTCCAGCTGCTGTCTGGGGCTCTGTGTGTGGCTAAAGCAGTGTCTTGCAGCTGGATGTGATGAGTGAGACCCTGCCCAAAAACAAGGCTTGGTGCTGCCTCTGACAGGGAGGGAACAACTCCAGGCTCCCCATGTTTGGGACTCATAAATTGTGTGGAATCATTTTCTTGTGGGATGAAGAATGCTTTAGATGGATGAGATGCAGCAGTTCTTCAGGGCAAGCTGGTTAGTCCTGGAGGAGATCCAGTGGATTTTCCAGGCCCTGGTGGGATTGCTTTGCCCTGGCACAGGTCTATGTCCCAGCACCATGGGGCTGCCCTTGGGTCAGTCCTGGGGAGCTTCAGAGTTGCTGGCAGCACACAAGGAAATGGGATGGGGTATTCCCAGAGTTCCCGATTAAACACTGTGGCCCCCACCCAGCTGTGGAGCAGTTTCAGGATTGCATCACATCCCCCCTCCAGGGTGTTCAGGCTCCCTCCGTCCTGCTTTCCACATGGGTTTTGCTCATCAGGAGGAGTATGCTGGGAAAATCTGGCTTTTACTAAAAAGATGTTTTCTGTGATGTACCCAATGAGTTTCCTCAGCCCAAGGAGTCTTTCTCCTCCTCTGCTGCATCTTCAGTGCCAGCCTGTGGGTGCTGTGGCAGCTGGAATTGAGAATTAACAGAGCCACAGGTAAGACACAGGAGCAGCTGTGAGTGTGGCCTTCCATCCAGGTGTGAGAGACCTGTGGAACACAGAAATCACCCCCTGTTTAACACTGAACCTTATTTTCCAGTGCCTGAAGCCCAGGAGTCCCTGGGGCATCCCTCCTCCAGCTGAGGCAGCAGGGTGCAGCAGTCCTGTCCCCCTTGGGCACCTTGCTGTTTTCCTCTGTGGATAAAGCACAATTTCTTTATTCCCCTGGGGCACTGTGCTCCAGGCTGGCAGCCTGTGGCACTGGGAACCTGGTGCATGCTCTTGTGAAGGTTCCTTGTGCTGAAGAGGATCTGGTGATAACTGAGTAAACCCCAGTCTGTGATTAGTTGAGGTAAAGCCAAAAAACCCCAAAGGGCAGCAAGTCCATGATGGCATCAGCAGGGAAAGCATGGACATCCATGCCTGAGTACCCAAGGAACTTTTCCCTTTCCTTCTCTCTCCTCTGACCTCTCTCCACTTTTTTCTTTATATTTTTTCATGAAAGAACACTGAGCACGTGGAAGGATGTGGAAGGGCAGGCAGGGAGGGTCAGTGGGGTCAGTGCCTGCCAGCCCAGGGTGTGCCAGCCCCATCCCACAGAGTGTCCCATGGAGTGTCTGGGTGTGCTGAGGCTGTGACAGGGCAGGGAAAAGGCTCCTTTTGATGTGGGGAGATCAAAGCAGCTGCCAGTTTGGAGCAGAGCTGGCAGCAGGGCTGTCCCCACTCACCACAGAGCCAGAGCCCCTGCTGGGACACGGCCCAGGCTGACTCAGAGCTCTGGTGTTTGCTTTGCTCATGGATGCAAAAACATTGATTTATTTACGTGTTGTGCAGGTGGATTTGTTGCTCTGTGGTGCAGGGGCTGTGGGGCAGTGAGTGTGTCCTGCAGCCCATCCCAGCAGCATTCCCAGGTTGGGATGAGATGAGGGACACTCCCTGCCCTTCCCAAAGCCATGGCTGTGCCCTGGCAGGGCAGGGGATGGGCATCATTCCCATCCTGACTTTTCCCAGCCCCCTCGTGCTGCTCCAAGGGCTGGACCAGTGGGGTGTGATGAGTTTGTCCATCCTGAGCCAAAGGATGAGCAATGCCACCACTGAGGGGACCTGGAGTCACATCTCTGCCATGGGAGGTCCCGGCCTGGCAGAGCCAGAGCCACCAGCTGAGCTGTGGTGTGGCTGTTTCAAAGTGTTACAACAGGAAAAATTTGGGTTTAATGACTGCCTCAGCCTTCATGGAATATAAAAGTCTTAAAGTTAATTGAAACAAGCTGGAAATGTGATTTTTTTCAGAGTGAACAGAGGAAGCTGGTGGGGGAAAAAGGGCTTTGTGCTGTTCCCTGTGCTACTTGCTGTGCAGCCTAATTGCTTCAGGCTGGAGCTGTGTCTGCTGGCCAGGACTGTCCCTGTCCCACGGCTGTCACCTCTGCAAATCACAGGAAAGGAAAGGAAAGGAAAGGAAAGGAAAGGAAAGGAAAGGAAAGGAAAGGAAAGGAAAGGAAAGGAAAGGAAAGGAAAGGAAAGGAAAGGAAAGGAAAGGAAAGGAAAGGAAAGGAAAGGAAAGGAAAGGAAAGGAAAGGAAAGGAAAGGAAAGGAAAGGAAAAAATGCACATATAATCATAGAACCATAGACTCACAGAATAGCCTGGGCTGGCCTGGACATTAAAGCTCATCTCATTCCATCCTCTTCCATGGGCAGGGACACCTTCCACTAGCCCATGGTTGCTCCAAACCTTGTCCAGCCTGGCCTTGGACACTTCTTTACTCCTTGGATGCTTGGGAATGGCTCCAGTTCTTTGGGGGTGTTTTACAGAGCCCTTGGTGGATGATCCTTGGTGGATGACCCTGCTGGGGTCTGGGAAGGTGTTACAGTGATTTTCCCCAGTCACCACTTGTGACATGGAGTGGTATCGATGGCCCTGGGGGATGCTGGTGGTGGGACACTGTTGCTGACAGGAGGACTGCTGCAGGCACTCGCTGCTCTCCACGTTTTCCATATTATTTCCCAAATTTTCCATTTTTTCCCAGATGTACCCCTTCTGTTTTCCAAAGCAGCGTGAGCCACAACTTCCCCCAGTGCAGCAGTGCTGGTCCCTGCCCTCTCCCACTGCCTGGTGCTGGGCCTGGATGGTGCCTCATGGCAGGACCATGACCTTTCTTTTGGTCAATGCCAAGCCCTTTTTCTTAGCTTTTACCTCTTTTTTACTGTTTTAGCATGGTAGGGATGGAGCTCAGCTGGAGGAGAAAGAAGCAGCAGATTGAACTTGAGTTTTAGGGGTGATCATCTGACCCAGCACTCCTTGAATGTCTTGAAAACAAGAAATGAGATAAAAATCCTGTGAGACAGAGCACTCCCCTCATTTACCTTGGCCTATTTATAAACTGTTTGGAAGGGTCACGATAAGGCAGGCAGGATGCGGCGTCCCTGCGGGGGACATTCCCAGCCCAGGGATAAACTGTTTGGGTTATTCAGGATGTGCTAGAGCTGCTCACAGAGGCTGGAAAGTTTTGCTAAGAGTGAGATTGGGAAGAATGAGGGGTCTGGCTTGATGGCCCCAAGAATGCATCCAGGGAATTTACACTGGATTTAGGATTTAGGAGAGCTGACACTTTAGGGGGAGCCCAGGGATCAGCAGCAATTCAGGGGAGATCAACACAAGATGGGTGAGCTGAAAGGGAAAAAATCCACCCCCCAGCCCAGTCCAGAGCTGATGTGGCCGTGGAGCTGGGGGGTCACATTACAAAAGGGCAAATCCATGCTTGGAAACAAGATCTTTGGGTCTGGGAATGACCCTCCAGGGCTGGATCCTGCACCCCTGCCAGGGGCTGCTGACTTCCTGTGTGGATCCTGCCCACCATGGATCAGATTATTTAATTATATTCTTTTATTCCTCCCTGTCTGGGGCTGCAGGAGGGGCTGGTTCAAGGTCAGAGCTTGTGGGGGTCCTCCTGTGTCCCAACCCCAGCCCCATTTCCCCTTCTCCACTTGCAGCCTCTCACTTTAGTTCCAGGGCTCCCTGCCCACTGCAGGGTTCACATCCATGGGCCATATTTCTGATCTCTACATCCATTTTTCTGCTGCCTCCAAGCCCGTGACCTCTTCAGCTGCTTTCAGTTTCTTTTTTTACCAGTTTCCCTCTTTTTTTGCAGAGTTTCTCTGGGCAAGGCCAGTGCTGCAAGTATGGTGCACTCCATCCTGGAGCTGCTGGGTCTCGCTCTGGTCCCATTCTGAGCTCTGAGCACCTCACAGCTCCCCCAAAGGGACCCTGGGTGCTTCATTCACCTACTTCTGCTTTCCCAGGGCACACGGGGGGGATTTGCCCTTGTCTGGGACGCAGCTGCTGCTCCTCAGCCCTAGAAATGTTCTGGCTAAACAGGCAATGTGCAAAACCTTGCAGGAAAACCCAAAAATTGTCACATAAGTTGGTGTCAGCCGAGCTCTGGTCGTGCCTCCTGGTGGGTACCAAACCCAGGGGTGCCCAAAGCACTGCTACCAGTCAGAGCTGGCACCAAAATCTCGGCTCAGGGCACCGTCCTCCCTCCCTGGGACATTCTCTGGCCTCTCTCCGTGTGGGGGAGGCTCTGTTTGTGCAGGATTTGCATCCGTGGCCGCAGGAGGGGCTGCGGCACCTCCGTCCCCATCCTGGCCCCGCACCCGTTTCCTGCCCGCGGGGCCCAGCCAGGGGGGCCCGGCCCCGGCACCCGCAGGGACACGGGGGACAGGCAGGTGCCCCAAGGCCCTGGGGACAGGGCTGGTGGCCCCAAGGCCCTGGGGACGGGGATGGTGGTCCCAGTTTGCTCCCACAGCCCCCCACTGCACTGCCCTGATGCCCCCCGTGCCCCCCCAGGCACAGCTCCCCCATTGCACAGCCCACACCTCCCTGACCTGCAGGACCCCCCTGGCCCTGCCCCATGCAGCCCCCAGCCCATGGCACTGCCCCCACAAAAACAACCCCCCCAAAAGCCATTACCTCTGTGCCTGCATGTTCCCCCCGTGTGTCCCCTCCCCACAGGACACAGCAGCTTGTCTTCTTCAATTTGGGGTGCTGGAGGTCCCCAAAGCCCCACGGGGAGGGGGGACACAGCCCCCACACCAGGGCCAGGAGCAGCTCAAGGGGATATTTGGGAACACAAGCAGGTTTTCCATTGTCCTGTCCTTGTCCCCACAGGGGACAGATACCTTCTGCTGCCATCGATGCCCCTCTCCTCCCCAGGTGCTCCCCAGCGTTTTTTGGCAGCCACTCCAGACCCAACCTGTGATTTTGGAGTTGGCAGCAACACCAGGACAGTGTCCCCAGCCCTGCATCACCTTGTCACCTGTGTGGTCACTCCACGGCTGGCAGTGGCCAAGCTGCCCCTCCAGATCCTCATCCCCACATGCCATCCAGCCCCACCAGCCCCACGGGGTCCCAGGCAGCTCCATCCCAGCTCCCACTGTCACCAGGATCTGGTCACCTTCTGCCTTCAGCTCAGGAGGAGTTTAGAGCCCCCCTTTCCAGGGCAGGCTGTGCATCTTCCACCCTCCCTGGGTTTTCCTGCTGTGTTCTGGGGGTTTCTGTCCTCCCATTACCCCCAGCAGCCCACGGAGTGCTGCAGTGGCTCAAGCTCCTTCCCAGGTAGAGCAGAACAGGTTTTTTTGGGCTGTTCAGGTTCACTGTCAGCCCTTGAGGGGCGTGGCAGCTTCTTCCTTCTCTAACGTTGAATCTTCCAGAGCTTTGGGGGGCACTGTGTTTGGGGGTTTTTTAATGGTCCCCAGCAACTCTGTTTGGGGGAAGCTCTTCCTTCTCAAAAACCTGAATTAGCTAGAAGAGCATCTTCCTTCATGCCTGCTCCCAAACCACCTGCCAAGCTCCTCTTAATGGGATTTCTGCTTCGGGTCAGCCCTTCCCGACCCGAGGGCAGCTCCCAGCTGCTGCGTGTCAGCTCCAGCTGGGCCCCGGTGCCTTCCTGACACAGAAATCGCCACATTTGCAAGGATTTGTTATGCAAATCCTGCTGGCAGAGGCACACGCAGCTGCTCCCCAGCAGAGGCTGGGGAGACTGGCTCAGAGAATCCCCTCCCCTGAGTGGGAGTGGGGGGAATAGTGAGCATCACAGCCAGGGTGGGATCTGCACTGTGATGCACCAAAACCCCTCAGATTCGGGGGTTCCCCCCTTATTTTTGGTCCTGTGCAGCTGGGCTTGCAGGGTGCAGGTTCCAGCTGAGGGCTGTCAAAAACCAGGAACTTGAAATACCAGCAAGAAGTTTATTTGGGCTTCTCTGGCTTTACCAATTTTGGCTTGTTTTGGGGAAAAAGCCTTGGCCAGGTTGTGCAAGTGCAGGTGAGAGGTGGGACGTGCCAGGGCGTTCTTTCATCAGGGCTGAAGGAAAGGGGAGTGCAGGTGAGGAGGAGCCCCGTGATGAACTTTTGCCCTCTTGGGTGAGGAAAACCTCGCTGCTTCCTGCTCTGGAGGCATGAAGTGGTTTTCCCCGGGGAGTTTCTGTGCCCACGCCAGCAGCTGGTCCCACGGCCGCCCTGGCTGTCCCCTGTCCCCGAGCTGCCTGGGCAGAGCAGCCACGGGCCAAGGGCTGCGGCAGGGCCGGGGCAGCAGAGCAGCAGCGGCTGCAGACAGGACCTGCCCAGGGTCCAACCAGCTACTCTGGACTTGCTGCTTTTCCCAGACTCGTTATTTTTTACGGACTCACTCCTTCCCCGCAGAGTGACTCCCCGTTCCTGCTGCTGGCAGGGGAAGCAGCCAAGCCCCGCGGCAGCCCCGGCGAACCCTGCCGGCAGCGTCACCGCTGTGACCTTTAGGGTGAGGGCTCGGGGCTGCTGACTAAGGAGCCGCAGGGCCGGGGAGGGCTGTCTGCCCGGGCTGGGGCTGTGCGGCGCTGAGCTCACCGCGCTGCCCGTGCCCGCCCGCACGGTCACGGAGCACCGGGGAGGGCTCTGGCCGGGAGGGGACACGGAACCGGCCACCCCACGGCCGGCGAGAAGGAAGTGCCGCCCAGGGCCACTCCTCCTCACCATTTCCTCTCGGGGCTGGTCTCTGCACGGATGAGAGCGGCCGCAGAGGAGCTGCCGGCCCCTGCGAGGCCGGGGCAGCGCTCGGCGCGCGGAGGGAGCGCCGGTGGCCGGCGCCGAGGGGACACCGCGGGTAACTGCGCTGGCATCGGCCCCCGTGCTGCTCCCCACCCCGCAGGGTCACCAGGGCACCCCAGGGCTGCTTCCAGCTCCGTCCCTGCCACCGCCTGCTGCTCGTCCCCAGCCGCTGCTTCCCAGCAAAACCCGCCGCGGTTTGCCAGGGATGCTCTTGCTCCCGGTGCTTTGGGATGCTTCAGGCTCTTCCCCTCTGCTTGCTGTCCTTCCCTTCGGACTTGCTGTCCTTCCCTTCGGGGCCTGGCAGAGCCTGGGGCTGGGCTGGTGGGGTGTGTGTCGGGGGGTGCTGGCTGTCCCCGCTGTCCCCGTGTGCCGGGCAGGGTGGGCGCCCGCCCCGCCGAGCACCGACCCGCGCCGGCGGCTTCTTCCCGGACGGGGCCCCGGGCAGCTGCGCCTCGGGATGCCGGAGCCGTGCTGGCCTCTGCCGGCATTCCGCGTTTCTCCTCCCAGCCACTGACCCCTTATCTGCAGCCCCCTCAGCAAGGGGCTGCTTTGTGCCACCTTCCCCAGGGAGATGTTCCCTTTTGGATGGAGGGTTTGGCTCCAGCTGGGGGTGCGGGATGTCAATCTTTAGACTTTCCCGGCTGTTCCCGTTTTCCAGCAGCTTTGCTCATCCATAGAGGCTGAGTTGGGATGCAGCCTCCCCGGCCGGGGGTGCTTTAACCCAGACCGCGGTTCCCCGCTGGCCTCTCCTGCCGCCAGGGCTTTGCCGGGGCTGTCCCCATCCCGCTCCCCTCTCCCAGGCTGCCTCCAGCTGCCCACAGGCGCCTCTGTTGTGGAGATGTTGTTTTGGAGCAGCAGGGTGCACGAATGCAAACACTGCAAGAGCTACAGCGGGAAGGCTGGAGGCTTCCCAGGAGTGTTTCCAAGTGCAAGTTTTCCTGTGGTGTCCAGGCTCAGCACAGAACAGAGATCAGCAGTGTTTACATGAACGCTGGGATGCTGCAGTCTGAATTCCTGCCTTCTCTCTCCTGTTGTTTTCCCCAAATATTGAATTAAGGTGCCAAAAGTGCAGCATTGCAGGCTGGCACTGCCTCCTGCCCAGCCCTGACCCGACACTGAGTGTGCAAGAGCTGCTCTTAGAAACTTCCAGTCCTCTGTAAATACCAGCAGGTATTAGGGACTGAGTCATGGCATTAACAGGGTTATTACATTCATGACTGGACAGATTCCTTGCTCAGAATGGGGTTTTGCCCTTCCACCCTGCCTTGCTCGGCTCATCTGGAGGGTTGGGCATCCCACACTGGTGGGATGGATGTGCTGGTGGGCTTTTGGGAAGAGGATCTTGGAACACCTCCCACCATTCCCCACGGGTCTTGCAGGGGCACTGGGCTCTCTGCGTGGACGTGGCAGTGGCAGAGCAGGCTCTGGGCTCTGAGCAGCCACATCACTCCGTGTGTCAGCTGCAGCAGCACCTGACTGTGGCCTGGCAGTGTCCATGGGCAGTGCTTGGGGTGTCCTGTGTTTCCCTGCCAGGAGCAGCCTCCCGGGCCTTGAAGGGAGCCCGTGAAAAAGAGAGAAAAAAAGGTCCTGTTATGACAGCACAAGAGGTGATGGTTTTAAATAGAAGACAGTGGCTTTAGAGCAGAGATAAGGAAGTTTCTGAGAACTGAGGATGGTGGGGCCCTGGCACGGGTGCCCAGAGTGGCTGCCCCACTGCAGGCTGGGCTGGATGGGGCTTGGAGCAGCCTGGGCTGGGGGGAGGTGTCCCTGCCCATGGAGGAGATGCTCTTTGAAGGTTCCATCCAGCCATAACTATTCCATGATTCTGTGATCCTTCTGTTCTCTAAAACTTTTCCTGTAAATTTCCATAGCCTCTTCCCTGGCATTTAAACAACCCCCTCTTCACCTTCAAGGGCTTGGGGCTGAGAAAATACCACCCTGTGTTTGTGGAGATGTTTGTCAGTGCCTGGAGGGTTTTCTGATCCCGGGCTGAGCTCTGTGGTGTCCCTGATCCCTTGAGCCCATGCTGGTGTGAGCTGAGGGGCTGCTCCCCAGCGGCTTGGTGGGAGCTGTCTCTTTGGGGAGCTGCAGGCACTGTGTGAGCAGGGTGAGCAGGATGGAGAGGAGCAAGGCTGTGACTGCAGAGTGGTGTGGGGACAGCCCAGGGCTCCCGTGGCATCCTTTGGGTGGCATCCAGCCCTTCTTCCTGGAGCTGCCTCGGGGCCTCCTTGCCAGATCCCATCTGGCTGGTTTTGTCTTTGCACACCAAACCCTGCACAGGGTCAGGAACTAGGTCAGCAATTAGCACTCGGGGTTAATTGCTGCCAGCAGTGGCAGTCCAGCAGTGATGGCTGGGCTCTCTGGCTGCCCTCATACCTCCCAAAATCAGCTTGTGCACAGAGTGGGAGTGAAGCTCTGCATTTCAGAGCAGCCAGGGCGGGTGTGGGGTGAAGCAGGGGGGCAGAGGGAGCATTTCCAGGGCCCGTGGCTGCCCTGGGGCTCGGAGGGTGACGGAGCAGGGGAAGTAAAGCCTGTCCAGAGCGTGACTCCGTGCAGGTTGGTGGCTTCCTGCTGAGCTGCAGCGAGTTAATAACAAACTTCCCAACCTCCCTGCTCCCTCCAGAGCGTGGTGCCTTTGGCAAGACCCGGTGTTGATTTTTTAAGGATGGCTGATGAAAGCGGCGTTTCCTCACGCTGCCCGTGCTGGCTGCGTGCTCTGGGGCTGGCAGTGCCACAGCAGCAAACTGTCCCTGGTGTCAGCCCTGCTGCAGCCCAGAGGTGTCAGAAAAGTGCCCTCCCACCACGACACAGCTTCTGCCACCTCCAGCCTTGTGCCAGGCAGGGCCAGGGCAGCACACGGGGCTGCATCCAGCCTGCAGAGCTGCGTTCTGCCAGGGCTTCCCTGCTGGGTCTGTGCCTCTTGTCACATCCCTCTGGCCTCTCATCACATCCCTCTGGCCTCTCGTCACGTCCCTCTGGCCTCTCCTTCTTGTTGCCAGCTGAGGTTTGTCCATTCAGATGGTTATCCCAGGATGACCACGTCCCTCAGCTCTCCTGTGCAGCTCCAGGGTCTCATGTGGCAGCTCCTGTGTCCCTCCTCACGTCCAGGGGTGTGTGGGCACACAGGGCATGGAAGCACCATGGGGGTGGCAGGGTTGAGGTTCTGTGGGGCTGCCCCACTCCTCTCCCACACCCATGTGCTGTTGGCAGGCTCAGGCACAGCCACGCTGGCTCTCTGCAGCCCCTCTGAGCCTTCCAATGCAGGGCAGCTCTCATCTCACCTCCCTGCCAGGCACATCCATCAGCACGGCCAGGAAAATCCTCCCTGGGAGGTGCCACCACAGCCGGGATGGCAACCACAGCAAGTTACTCCCACAGCCAAGAGATGTCTGTGGGTGGACGAGTGACTCCCCACAGGGTGTGTACGTGCCTGTGTGCATGTGCTGGCACAGAGGTGGGGCTTTGTGTCTCCCTTGAGTTTAGCAGGTGTAGGGAAAGAGGACTGGGCAGCTGGTTCACAGCATGGCTCAGTCTGTCCTGCTGTCCTGCCTCCTTTTCACAGCAGAGCCTTTGGCTCTGGCCCCAGCCAGCTCTGACCTTCCCTTCTGCATCTGAAGGCTGGGTTGGGTTTGTGTTGTAACATCAGTTTGCATTAATTGACACTGAGGAATGACTGAGGGAGCTGGGGGTGCTCAGCCTGGAGAAAAGGAGACTCAGGGGTGCCCTCATCACTCTGCACAGCTCCTGAAAGGTGCCTGTGCTCAGCTGGGGCTGGGCTCTGTCTCCAGCAGCACTGACACAACCAGAGCACACAGCCTCAAGCTGGGCCAAGGGAAATTCAGGTTTTGGTATTAGGAAGAAGTTTTTTACTTGAAAGAGTGATAAAGTTCTGGAATGGCTGCCCGGGGAGGTGGTGCAGTCCCCATCCCTGGGTGTGTTTAACAAAGCCTGGATGTGGCACTGGGTGCCAGGGTTGAGTTGAGGGGTTGGAGCTGGGTTGGACTCAATGGTCTTGAAGGTCTCTTCCAGCCTAATCGTTCTGTGAATTCTGTGAATTTCATCTGTAGTTTTGCACATCTCTCCCATCTTCCTGAAAGTCAGCTTAGGTCTGAAAGTCTCTGCCACCTTGGCATTGCTGGTTGCTGCAGCTTTCTGCCCATTAGAAAGGGGGATATCTGTTCAGTCCACTGTTATTGGTCACTTCCTGACATTAAGAAGGTTGATTTTACATAATTCCTTTTCTTTTTAGAAAGAAGATGATGTGAATGGGCTGTAAGAACCAGAAGAGATGGAGGAAGAGCTGCCCTGCTCCGAGGTGGATGGAAAAAGTATCCTCAGCAATCTGGGGGTGGAGATGCTCTGCATGGAGAGCAGTCCCACAGGAGACACATCTGGAGCAGTGGAGGATGCAGGAGAGGTGCCCTGTGCTGAGAGCAGCACAAAAGAAGAGGCTCCTTGTGACCCAGGAATTGTCTTCACTGAGGACAGCGTGGCAGGAGAGACACAGGGCGGTTCCAGTGATGGGGAAGGGGACATTCCTGGCAGTGGCAGTGACAGGGAAGGGGACATTCCTGGCAGTGGCAGTGGCAGTGACAGGGAAGGGGACATTCCTGTCACCGGCAGCGATGGGGAAGGGGAAATGCCCTGTGATGCAAAAGAAGAGGCGTCTTGCTCAGAGAGTGACGCAGAGGAAGTACCAGATGCTGTGATCCCTGCTGCTTCCAAGAAAATCACTTCAATTTCCTCTCCCCTGCGGGCCTTCGTCCGCCTGCGCCGGCGCTACCGGGGGCTGAAGAAAAGCCGTCTGCATTTAGAGCTGCCTCGGGAAAAGTCTGCCGAGTTTGTCCACACCAGGCTGCTCCAGAGGCAGCTGTCCCTGAACAGAACTTCCCTGTACAACCCTTCCATGTCCTTCTTTAATCAGTCTGGCTTTGAGAGCTCCCAGTACTTCACCTTTGACACGTCTGTGGAACATTACTCTGTGAAAAAGTGCAGGCGGAAAAAGAGCCGCAGGAAATCCAGGATGGTTCTCTACCCAGACAAAACAAAAAAATACCTCCCAGCAGAGGAGAAGAGCAAGGCAAAGCGCTGCCTCCTCTTGCTCATTGCCATTATCTTCTTCCAGATTCTCAATGCAATAGAGAACCTGGATGATAACCTCCAAAAATACGACCTGGATGGTTTGGAGAAAACCATGCACCGGGAAGTATTTGGGCAGAAGGTTGCTGTGGAAGGTATTGTGGAATTACTGAAAGACTATCTGGCCACCCACATCCACAACAAGCCTCTGGTGATCTCTCTGAACGGCCCCCCAGGGGTTGGGAAGAGCCACGTTGGCTGGGTGCTGGCCAAACACTTTCGCTCTGTCATGGACAATGACTTTGTGCTCCAGTACTTTGTGATGCATCACTGCCCCAGCGGGGTGCCTCCCCTCACCTGTGAAATAGATCTGTCCAAGAAGATTTCTGACATGGTTACCAGAGCTGAAATAGAGGAAAAGACCCCACTGTTTATTCTGGATGAGGTTGAGCTCATGTCCCCTGTCCTGCTGGACACTCTCAGCCGATTCTTTGAACCCAATCAAACCAACGAGTTCCTCAATGCCATCTACATTTTAATAAGCAACCTGGGAGGTGCTGAAATCACAAAGTTCGTTATCCAGAATGCATCCACTGAGCTCCTGCACCAGCAACGGGGAGCTGAAGAGCTGCTGAGCATCATCCAGCCAGTCCTGGTCAGCGTGCACCCTCTGTGGAAGGCTGCAGACATCATCCCCTTCGTCCTTCTGGAGAAGTCCCACGTCATAAACTGCTTCCTGGAGCAGATGAGGAGGGAGGGGCTCTATCCCGACCAGAAGCACATTGAAAATTTGGCAAATCAGCTCAGTTACTACACTACAGGGGACAAGCAGTACTCCAGCATGGGCTGCAAGCAGGTTGTGGCCAAAGTCAACCTCCTGTAGGGATTTACTGCAGAGACCAAGCCCTGCTCTCAGGATTATCAACCTTCTGTGCTCATGAGGAGTGTGTTCAGCAGGCTGTGCTCAGTGTCCTTTCTCAGCCCTGCCCTGGCCAGGCAGAGGGGTGGCAGCCTGGACAACCTGGTTCCTGTTCTCCTCCAGAGACTTCACTTTTTCTGGTGTTCTGTGGAACAGGAAGGACAAGGAAGCTGGAGCCACCTCCCAATAAGTGCAGGATGCTTTGTTCCTCATTCTCGTTTGGGATTCTTGTCATTAAGGAGTTTTGAGGTGTCATCAAAAGCTGCAGGATATAAATAGGATGGAACAATCCCTGGGTCACTGCCCCTGCAGAATGTGTCACCTCATGTGTCTCACTGTCTCCAGGCTCACAGCTCTTTGCTTTCCCTGGTCCTGGCTGGTGTGTGCAGAGCAGGGCAGGGCTGGACACCTGGCACTGGGACAGTTTGTGCTCCTGCCCCCCAGATGTGCAGGCCTGCCTTCCCCAGCTCCTACGTGACCACATCCTCAGGAGAACACTTTTTGGACCTGTTCCTGAGCTGTTGCTCTTCTGAGCTCATCCCTGAGCTCACCTTTGGCACCTGCAGTGAGATTTCTGCCCTGTGGGTGTGTTTGGGCTCGCCTCAGACTGCTCAGCTGTGCCAGATGGTGCAGAAATAACTCTGGATTGTTTCAGGTCTGGCAGTGACACCTCATCCTCAGAGCTCTTGTGCTTTTTGCCTCTGGGGACATGTCACTGTGGGCAGTCATTGTCTAGAGAGCCCAAAGCAGCAATGGATGGATATTAAGCAGCACACACTGGAAAAGACAGTTTGGGCTAATGGAGTGGGAATCCTGGGCTTGTTCCCAGTCCTGAGAGGCCAAGGCTTTGCCATTGAGCCCCAGGTGAGATGTGGCCTGGGAGCAGCTTGGGAAGAGCACACAGCTATGTTTTGAGCAAAGCTGAGCAGGTATTTATGACATTGTTTTCTCAGGTTGTGGTTTTGTACAAGATTTCTACAGCTTGCTGTGAATTCCCAGACAAGAAACCCTGTGGATGTTTGCACTGGGGTTTTGATTCACCTTTTTCTAATTGTTGGTCTCCAAAGACTCTGTCACATACTCCAGCTTCCAGAGCTATTGTCAGGAATAAACCCAAACTAAAATGAATAAAAGAATTGAAAGTACATTTCCTTCATTTGATTGAAATTTGGATTTCCTCCAAAGTTTCCCTCCTGGAGCCGTATACCCCTGGTAAACCCAATCCAAACCCACACGGTGCAGGAGTGCCAGAAGCTGGGTGCTGCACAGCTCCTCCATCCCAGCCACCTCCTAAATTCACGTGTCCTCAAAAACCAACGTGTGGGAGCTGGTTTCCACAGCTTAGAGAGCTTAACTGAAGCAGTAAGCTCAGCTAAGACATTTGGGATGCTTTTATCCTGGCTGAGAAACAACTCGGGGACCAGGATTCCCCTCCTCCTCCAGCTGGGAGAGGGGCAGATGTTAGTTCTGGTTGTCTCAACAATGTTTTTGTTTATAAATGCCACCCACGAGGTGTTTGGTTGTGCCAGAGGTCCCTGGGTGCCTCCACACCAACCATCAGCCTGTGCAGCAGGGGAGGGTGACTTTGAGTGGAGCTGAGCATCTGCAGAGTTTGTTTCTACCCCTCTAGGGCTCTCCTGCCCTAAATCAGGGCTCCTAGCCACTCCCTGAGCCTGAGTTTTCCTGAGTGCCCTGTGCACCTTGCAGACCTGCTGGAGTTTTTGTGTCTCAAAGCTCCTCTCAGTGCTCAGAGGTGGGCTCAGCTTCCTGCTGCCTGAGCACCACCTCACCCCTGAGCCTCTGGAGCTCCTGTCAGACAGCACAGGCATCCCCAGGCTGTGGAGAGGACTTTTCCTGCCAGAAGATAGGCTGCAGGACTGGAATCCCAGCTCAAATGGCTCTTTAGGTTGTCCCCAAAGGCTTCCTCTGCTGGCAAAAGCTCTTCCTGAGTCAGTCCCATCTCTGTGGTGCTTGGAGCAGTGGTTTGGGCAGGCTGCTCCCTGCCTGCTGCAGACCCTGTGTTTGGTCCCTGCTCAGCAGCACTGGGGTGGCTGTGCCCTGTCACTGCTGGCTGGGGCTCCTGGGGCCACGTGCAGGTACTCTGCACCCTGCAGCTGCATCCCAGAGCCACAGGGGGTTTGGGCCAAATTCCCTTTTTGCATTTGCCCTGGGGAAAGTGCAGGGTGATTCCAAACAGCTCTGTAGGGAGGAGGATGCTTTACTGCCCAGGAGAGCAGGCAGTGAAGGGTGGGAGGGAATAGGAAATAATTCATGTCTTGAGAGCAGACTGTGACCCCCCTGGCCACTCTGGGCTGCAGCTTTCCCAGGGCTGGGTCAGGCCAGGGGGTCCCGTGGGCAGGAGCTCCAATTGCTCTGGTGTGTGAGTTGGGAGGGTTTTTTTATTTCATACAGTGATTATGAACTGCTCTCCCCAGGCAGGAACTGGGGCTGGGGTTCCCAGGACTCTCCTGCACCAGGGATGGGATGTGCCCTGTGCTTCCCCATGGACGTGCCCAGCTCCAGCCTCAGGAAGGTGGGTGGGTGCACGTTCTGCAGGAGCTCTGGGTAACCTCAGCTGCCTCAGGGAAGAGAGCTTTGGATTCAAATATTCCTAAAAAGGACCTAATCCCCAGCAGCCTCCCTCAATCAAAGCAGCCTGTCTGAAGCTGCCTCCAGAGGTGGGTGCTGGCTGGTGGGGCCAGCCTGGCTGCCAGGCTGAGTCCTCCTGGGATTGTCCTCACCATGGGAAGGTGTGATGGCCCAGGCCCAGAGCTCTGCTCCACAGCATCACCCCAGCCTGGTCCCTGAGCTCCCCGAGTGCTGCTGGGGCTGCTGTGTGCCCACCCAGCAGGACCTTGTCCTCTCTCCTGAGGCTTCTGGCTGTCCCTGAGGATCTCTGATGTTGGCCCAGGGCACCTGGGCCGTGTTTGCAGAGAGAGGCAGACAAAGGGGTGCAGAGGGATCCCATCTCCACCTGCACCAGTGACTTGTCCCTGTGCTAAGGGCAAGGAAAAGCTGCTGCCAGTCCCTGGAAGGGATTCATTGCTTTCTTTCCAACTCCTGTGGTTGTCACTAAACAGGTGAGGTGCCACCAGGAAAGCAGGTTTTGATCCCAGTGATGGCAGGGAAGATGAGGGCTGCAGCAGAGGAGAAAAGAGCAAGGACAGCCAGGTTAGGTCAGGGCTGCAGTTCCTGCCAGGGTGCAGAGGGAATGTCTGCAGTGGCTTCTGAGACCTTGCAGTGATGGGGTGAGTCCTGGAAATGTGGAGGGAGGACAAAGCACCCCCTCTCCTTGGGAAGGAGGAGGAGGAGGGACAGGCAAATGCAGGAGTGAATGCATTACCTGTGAGCATCCTGGAGAGATGGGAGAAATTACATCCAAGGTTTATCAAAAACAGTTGTAACCACAGCATCTAGTTTCTTCCTCTCACAGAATATTCAGAGTAGCTGTTAATAGTTACTGGGATGAACTGGAAAGAGTTTTCCAGAGCTGGGGAAACGAAATATTCCATAAATGGTGGGAGAACAGAGTCAGACAGAGACAGACATGGTCTGTCTGCCCATGGAATTTGGAGGGAAGGGGAGCTGAGAGGCACCCAAACACTGCAGGCTTGGGATGGAAATCATAAATTGGGGGAAAGGTCTGAGAGAAGGTGCTGCAGAGGAGGGTGTGAGTGAGCCAATGCACGTTCCAGGATGGGGAGGGTGAAGGGCTGGAAGGAAAACAAGCCTGGGGGCATCGCAGCACCCACACTCCACAGGAGGGATAACACCGGGGCCGAGAACGGCAAACACCCCGTTAAAATGTATAAATAGGTGTGTTGCATATGCAAGGGATGAAGTAATGCCGGGGCACGCCGCAGCAGTGTGGCACCATATTTGGGCACCTCTCGGGCAGGAGGAGATGCTGTGCCCCAGCACCCTGCCGGGGAGCGATGCAGCCCGGGAGAAGCTGCAGGTGAAGCACGATAAGAGCTCTCGAACATGCAAAGCAGCAGAAAGGAGACAGCGGTGCTTGGCTCTCCCAGCCCTCCTTGGGCAGCGTGGGGTGGCTCAGGGGAGGTTTATGTAAAACTTTGGGGAAACTGCTGCAGCTGTGGAAGAGCAGCACCACAGCGGGTTGAGGAGAGAGGCTGCAGAGCTGCTGCTGCTGACCCCGGCACAGACTCAGGGCTCTGCTCAGGGCTCTGGGAGCTCCACTTTGCCTGTGCTCTGTCACCCCTCCAGCTGGAGCCTGCCCCTGCCCAGCACTGAGCTGCTCGGGGTGGCAGCCTGCACCCGTTGAACACCATTCCTGTGTAAGAGATGTGCTTCAGCTCCTGAAACTTCTGCATTTCGGTGCAAAGTTTCGGGCAGCTGCATCTGAAAGCTGCCAGGGGGTGAGATCAGCGAGTCAGTGCTCAGATGGATTGGTTTCCAGGTGGGATGGGTTAGAGGGAAAGCAGCCAGCGCTGAAACCACAGCGTGCAGATTCGTGATGTCATAAACTAATCTGGAAACTGGCTGCTTCCCCTTGACACTTTCCCCTCATCTGTTCAGTTTAATGGTATATATTAGGTATTATTTTAGGGTCTGTATAGCTACCTCAGGGGACTTGGAGCCACCCCCAGGGAGTGCCTGCAGAAGGAGCAGCCCTCCCCAGCACACTGGGTGTTCTCCAGTTGCAGATGTGGAGCTGCTGTGGTCTCTCCCTGGGCAGTCAGGGATGTGCCATCAGCTCCTGCTGCTCCTCCAGCTCTGGAGGTCACACCAGAACCCCTCACAGCTCCCTGCAGGACACAAACAGTCCAGGCCCTTCTGTGGATGCTAATTTGAGTTTTGTGCTTCCTGTGATGGCTTATCAGTTGATCCCTCAGGCTGGAATTCAGCTGCTCTAATTTTGGTAACTTGAGGAAGCCTGAGTAAGTCTGCCTGGGATTTCCCCATCCCTGCCTCCTGCAAAAAGCCTGTCCAGGAACCCAGGCCTGGGAAAAAACCACCTGGAAAACCTCCCCTGACGTGAGTGGACATTTTTGTGGCCAGCAGTGATATGTGAAAGAATGTAAAGCATTAATTGCAGCCAAACCTTCTGTTTTTACCTGTACCTTTGCCCCTCTCCTGCTTCTCACTGTCCAAATGCTCTCACTCAAACCAGACCCATGTGGTATCTTTCCTGTTCTAAGAAAAAACAAAAAAGTTTAAAAAAAAATCAGAATCCTGCAAAAAGACATTCCCAAAATTCATGGTTTCCTTTTAAACTCACTGAGCCACCAACACAATTTTTGTGCAGCAGAAATTCCAGGCTGAAATCAGGGAATGCTGTGCTGCATTCCCACCCAGCCATGCCCAGCTGCCAGGTTCTGCAAAGCTGAGGCTGCAGGAGTTTGTGCCCTCTCAGCTGGCACCACCTGGTGTTTTTATCCTGTGCTTTTCCGACACATCAGCTGCCCAGTTCTTCCTGAGATGATTCCATGTGGGATCCAGGGGCTTGCTCTGCCTTCTCTGAGGGCCTGCATCTCCCTGGCTGCTGTGGGGGCCTTGGGAAGTCACCTCTGAGCTTTTCCTTCCAGGACAAGCTGGGCCTTGGCTTCAAGGGTGTTGCTGCTCTGTCCAAGTGAAGTGCCTTGGGTGTGCTCCAGCTGTTCTGGATGATGGAATGAGCATTTCTGCCCCTCCCTGCAGACCCTGCAGCACAGACAGCACAATCAGCTCTGCGTTCCTGGGAGGCTCGAGGTCAGAACACCATGCTGAGTGTTGCAGAACTCTTTGGCCTGACGTGACCTGGTGTCCTCAGCTCCATCTGTGCGTGGCCTCCATCACTTCCAGCTGCAAAAGCCACTCCTTGGTGCTTCCTTCTGCCAAACATCCAGCACTCCCAGCTCTGAGTGCTGCTCCCGTTGCAGCCACAGTTCAGTTTTTGTCTTTGGTGGTCAGTGAAATGCTCTGAAGTCTCTGGGTGAGAAAGGGTGGATGAAATCCAATTCTTTGGATCCAGCTAACAGGTGTTTTTGTTTCTCCTTGCTCCTGGGTGAGCAGATCTGCTGCTTGCAGGGCTGATTCATCTCCTCACCTGAGCAGGATGCAGTGACCTGCTTGGACAAGCTCACCTGGGAGTTATAAATACATCCCTGTGTTACACTGGCATGGCAAGAGTGGGTAACAGGGCTTGGAAATAGGAACAGGATTTGTCCCTACAGGTCACCCCCTCTTCCTGGGGCTCCCTCTGAGGCTGGGTTCACACTTGCCTCCCTCCAGCTGGGAGTTGGGCAATGCTGGGAGGTGGATTATTGGGGAGAGGGGTGGAACTTCACTGGAAACCTCTACGTGATGAACAGGAGGTGATGCCACTAGTGCCAGAGCTGGAGGCAGCCCCTGGATGCCTGGAGCTCCTGTGCTTCAGGAGCTGCCTGTTGATTGCACCAGGGTGACACAGCCCAGGTGCTGGGCCAGCTGGAAGAGGCTGATTTGATCTGTCTTCCTCCTTGGATATGAACCTGATTGAAATAAAGAAAGATGAATGTGAGACCAAATCTTTGGGTTTTGTCTTTAACATGCACCCAACACCCAGGTGTGCATTTGGGGCAGTGCCTGTGGCACTTTCTCGTGGCCTGAAACCCCATGGTCTGGGAGGATGTTACCAATCCCCAGCCTGACTCACTCAGGTGCTGGGCCCAGGGTGGGTCTGAGGGCTCAGACACCACAGGCAAAGCAGCAGCAATCCTCATGAGTTATTCCTTCACTGTGTGCTCCTTTTAAACCACTGATGTGCCTTGGGTGCTGCCTGGCAACGTTTCACCAGTCCAGAGAGGGTGGGCAGTGCCTGGGCCATGGCACTGAGACCAGAGTTAAGGGATGAACCATTCCACCCCACTCCAAGCAGCTTCCCTGTGACCCCTGGGGCTGCCTGGGCCAATTTTTTACATCTCAGGAGCTGCCTTGCCATGAGTGGGGGATTTTGGAAGCAGCAGTTTTTTTCTCCCAGCCCTCTGGACTTTGCCTTGTAGAGGAGAGGGGGGAAATATTTACCCAAACCCACTGGAGTGCTGTCTGTGAGTCCTGGCTGTGCCCCAGGTTTGAGCAGTCACCTGGGCAGCGCCAGGGAGAGCCCTGAGGAAGGATTTTTCAGCAGCAAGTGCCTTGAGGGCAGCCCCAGGCTCCAGCTCCAGGTTTGAGTGGGGACTGGGGGTGATGGCAAAAGGCACCAGCAGTGTTGCCATGTGGAATTAATGCCCCATCACCTTGGATGGGGGTGGCACATTCCTTCCAGAGGGATCCCATGTACTGCAGTGTTAGTTATTTTATTTTGGTCTGAGTTTCCAGTGGAATAAGCCTGAAGAGAGAGAGTTCTGCTGCTGTGACAGCAGGTGACACAGGGTGATTTACAGTGCTGATGCCTTGTGACTCAAAGCCAACATCACTTTGGTCTTCCCAGAAGCAGAAAGCAAGAAATGTTAGGGAGCCCAAAGGGCAAGATGAAATGTCAAAGAATAGTTTTTAAATTGCCAAAAGATAGTTTTAAAATTGTAATTTTTGCCCTTTGCTGTTTTGTGGTGGCTAAAGGCAGACTAATAAGACTTGGGAGTGATCAAGTTCCATTTATTTGATCTGGTGGAAGCTGTCTCTGCCCACAGCAGCAGGGTTGGAACCAGATGATCTTTAAGGCCCCTTCCAACCCAAACCATTCTAGGATTTTATGATTCCATTGTTTGATTTTGTAGTAGCCACCCAGAGAGGATTGCCCAGGGTCTTTTTACAGAAATCCATCTTTCATTCCCTCCTGCTTGAGGTGGCCCACAATGACCAAGACACAGGAAGTTTGCAGCTGAATCTTCCAGATTCATGACAAAGACCTGAGAGAGCTGTAGCCCTTTCCAGCAGGTTTGTGGGCACTCAGCCCTTCCAGGCTCTGTTTAGTCATTATAAGGCACAAAGAATCCGAACATGAGTGCTGTTTTTTCCTTTTCTGGGCATATCTGAGCTGGAGCTTGCCAGAGCAAGTGCTGAGTTTGCTCATTTTTCTGGGGCAGAGTGCTGAGATTGCACAGGGTCAGAACAGAAGCTGCAGTCTCCCATCTCCATCCCTGCAGCTCAAGGCCAGGGTTGCTGGTGGATGGGGTGGGAAGGCAGGGGACACCATGGCCACCCTCAGATTCTGTTCTTTATAGCAAATACGTGGATTTCAATGAAGGACACACTCTCAAAAGCACTGAAATGTCTCGAGGCAGAGCCTTGTGATAGACAGTGGTAATAAAGGAGAGCAGAACTGGGGAGGAGAAAATTTGGAGCTGTTAGCAGGAGTGCCCCTGGGCAGATAGTGGGCAGATAGGGGCTGCTGGGGCACAGACATTCCAGAGTGATTTCGGAGCCGGCTGAGCTCCTCCCAGCAGCACTTCACTCATCAAAGTGAGTATTTATAGCACAGGTAGGAGCAGGGGGAGAATCAAAGAGGAGCTCCCTAGAAAGACACATAAATCACTCCAAGAGTTCAGCTCTGGGGCTCTGCATTTTTTTGCTTTAATGAGAATAAAAACTCTGGTGTTATTATAAATATTTCTTAATATTATTTCAGCGATCTGCTTTTTGCATTGAAAAACTGTTTATTTCCATAGAGTTCTCCCAGCTCTCAGAGCTACGCCAGCAGACTGCTAAGGACATGCTGCCTTACACCAGAGAAAACATTTTCTCCAGCACAGATCTGCTGAAAAACAATTCAGAAAACCTGTCCGGGCCGATGTTTGCTGCCCAAGCTGTCAGGAGACCTTCAGGCCTCTCAACAAAGCGCAGGAAAGCCAGGAAGGTGCTGTACCCAGCCCACGTGAGGAAATACTTGCCACGTCAAGAGAAAGACCCAGTCAAGCGGTGGCTGCTCTTCTGTGCTGGCATCATCCTCCTCCAGGTGTTAACTGAGGCTCCTGAGCAGGAGAGGCTGGCTGGGGGGCAGAGCCCTGCTGAGAAGCTGCCCTGTGCAGCAGCAGCATCACGCCCAGGAGCTGCTGGGCTGGCACAGAACCGCTCCAGAGAGCACTCAGCTACCACAGGAGCCATCTCCTCTGCTGCTCCGGGGCACCGGGCTCCCGGGCACGGCACGGCTGCCGGGCCACAGCCAGCCCGGAGCCACCCGAGCACTGCCTGCAGGGCCAGCCCCTCCCGGGCACAGCTCTGAGCTGCCCTGGCCCTGCACATCAGCCCTGGCTCCTGCACATTGGCTGGGGAATCCTGCACATCAGTCCTGGGCTCCTGCACATCAGCTGTGGGTCCTGCACATCATCTGTGAGCTCCTGCACATCAGCTGTAGGTCCTGCACATGAGCCCTGGGTCCTGCACATCATCTGTGAGCTCCTGCACATCAGCTGTAGGTCCTGCACATGAGCCCTGGGTCCTGCACATCATCTGTGAGCTCCTGCACATCAGCTGTGGGTCCTGCACATCAGCCCTGGGTCCTGCATATCGGCTGTGGGTCCTGCACATCAGCTATGAGCTCCTGCACATCATCTGTGGGTCCTGCACGTCATCTGTGGGTCCTACACATCAGCTGTAGGTCCTGGACATCATCTCTGAGCTCCTGCCCATCAGCCCTGGGCTCCTGCAGCCCTCCCTGGGGACACTGTGACTCTGCTCCGTGACACAGGCTGGCAGTGGCCACCAGAGGTGTTGATGAAAGCCCAGCAAGAGCTGGGCAGTTCTTCCTGCTGATTTGGTTGTGACTGTGATTAGAGACTGTGGTTTCCACCAGCTGCAGCAAAGGCTGCAGGAGTTGGAGTTACCCTCCTGGCTGGGTTTGGGCTGTGCTGACCTGACTGCTGCATGACTCGTCTCAATGCTGTATTTTTGTGTTCTAATTCAGTGTCAGCTCTCAGGAGTTAAAGCAGAGTAGCTCAGCTCTCAAAGTGACCAGAGAGCAAAGCTCCTCTGTGCTGCTCTTCCTCGGTACTGCTAAGAATAAACTGCTGAGTTCTGATTTTCACAGCATGTTTTACAATTTAGATTTTAAAATTAAGATTTTCAAAGCTCCCGAGCACTGTTCTCCCTCGGTACCACTAAGAATAAACTGCTGAGTTCTGATTTTCACAGTGTGTTTTACAACTTAGATTTTAAAATTAAGGTTTTTCTGGCCATCCTAGGGAAATAAATCTGTCCAAGCAGCAAGGACAGTGGGGTGGGAGCCATGGCATGGCCTGGACATCAACTGAGGCACTGGGAGAGGTCCATCAGCCTGGGGCAGATGCTACAGCTCTAGCTGGGGAGATGGGGCAGCAGATGAAACCAGCACTGGGATATCTTCTTGGGAGAACCCTGGGAGAACCCTAAAACCCTGGGACATGCTGAGAAAAAGGGTTGATGGAGGGGTGGTTGAACTAGAAATGACCAGTGGTCCCTTCTCACCCAGTTCCACCATTTATTCCTGTGTTGGGCAGGGAGTTACTGGGTGGCTCTGTGCACAAAACATGGGATTGCCCCAGCTCCAGGGCAGTGCAGGTGTGGGTTTTTGGGAGACAGGGATGATGTGTAGGGGCTGGACAGCAAGGCCAGCTCTGGCTGGGGCAGCTGCCTCAGGAGTGAAGAAATCTGGGAAGGAAAAAAAAAGAAAGAAAGGGAGCCAGGAGTGAAGAAATCTGGCTCAGGAGCTGCTTCTGCTCCTTGGGGCTCCTTGCAGGAAATGCAGAGTGCAGGATTTCCAGCGGGTGGTAATTTCATCTTACTGAGCTTGCTGGGCTGTTTTATCAGACAGCCCCTGAGGCTGGGATTCAGCTGCCTTAATTTGGGCATCCTGAGGAAGGCTGAGTAAGGCCTCCTGGGATTTTCCCAGCCCAGGCTCCTGGGAAGAGGCTGCCTGGGGAAAGGCATGTGAAACCCCTTCTCCAAGCCATGCCAGACTCATGTCCCTCCATGTCCCAGGACTTCCCCCATGAAGTTCATCCCCAAAACACCACGTTATGTCTATGCAGCCTAAGCTTTGCCCTCCAGGCCCCCAGCCCAACCACCCACTCTGCAGAACAGCTCCAAACTTCTGCCAGGTTACTCAGAGCTGTGAGCAGCCCAGCTTTTAAAATCTCCAAGCGTGGAATCTCACCACCTCCTTGGCCAATCTCTTACACTTGCCTGGGCCTTAATTGCCATTGATTCCATGCCACATGATGACAGAGCTGGTGAGCCTCACACAGCTGTTCACTGAGCAGTGTCCCAGAGAGCAGGTGTTTCCTTGGGAACAAGAAAAGTCTGGATAAAACCAGGACTCAGGGGTTTTGTAGTGCCCCACAGCAGGCAGGTGTGAGCCAGGGATGGAGGAAGCGGGTGGCACATGCAGTGATTGCATGGAGAGGGGGCAAAGCTGAGTGCAGCACTGCAGACCAAGGCAGAGGAGAACAGGGAGCTGCTGCAGCCCATGGTGAACACAGAGACCTGTTTGCCTAAAACAAACAAACAAACAAACACAAAACAAAACAAAACAAAACAAAAACAAAAAAAACCCAAAAAAACCCAAAAAAACCAACCACAACAAAAAAACCCCAAAAATTCTACTGGGGAAAAAAATAAAAGCCAAAGCACTTTCTGGATTAAGGAGCAGCTGGTACACAACTTCTACAAGTGGTGATTCAGGATGAGCCCTTCAGAGGATCTCCCTTGTGTAACCAGGGGAGAACACACAAACACAAGGAACACAAGGATTGTGAACTTTTGTAAAATTCAGGAATTATAAATGTTGTTGGAAATAAGAAGAACTTTAACGATGGTGCTGGTGTTGACATCTCAGAGTCGATGGGGGAGGCAAGGTCTTCCCCCAAGCCCAGCACATCAGAGGCATCACGAGAGGGCAGCAGAGACAGGAGCTGAGCAGGACACACAGGCAGTGCCTGCAGTGCTCCAGACACCAAATCTGAAAGGGCCATGCAGGTACAAAGCATTGCTGAGGATGCTGCAGAGGAAACCAGAATCTGTCAAAATAAACGAGCGTGCTGGGGCATAACTCAGCAGAATAGACACAGATCCCTTAAATAGAACATCCCCCAACCCTGGGTTCTATAGGTGGGAGGTTTTATTGTTCAAACATCATGAGATGGTGAGCTGAGGTAAAGCACAGGCTGCCTTCACCAGCTGCCAGACACTGAGAGCTGAAGAAAACCTCCAAAAAATCCATTTTAGACCTGGTAACTTGGATGAGCTCAAGAAAAACTGCATGTTTACAGTCAGTCTAATGCATGAAATCTGGTGGTTCCTGTCGTGGCCAGCCCCTCCTCCTGGCTGCTACATCCCTGTTTGCCCCAACTCTTGCTCTTGGCAGGGTGCAGCAGGGCCAGGACAGCTCAGGTGAGGGCAGGCGTGAAGGGCAGTGCTGGGAGCTCACATCCTCTGCACAGCTCCGTGCTGGCACTGAGCCCAGCCCTGCCCAGCCCTGCTGGACCTTCTGCCAGGCCTGTGCATCACCGAGGCCACTCAGAGCTGTGTCCCAGCTCCAGCTGAGTGCACAGGGGCTGAGGCAGCCCCAGGGTGGCTTTGGGAGCCATGGGATGCCCTGGAAGGATAAGGCATCTGTGCTACACCCCAGATGGCAAAGCCCAGTATCCAAACAGGCTCTGTGGCAGGGACAGGACTCATTTCCAGCCCTGCTCAAGGCTTGTGGTTTCTGTGCCTTCTCTGTAGCCCCTTGTACCCCACTGGCCTCCACTCCCACATTGGCTCAAAACTTGTTTCCCTCCTTCCTCTCCAGAGCTCCCAGTTGCCTGTTCTGTGCTCCAGAGCCTTTCCAATCCATGCCACAGCCCCTTCTTTTCTCACACAACCCCTCCCTCCAACCTCTTTCTGTACCCAAGTCTCTTTAGGCCATCTCAGACCCCCATCCTGCTGCCCCAGAGCCCCCCAGTCCTGCCCTGGGCACAGAGATCTTGGTCCAGCACACATCCCTGCTGGTAAAATCCCTTGGCCTTTAAGCAAACAGCATCCAGATGTGTGCTGGGAGCAACCCTGGGACATTCCCACCTGGAACCACCCCTGGGGAGTGTGATGGAAGCAATACCCCAAAGACAGGCCAGGGACCATTCTGGGAGATTGCCATTACACGTGATCACATTTGGGTACAGCAGTGTCCCCAGGAGTGGCTTAATTTAGTACTAAAGGTGTGTCCTGCACTGGATATCCTAATATTTGCTTAGACTGGATATCAGGAAAATTTTGTTCTTCTCTGAAAGGATGGTGAGGGATTCAAACAGGTTGCCCAGAGCTGATGTCATCATCCTTGTTCAAAAAATGTGTAGGTGTGGCACTTGGGGACATAGTTTAGTGGTGAACACAGTGGTGCTGGGTTAATGGTTGATCTTGGAGGGGTTTTCCAGCCTTAATGATTTTATGAGTCTATGCAGCACCCCAGAGATGCTCCTGAAGGGACACCTTGCTCCATGTTTCCCTAATCCTACAACAGGAACCCTTGAGTGCCCCCATGCCCATCCAGACTGGACCTGGAGCTGCTCAGTAGTTTTTCCCAGGGAGATGTGAGAAGATTTTTCATACCCTCATTAGCAGAGAAAGCTCTGAGGCAGCTTCTTGACTCTCCATCAAATGTTAGCCCCCTTCCCCTCCTGCCACACAAGGGCACCAGAGCTTCTCCCTGTGGGGGCATGCCATGGCAATTATAAACACAGCTGCTTTCTCCAGGTTTGTGTTTCACCCCCTGGCTCACTCTCAGCTCAACTGGTGATGTCTCAGGAGCATCATGGAGAACATATTAAAGTGGTTTTTCCTTGCTTTGCCTCACCTAGATATTACATGCTGCTCTACCCCATTGCACAGCTGGCTGTCTGGAAAGGGGATGCTGAAAATGCTGCTGTAAATAAGACCTAGAGAGGAGACAACAGCCAGGGGAAATGATAAGTATGCAATAAATCAATGAACAACCCAGTGAAGACATTGCAGGGTCTGTGCCTTTCTTTGCCTCGTAGCAACAAAGAGCCACTTGATGGACTTATAAGCCATGATATTGAAAACTGGTTTGTGCACACTTATATAGCAAAAAAGGAGTTAAATTTTTTTATGGGAGACAGAAAGTTTGGTTGTTATGACAACAAAATTACCTGAACACCCAGGGTTTCTGTTTCCTGGAGCAAAACAATGTTCTTCAATGTTATTTGCTCTCAAATAATATCTTCAAAAAGTCTATCTGCTCTACACTCAGAGGGTGTGTAGCTCCATCCAGCTGGTTGCTGGCCTAATATTTTGGCTCTGTTTTCACCTGGTGTACTGGAAACCTCTAAGCACACCTGGTTCCCTGGTAACTGGAATTTCCTTCCTTCCCTTTCTCCTGCTTGGGAGAGTTTCCCTCTGCTTCTGCTCTCTTTGGTTTGTTCTTGGTCACATGTCAGGACAGCTCCAGGGAAGGGCCCATCTCCACTGGCAGCAGCACAGAAAGAGGATGGAACCCCAAAATTTGATGAGAGGCTGCTGGGCATCCTCAGGGGCCACCACCAGCATGTGCCAGTGGTGGCCAACAACATCAAGTGCAGCCATGGCTTTGGGAGGGTGCTGGTGGGTGGGGAGGGTCCCTTGGTGATGGGACCCTCGTGGATGTGGTGGTCACCTGGGTTGGGTGGCAGTGACTGGGCAGTGAGGGGGACTCAGAGACATGGCAGTGACCTGAGGTATAAGGGGGAATAGGGAAACATGGCAGGGCTGAAAAATACAGGAGATAACCTGGGAATGTGGCAGGGCCATGGAGGGGGACTGGGGACACAGCACAGCCTGTGGGTCACCTGGGAGCATGGAGGCACACGGGCCACAGTTCAGCCCTGAGGCACCTGGGACACAGGGGGGCCCTGGGAAATGTGGGGACACAGAGTGACAGTGAGGCACACAGGGACACGAAGGGACCCTGACAAACGTGGGGACACAGAGTGACAGTGAGGCACACAGGGAATGGAAGGACCCTGACAAAGATGGGGACACAGAGTGACAATGAGCACACAGGGAATGGAGGGACCCTGACAAAGATGGGGACACAGAGTGACAGTGAGCACACAGGGAATGGAGGGACCCTGACAAACGTGGGGACACAGAGTGACAGTGAGGCACACGGGGACATGGAGGGACCCTGACAAAGATGGGGACACAGAGGGGCTGTGAGCACACGGGGACGTGGTTCAGCCCCAAGGCATGTGGGGGCACAGCTCCTTAGGCAGCCCTGAGGCACACAGGGACATGGAATCATCAAGGCTGGAAAAGGCCCCCGAGATCCTCCAGCCCAGCTGTGCACCCAGCAGTACCAATGTACCCCTGGGCCACTAAACCACCTCAGCCGGATGACATGGAGGCACCCTGAGGGGGACGTGGCTCAGCCGTGGGGCACAGGGGATGCAGGGTGGCTGTGAGGCACAGGGAAACACAGGGGGACATGAGGAGGACCGGAGCCATGAGGCACATGAGGGGCAGCCATCCCACAGGGTGCATGAGGGACAGCGATGCACAGGGGCCATGGATGTACAGCCCCGGTGTTTGGGGGACCTGAAAGGACTCTGATGGACAGGAGACATGGGTGCCCAGCCCTGGAACACAGGGGACATGGGTGCCCAGCCCTGGAGCACAGGGGACACGGGTGCCCAGCCCTGGAGCACAGGGGACACGGGTGCCCAGCCCTGGAGCACAGGGGACACGGGTGCCCAGCCCTCAGGGCACACGTGCGGCAGCGCTGGAAATTCACAGTCCTGCCATCCAGGGGACATGGAACGACTGTGATGCACAGGGGAGATGAAAGGATTCTAATGCACAAGGCATACACGGGTGCCCAGCCCTGGATGTGGGAGGACTCCAAGGCCCAAGGCACCCGCGGGTGCCCGGCCGGCTCCGCGGCGCTCCGGCTCCACAGCGCTCCGGCTCCGCCGCGCTCCCGCCCCGCTGTCCCGTTGCCGTAGCGACGCCTCCCGGCGGCCCCGGCCCGGCGCGGCCGCTTTAAGAGCGCGGCGCCCGCGGCCGCCCCCGCCTGCCCGCCCGCCCGCCGGAAGGGGCCGCGAGCCCGCGCCGCCGCCGCCCGGCCTGCCCCAGGTAAGCGCCGGGGCCGCCCCGCCCTGCCCGGCTCCCCGCCCGGCTCCCAGCCCGGCTCCCGGCCCGGCTCCCCGCGGCACGGAGCGGGGGCGGCGCGGCCGCTGCGGTCCCGCCGCGGTCGGGACGCGGGGCCGCCCCCGGGGCGCCGCTCGCTGGAGCCCCGCGGGGCTCCCGCTGTGCCGAGGGTACCGCGGACCCGCCGCGGGGCTCGGTGGGTGCCGGGGCGGTGTCCCCGCTGGGCCGGGAGGGGCCGGGCCGGGGTCCCCGGGGCGCCCCGGGCTGTGGGCGGCCGCGCCGGGCTCGGTCCCCGCGGAGCCCCGAAGCTGTGGGGGCGCTGCCCGGGACCGCGCGGGGCTCGGGCAGGGATGTGCCCGGGAGCCCCGCGAAGAAAAGCGAGTGCCGGGCTTTGTTCGGCCTCTCGGCCCCGCCGGGAGCGGCCCCGCGGCCCCCGGGGGTTCCCGGCGGGGTGCGGGTCCCCGGCCCCGCTCCGGCCCGTCCCGCCGGTGCCTTTGGGTCCCGCAGCCGCAGCCGTGCCCGGGCCGGTTCCGCCGCCCCGCCGGCTGCTGCTGGGGCTGTGCGGGGTGGGAGTGAAACCTCGGTGCCGTGGGGTTTGTTCAGCTCGGGTCCCGGGATCTGCTTCTTCCTTGCAACTTTCAGAGTTGAGCACTCGTGCTGCCTCATGGCTCGTTTGCCTGGGTTTTTCCCCCTGTGAAAAAAAAGAGCTTTCCATTTTTCTTTCCCTCAAGCAGACCTCTATATGAAAACTTTGTTTTTAAAATTTTATTGTAGTCTTCTTTGGTTTATGCCGCTGCTTGTTTGTTGGTGTGTTTCCCCATCCGTTTTTTTGTGTTGGATGCACTGTTCCTTTGGCCTCTCTGCCTTGCACATACTCTTTAACGGAGAGGTAAGATGGGGAAAAGATAAAATATGAGAATCCGGGACTGTTTTGTATCAACTTCTCTAATTGAAATGTTGTAAGCCAAAGGGGGAAGAAAAGAAAAAGTGATCAAGTGGAGCTCAGGGCACTTTGCTTTGTTGGAGGCAGAGAGGAAAAACTTATGAGGGAATGACTGAGATTTTGTTTCACTTTATTTCTCTTCTTTTGAGGCTGAAAGATAAACAAGCATTTTGAAATGCTTTGGTTTAAGATGCCAAGCTCTTCATTTTCTCTTCAGCTGACTCCATTAAAAAAAAAATCTTAAAAAAAAAATGTAGAAGCAGCTCTGCAGTTGCGGAGCCAGCAGCAGTGGTGTGTGTGGGCAGAGAGGCCTTGCTGCTCTTCCATCAGCCGTTCCTGCCTTGTCTCTGTGGACTATAAAATTAGAAAGGCTCCGATGTCCATTCAGTCTGATGTCTGGGTAATGTGGGCTGTGGAAATCAAGAGGAGCTCTCTGTGAATTAACTGCTGTGCTGCTCGTGCCTTGCTCAGCCTGTGGGTTCTGGTCTCTGGAGTATAATTAGGAAAGTAATTGTATTTTAAGAAGCCTTAAATCTATTATCCAGGTGTGTGCTTGTCCCCTGGGCAGGTATTAGGTGGTGTGAGCTTTCTTTTGCTGTGAGTGAATGATCTCTGTCCTTCTGATGGTCACAGGCTGCAGTCTGACATTTGCAGCATCTTAGAACCATTGAGTTTGAGTTGGAAAGGATCTTTGAAGCTCTCCTAGTCCAACCTTCCTGCAGTGAGTAGGAATAGATTCAACAGTCCCAGGTTGCTCTAAGTCCTGTCCAACCTGGCCTTGGACAATTCCAGGGGTGGGGCAGCCACAGCTTTTCTGGGCAACCTGTGCCAGGGCTTCCCCACCCTCATTTCAAAAAACCTGCTTTCTCATATCTAATGTACATTAGAAGCTTTACCCCTTATCCCACTTAACTTAAAAACTTTAAAACTTCCAAGAGCGAGACCTGAGGCTCCCTGTGCTTTTCCTCCCCTGGAAATGGCCCAGGTCATCTCCTCCTTCCCCAGGGCTGTCTCCCTGCCTGTCCTAGGAGTTTTTGCCTTTCCAGTTCCAGTCAGTGTCCAGGAAGGCTTTTATTTGTTGCATCTTTCCTGAATTTGCTTTATGTGCACACTGAGAAGCCCGGCCGTGGAGAGCACAGGTCTGTGGTGAGGGATGGAGAGCCAAGAACAACTCCAACTGGCTGTAACTGAAAACTGTCAGCTTTGCAGGAAGGAGGATGTTCAAAGCATGTGGCTTGGGTAGCTCCTCAGATAACACCGGGTGGAGAATTGGATCTTCAGTTCTAAGGAAAGTCTGAATGTCCAAATCCTGGGGAGTTCAGTCGGGGAGCTCAAAGGTGAGATAGTGGTAGGGCTCTGGATGGATTTCCTTCAGAGGTGCTGCTTGGTGCTGTCCTTCTGCACCATCTGCTGTGATTGCTGTTCTGGAGATGTCCTAAAGTGACTTAGAATATCCAAGTCGTGGTGTCTTGGAGAAGTCTGCTTGTTCCAGGTTTCTTGCCCTTCCTTCCCTTCAAGGTGGCTGTTTCCTGGGAGGTTGGGTGCAGTGGGGATCTGTGCCCTGGAGGGACCCGCAGAAGGTTTTTGGGTGACCAGCAGAAGGTTCTTGGGTGACAGGGGAGCAGTGTGCCCACCGAGGTGTCAGGTGCATTGGGAAACTCCTGGCTGGGCTGAGGCAGCATGGGGCAGGTGGGGGCCTGGGGTAGAAGCCAGGAGGAGATTGGAATTTGGGAGAGAGGCAGTTCTAACAGGAAGCAAATGCTCACCATAGCAGTAAACAGCACAGAATAGCTGCTTCTGCCCAGTGTGGGTGAACTTCAGGCTGAGCTTGTGGGTGAAGTTCCCCGTTTCATTCCCCAGTGTGCTGCCATCCTCCTGCTGGGATGTTGTATTTGCTGGTGTTTGCCAGACATTGCCTAAACTGCTCTTAAACTGCAGCTGTTTTTGCAGGTTCCCAGTTACTGCACAGTTGTTCTTACTGTGTTTATTTTAGTGGTTATAAACTGATTTTTAAAAAGGACTTGGAACTTGAGCTGGAAAGTCTCCTTTTTCTTCTTCTTTCATGATTTGGTTGAGGAGCTGCACCAGAGGAGCCAGCAACTGAGCCCTTTGGTATTACTCCCTCCCTTTATACTTTGAATTTTCTGAGCCATGGTTTTCTAGGAATTTGAGGGCAGTTGTCCTGTACCTTGAATTTAGAAGTGGACATCAGGTTGGGGTTGGGGTGAGGGGGGTGTCTGCTCTTAATTTGGTAAAATTAGAAATTTGGCTGGAGAGTAAAAAGCTTGAAGGAGACTTTTTTCCCCCCTCATAATATTTTGTTTAGCCTGAATGTTTGCAGTCAGAGCTATGTGTTTCTTAAAGACACAGAAAGCACAAAGCTTTTTCAAGGCAGTTTTTTCAAATTGCTGTGAGCTTCACAGTGTCATTTGGAGCTAGAAGGTGCCACAATTGACCAAACAAGTTGCAGCCTGTGATCCTGCATTGTCCAGGGCTAAGTCCCTCACCCTGATTTGCACAGCAGCTTCAATAACTATGGGCTGAGGCGTTCCTAATACTTATACAAAGTTAATTCCTTACAGAAGTTACTTTATATATATAAAGTAACTTTTCTAATGAGGGAGAGCACAGTGTCATTAAATTTTCCCTCTGCTCTCCTGATAATAAATGTGTTGCCTGATCTTTGTTGCCTTCTGTTTGTTTCAGAGCAGTTACTTCTGCAAGTTGCACTGAAAATAGGTGCTGGAAGTGGTGAATAATCACTTCACTTGGAATAATCCACAGCTGAGAAGAGCCAAGGGCTCAGTCCTGCGGATCTCCTTTGTTAGACACAGGCTGGCTTTCCCCCCTGCCTCCTGTGTTCGTGCTGAACATTAAACAGTGATTTCTATGCAAGAATTTTAAGGAAGGTCTTTCAAAGCACTTGAATGAGCAGCGAGGGGCAGCTGGGAAGGGGTTGCCTGGAAGATGCTGCTGGGAGCAGCTGAGGCAGGGTGTGACAGCATGGAAGGAAGTGAAGAAGGCAGGATGCTGCTCTGATCTTCCCTCCCTCCCTGCTGAGTTCGAGAGCGGTGGTCCTGCTTCTGGGAGCTCAGGGGATGCAAATGTGACCCAGTGTGTGAGCACAGGACTCATTCTGCTCACCACAGTGCCCTGGAGAGCCAAACTGGGAGTGCAGCTGGGAATCTAATGCTGTGCTTTGTCCTACACTCTGCAGTGCTGTTTCCTCAGGGTTTTCACTGGGCAGTAAAAGGTGTCATCTGGACATGTTGTAGCACAGGGAGCATGTAGGGCTCCTGCAGCATCTCCAGAAACTCTGGTAAAATTCTGTTACATCACTTTGAGCAATCTCAGGACAAAGCTGGCATTCCAGGGAGTTTATTGCTTGTTCCTTACTCGTCTGCAGAGCTCACACTGTACTGGTTATTCCTGTCTTCTGGTGCATGTCTTGGGTCCCTGCGAGAACTGTGAGGAAATGCTGAAATACACATCCAGAAATTCAGAGGATATTCTGGTTTACACATTGAGATGATCACTGTTGCATGTTTAATGAATTGCTTTTCTGGACGCTGCTCAGCTTGCAGCTCTGAGTTTGTCCGTGCACTCTTTCAGTGCCTGCTTGTGATGAGTTTTGCTTGAAAATGTGAGTGCTTTCAGGCTGTGGACAATGCAAATAGGATGCTGCAGTTAGGTGCTGGCAAACTGTCCTGTCTGGAGTTGTGTAGGAGGAGAAATGGTTCCTTGGTTGTGTGACCCCAATGGGGAGAAGAGCAGCTGGGGTTTAACAAAGTGGTTAAAATCATATAGGCCCCCAAATCCTCCAGAGACTTCTCTCCTTTCCTAGAAGCTTCCTTTAACAAGCTGATTTCTCAGGCTGATTGCTTGCAGATGAGATCATGCAGTGTGTTTTGCAGGGAAAGAATCTGAACTTCGACTGGTGAGCCAGAAAGTTTTAACACGCGAGTCACATGCCCAGTGTCCTCATGGCACACACAAAGCCCCAGAGGCTGTGACAGGGCGAGCTCGGGGTGGCTTTGTGCTCCAACAGGAGCTTTCTGAGCACACAGAATACCCAGGGATGCTCCCAAGTGCTGGGGCTTGCTGCTTGGACAGCAACGGGAGATGATGGCAAGGAAGTATTTCATCTTTCCTGAGCTCTGTTTCTCTCTTTAGTGTGTGTGGGGTTGGGATAAGCCCAAGTGAGGGAAGGCTCTCATCTGCCTTAATTCCACAGACGTTTTGCTGCTGGCTTCAGCAAAGGAATTTATGTAGAATTGATGGTGTTTTTTCTGTTAATGCATGAGAACATCCTGAACAGGGAAGACTTGATGGTAGTGTTCTGCTGCAGAGGATCCTAGCAATCTCTGGTCTTACTCTCAGAAGGGATGCTGGTTTCCATTTCTCTTGATGGGTTACTCTTCCAAGAGCAACTGGGTTACTCTTCCAAAATAATCGCAGAGTGTTGAAAATTAAGCAATGCTCTTCTGAGGTGATGTTGGGTGGTGTTCCCAGCATGGGGAGCTTTTGTTGCCAGTAGCTTTAGAGTACAACCTGTTCTCACAGGCAAGGTAGGAAGGTGCCTTTCTGATGCCAGAGCCTCTTTGTGCCCAAAATCACTTTTTGCCAATCATAAAGGCATTAATTATGCAAAAATAGATTGGGAGTGGGTGGAGTTTTTATTGGCTGTGGAAGTAGGAGCCAAAAAGCCACTTGATCCCAATCTCTAAAAAAAATTAACAATGGAGTCAGACTGGGAGGGGAAAGTTTCAAATCCCAAACTTTAAATCTATCAGCTTTTTATGGAACTTGAAGACAGGAATGCATAAGGCAAGATGTGTTAAAACTTCTTACTACTCCATAGCCATGTTGTGCCTGTAGTCTGTTCTCGGTCACTCCTGTGAGCTGTCTTTTTGAAACAAATAATTGAAAGTAGAATTTACAGATCAGCACAGGCTTGGTGATATTTTTTTTCCAGTCACCTAAGCATGTTTGTTGCATGGCAGTTTATCAGAAGCTTCTTTCAATGTTTAATTTCACATAGGTAGAAAGTGAAGCACGTGAAAGTGGAGAAGTCCTGTATGTAGATTATCAAACTTCATGTGGCTTCCTTGAGAGTGTGTACTAATGCAAGTGCTACGTACACTAAATATCTGCTTTTTATGAGGTATTATTTTATTATTTAGGTAAAATAGTTGTGAACACAAGTTGCTTTGGCTTCATGCCCTTACTGGCTAATAGTCCCTTCTTTTGATGGCAAGGACTGGTAGAACATTTGTTGCTCTGATGGATGGCAGTGAGGTTGTATATTTTTTGTAGCAGCTCAACCATTTCACCTTTCACTCTGCCCCTGGATGGGATCCTGCTGGGTCTGTCCTCCTGGAGCCTGGCTGATGGTCATCCCAGACCTGGCAGGATACATGTGGGAGGTGATGATCTGCACTCTGAAAAGTGCTGCCTAAACCTTGTTTTGTCCATGAAGCTTCAAGTGTGGAGCTGTTAGAACCCCAGCCCACTCAGAGCTAATGCCTGCAGAATGCATGACCAAGGAATTAAACTGGGTGGAGTCATTCCAAAATTTGGATCTGGGGCCTGTCTTCTCCTAATGCAGCAGCTTTGGGTGTTTGCTTGGAAGTGCTCCCAGCATGGATGATGCTCTCCTGACCTGATGTGACTTTTCTTTCTTGATGTTTGGGTGCTGTGCCCAAATCTGTCTGCAGAGCTCTGCAGTGCAGAACTGCGGTGTGAAATGAACCTGGAACAAGTCAGCTCCTGTCAGGAGATGGCATGGAGATGATCAGCTCCTGTGTGCCCGGGGGGAGGGAGGAGGGACACACAAACACAGTAAACAGTTGTGTTTCTTCCCCAGGACTGTCCTGTGTCCTGAGGCAGCCAGCTGCACTTTGGAGGCCAGAGGAATAGGGCGGGGTATTTTCTTCCAACCAGATGAATTTGTGCTGTGAAAATGAGGAGTTAGTTCAGTTTCTCTGGGAATAGCATTTAAGGTGTTAAAACGTCCCACCCATCAGTAAGAAGAGCTGCTCAAGAACAAGCAAATACAGAGATGGAGCCGGCAGAGCACACTGCCTTTGCAGCTCTTATTCTCCCTTGAAGAATGAGTCTGGGCATGTTTTTGTTGCCTTTATCATTTGGTTGTAGTGTCCTTCATTTGTGTTACCCTCCAATGGAGGAGGCTAAGCTAGCCAAGTGTCAGGTTTTGTTGTCCATCTCGATTACTGTTATGTTATTTCACTTGTGCTTGTTTGTTTCTGCCTGTCAAAAGGTAAAAAATAAATAATTAAATACTGTAGCAGAAATAGCTGGAGTATCAGTATTCTCCAATAGGAAGATGTCAGCCCATGATGAGTGCTTTTCACTGAGCTCAGCCTGTTTCTGCTGCTCCTGACAAGCTGTCATCTCTTCATGCTGGGTAATGTGATCTTCCAGGAATGTTTATCTTTCATTTCTGCATTTGTAGTGGAGATGAGCTGGGGGTGCTGGGAATGTGTCTCCAATGCCCTGTTGTTGTTTGGGCCCGGGTGCTGCCCTGTGCTGCTGAAGGGAACAAATCAGGCCAGCAGAGCCTGAGAGAGTACAGAGCTCCCTCGCTTTTCCCTGGGTGAGGGTCCCAATGCTGTGAATTCATCCTGTGGACTTTTTGTTTTTAAGTGTGTGTGTTTTGCATTTCTCTGGATTGTGATGGATATTATTCTAATAACTTCACAAAGTGTCCTTCCTCTTTCCATGGGTTTGATGTCTTCTGTCTGCATAGGCTAGCAGCAGTCTTGTTTCTTTTATGTTCTGGGGCAACCTGGACAGGGCTTTACTCTTACTCTACATTGAGAAAATGAGCTTTGCTGGCCAGTGCCATGTGTGGATACCATGGGTGGACATCTGGAAGGAACAGCACTGATGGCAGTTCCTCTGCTGACCAGCATCCTCTTTCATCTCAGTGCCAGCAGCTGCTTCCCCATCACCCTCCAGACTGCACTTCGTGTAGACATTCTGCCTTCTTCCCAAGGACTGAACCCACCCATTAGTGTGGTTCAGTCTCTGCTAAGGCATTTTTTGGCCTTCTCCCAGCATTGGAAGGACACCAAATAGCAGCAGTACTGTTAAGACCTCCCTAGAGTAAAGACTTATAGTGGGAAATGAATTTTCTAGTTGCTTCCAATGTCTTGAGAGCTATTGGCTGTCTGGTTTTTAATCTGTATTCTTGGATTATTGCAGACTATTATATTTGAATGCATGGCTGAAGTTAAATTTCCAAAAAGGCCTCTCTTGTGGTGGGTGTTAATTTGTGCAAGGGCAGTGTGACGCAGTGTGCTGACCCTGTTTGAGACCCGTGCAGTACATCAAGGCTCAGATCCTGGCACTCCAGTACTCCTGCCAGTACAGAATTAGCCCTCATTGTGTCAGTGCTGACATCTCTGCTAACCAAGCTTTTAATATTATCTAGAAGGATTACTCCAGAGAAACTCGATGCAAGCCTTCCTTGCTGGCAGTAATTACGCTGCCTCTTCTCATTTGCTCCCACAGAAAGATGGAAGCACTGGGTGAAAGGATATCTGGAGGGCTCTGGCCTGACCCCCTGCTTGAAGTGGGACTGTCTCCAGCATGTGCGTGATCAGCTCAGCCATGGCTTTGTCTGGCCAAGTCTTGTACGTGTTGGGGATGGAGCAGGGTATCACACCAGATCAGCTTTTGTTTGCTTTTGCTTGGAAGTTATACCTAGTGAACCACCTTGGAGAGTGGGTTATGCATTTAGGTTGGAATGACCTCATCCTGCAGGTTTGGAAACATTTGAGTGAGCTGTGGGAAATGTCCCAGTAGGGTTAATGTAATGTGTAATGGATCTGAATCCTGTTCTCTGCTAACACGGGAAGCATGAGCAGACCCTCGTGCTGTTTCTGCAGGAAAAGGCAGGGATGCTGTCAGATGGTTTTCCTGTGTTTGCGTGGGGAATTGCAGGTGAAACAGTGCCTGTAGGACATGTTCTGTTGCTGCAATGGGCTCATGGGTGTTTTCCCATTGGAATTCTGTTTGTCAGGAGGCAGGGGATGAGCACCCCTGAGCATCCCTTGCCCCTCGGCAGAGTTTGGGATCAGTGCTGGCCAAACTGAGTCCACACATGCACAGGACACCCTCCTCAGCCCCTTGCCATGGGAGGGAGAGGATTTTCCCCAGAGTCTGCTGCATTTATTTCAGAAAAACTCCCATGAGATGAATGTGTGCACATCTGAGTTACTCATCGTGGTCCTGCGTGTTAAAGGCAGCAGAACAGCTATCTGTATCTGAGGAGCAAACTTGCCTTCCAACGTGCCACGAGCTTCTGGACACAGTGGGTGTCCAGGGATGGCACGTAGTCAGGCCAGACCAGGCCTGCTGCTGTGTCTGGGCTGGGCTGGATTTCTTCAGACAGAGCTGTGGATTGCAACACCCCTCGTGCTTGCTTGGGCCAGGAAGCCTCGCTTGGAAGGGAAATGGCTGAGATGGAAAGAGCTGCTGAGGAGGTGGAAGCTTCCCTAGCCAAGGCCTCTTTGCTACACTCAGCTCTGGATCCCTGGACTGTGCATCCCCTTGTGCAACAGGAATTAAATGAATGCTTCATGGGTACTGGAAAGGAGAGCTCCTGTGGTCTGCTCCTGGTCTTGGCACTGCCATCTGCTCTGCAGATTCGTGTTCTGCTCCTGTTGGAGTGCAAGCCAGTCCTTGTGTGGCATGAATCTGGTGTTGTGAGTGAGCAGCAGTGTCCTTGGGTGGCTAACAAATTCTCACTTGCTGTTGGGGCCCTTTGCTATCTTGCACATCTGAACTGCACCTGCCTTTTGTTTCCATGACAGAAAGGGCAGCCAAAAGGGTGGGAGCATGGGCTTCTGCGTGCTCTGGTTATTTGAAGATGAGGGTCCTTGCTGAGGAATCACAGAAATGTGGGGATCACTGTTATCAGCTGCTCTCCATGTGCTCGCTCTGGTCCAAAGTGCAGAGGTCAGGTTTGGGGTTGTGTGGCCAGAGGGTCCTGGAGCAGCAGCTGTAGAGGGCTGCAGGGTGTCAGCGACAGGCTGACGTTGGCTGACGGCTCTTTTGTTACCATTTTCCATGCCCCACTTATTTTTGCAGAGGTCTGTCTTTGTGTGCTGCAGGGGAGGAGCTGGTGTTGGTGGGCTGGTGTCCCTTGCTGGGAAAATCACATGGCTGGTGCTGAATCTCTCCCTTCCTCCTTGATGAAGCTTACAGCCAGTGCTTATGGTTTGCGTTGGTTTTTCTGCTGCTGTTTTCCATGTGTCTGCAGTAAAATCTCTGGTGAAGGATGCTGATTAGCTTTTCTCTGAGCTGGGTGTGGAATCACTACTCAGACATTGGTCTCCTCAGATCCCCACAGCTTGTAGTTTTGAGATGTGATATGACAACACAGATTTATCTGGGAAATTTCTGGGAGGGAGGAAGAGATGTGGGGAAGTATCACTGTAAGAGAGAGCAGGACTTTGTCCCCAGCAGTCCCAGGACCTCTGTAGCTCTGCTTGTCAGAACACCTTACACCATGTCCTTGCTCCAAACTCCTGATGGGGATGATGGGCAGAAAGAGCTGCCTGCTGCTGTGGTGGGGAGGAACATGTGAAGGATAACACTCAGGATGTTAGATACTAGTTCTTCAAGAAGAAAGGCCAGCTTGGAAAGAGGCCATGTGCCTGCTGAATATACCAACTGCTTCCAGGGATTAGGGGTCAAAACCCCAGAGCTTTTTTTCTGGCTTATGGGAGTTGAGCCCTTCCTTGATGTGGCAGTGATCCTCATCTGCAGCAGGACGCCAGAGGGTTTTTGGCTCAGCAGGCAGACAAGAGAAAGGCTGGAGATGTCCTGCTTGGGCTGGTCCTGGTGTCCAGGGATAGGGAGGGATGTCTGTTTGCACATAATGGTTTTCTCTGCCCCTTTCTCGTGGTTGCGTCAGCGGCGATGGCCGGGGAGAGTGTTTACAAGAGCGTCCTTGCTGAGCACTGCTCTGTGCCAGCAGCTCCGTGCTCTGGGTGACGTGTTCTCCTTTGTCACTGCAGCTGAGCTGAGCTGCCCTGCTTCTAACCTGGGCTTACTCCTCCTCACCCTCACCTTTGGGGCAGCCCACGATGGGGACCCTGTTGTTTAAACAGGGCAAATGGGAGGCTGCTTCTGTTTGGAACTTTCCTGGTAACATTAAAGCTCTGAGAGAGGTGTTTGGAGCTGGGGAAGAATCATTGTTCCTCTGTTGTCCCTTCCCCAGCCCTTCTGGCTCCTGGGAGAGGGAACTGTGGTGGTGTGAGGCCTCTGCTCCCATGTCCCAGCAGGACAGGGCTTTGCTGAGCAGCTGCCTGTGTGCCCAGAGAGAGAGAGCTTGGCACAGCTGCAGAACTTTATCAGTGGGGGACATGAGGAGATATCTGTCCTATGGATGGGCCAGAGGTTGTCCAGGTGATTTGGGAAGTGACTGAGAAGTAAAGAAGTTTTGCTCTGGTACTTGCCCTCTTGAGGACTCTGATCATTTCCCTTCAGAGGAGGAAAAGCTCCCTTGGCACAGAGTGGGTAGAATGTGGTGGAAGGTAAAGGTAAAAAAACTCCCCTTGAAGCCCTTGTTTTGTACCCCTTGGGAAGGGTGTGTCCCACATCAGGTGTCTGTAATGTCACCACATGCTCCGTCTTGTCAGCTCTGAGCCTTCTGGTGCCCTGCAGAGCAGCTCTAGTCAGCACCTGGTATGTGGAGGTGGTTTGTCAGTATTTCTTGGAAGATGTCATGTCTCACACTTGCCCTCCTCATCGTGCCGAGCTCTGCCCCACTTCCCTCTTTTCCCAGGTTTATGGCTGGAAATGGGTTTCTTTGCAGTGGAAGGGTGATTCCAGCAGAGCTGGGCTGAGCAGATGTTTCATGGGGTAATGGGAGTGAACATACTCACACTGGGTAAAGACAGGACAGGGCTGCAGGGTGTAAACAGAGCACTTTCACAGCAGGCTTCTGTGTTCCATCACAAGTTCCTGGAAAGGTGAAGGCGGGAGTTGGCTTTCACCACCTCTCGCTGAAAGAATAAAACCCTTTAACATTGTGCAGGTCCAGCCTCTGTAGTGGGGCTGTCCTGTGTTCCTCAGCTGTGTCTGTGTTTAGCCCAAGGCCACTTGGATGATGTCCTGGTCCTGTGTGACAGGAGCTGTTGGTGCTCACAAGATCACCAGCTCCTGCTAGAGCCTTCCTGGGATAAGGCAGGTGGAGGTGCTGCCACAGCTGTGCTGGGTGGAAGGCAGGGAGTGTAAGGCCCATGGAGCAGAGCCCCTGGGCAGGGACAGGGGATTTGTGGACCTGTCCTGCTGCAGGAGAGACCTGGCAGAAGAAGCTCTTGGGTGCTGTTTGATGATGTTCCTTATTCTTGCTTGGATGTGTTGTTTCCCATATCACTGTTGGTAACTGGGGAAGTTGTCTGGTGCAGGTCTCCTGATGTCTCCACAGTGAGATTTTGTCACTTTTCCTCTGCAGGAGCCTTGTGCTGGGAACAGAGGAGAGATCTCCTCAGGTGTTCAAGGCCATTAGTCTGTCTTGAGCTCTTTGTGTAGTTGCCTTCACCTCAGTGTTAACATAATTACAGGTGTTCACTCATTTGTTTTTCCCCAGTGCCACCTGGCTGGGGGTGGCTTGGGGTCAGCAAAAGGCAACTTCCCCATCCCATTGTGATCAGTTCATCACCCACAAATTCCTAATTCCTGCTTTGCTGCTCAGCAAAGCGTTTTTTTTTTGTTTTGTTTTTTTTTTTTTTTAGCACTGGGAGGAAAAAAATAATTATAAACCCTTTCAAGTCATTATTTCATGTTTTGTGAGTTCTCTTGGAATGTATTTTGAATACTTCTGGGATTCACATTATCATATAGATGTCATAAACCCAACAGATTTGGCCTGCATTGGAATAAACAAGTTATTGTGTCTAAATTTGTATGTGGAATGTAGTGTGTGCTAATGGGTCTTCATCTGTTAATTGGATGGCTCTTTTCCAGGGCCAAACAGAATCTGTTGGAGACACAGTCAGGATGCCAGCTCTGGTCTCAGCTGGGTCTTGCTCCTTTCTGCTCCCTCGCTGTTCAGGAACCTGCTTGTGCTGAGGAGAGCTGTCCTGTGCACAACCAAAACAGGGTCTGTTGATGTTATTCCTGGTCCTTTGAGAAGATGACTTAGTGGTCACATGTGCTGCTATGAGGTCATTAGGAAGTCTCTCAAATACCCAATTTGAGAAGCAATGATGCTATTGCAGAAGTATGCTCCCTCTGCGATGTGAGATGCAAAACTCTCCCAAGTACTTGAGTTTGCAATAGCTCTGAGTGGGATCTGTTATTGTGCATATTTGGGCTCATTCCAGTAAAAAAAAAAAGACTGTTTTCTGCTTTGCTTTATCCCTCAATTGATTAGTGGATGTGTACTGTGGGATCAAGTTACATCTCAGAGGGCATCCAGCAGAGAGCCTTTTTCTGTGCTGAACTGCTCAAGTGAGTCTGACTGCAAGCTCAGCAGTTTTCCAGCAGTGTTTTGTGCCTCCACAGCAATGTCCTTCCCCAGGGAAAGGAGCTCCTCAGATCTGTTTGTGAGTTGAGCCATTGCTCTTCCCAGCACCACAGGGAAATGGGGGGGGTTTTCTAAACCCTTGGTGTTGTTTGTATGATATGCATCTGCTTTGATGCTTTTATTGATGCCACTCCTGGATTCCCTGTTCTTGGATGTCCAGTGTTTCCTGCTGCCACAATCTGCCCTGTGTCTTGCAAAGGGAATTGTTTGGTCCCAGTTCACCCCAGGGGCCTGTATCCACCTTGGCTCCCATGTGCCATTATGTCCTCAGGGCAGGCATCCTTGTTTTGGGAGGAGAGTGCCTTGGAAGGGCATTATCAGAATGAGTAACACCCCTTTGGAGCAGGCAGAAAGGGATCTGGTGTCTTCCCACACCACCCTACTGCTGGTCATGTCCCAACCATCTACAAGCCTTAGGGATTATCCCATCTCTCTGTGCTGATTAACTCTTTGATGCATGGAAAAATTACCACAAGGGAAAAAGAAAAGAGTTTTCTGTTCTCAGACCAGAGGTGGGTTGTGTGGCATGGCTGGGCTAGGGAGGCAGGTAGGAGAATGGGAGCAAGGTGGCATCTGACTGCATCTTCCAGATGGAACTTGGTGTGGGCACAGTGTGCTACGTGTCTGCTTCCTTTCTTCCTTTGGGATACCCAAAATACCTGCTGCTCTGTTGAGGCTTTGCTGGGATTCCTGCTGGAAGCTGCTGTAGCCTGTGGGGTTCACCTGGGTGGCTGCTGTACCCTCTTCACCCTCCTGCTGTGAGTCCTGTACAATGCTGGCATCACTTCCCACCCCAGCTCTGCTGTCCCAGCCCTGCTCTGCTGGCCCTGGGAGGAGTCCTTGCCCTGCCAGGTGTGTGAGAGAGCCATTGCAGCCCTTCCCTCGCTGAGCAGCTTGCAACAGGCTGGCACCTGCATTTCCCAGCAGGCAGGCTCAGCACATTCCTGCTGGTCTCTGCTCTGCCTGTGCTGCCATGGTTCCTGCCGGGGTTGTACCCAGTGCCCTCAGAGGTTCCTCTCAAGCCCCAGTGCCCTTCTCACCATGTGTGTCCCCATCCTGCTGTGCCCCCCAGGGCCATGTGGGCAGGGATGGCTGGGGGTGGAAGGGCTTTGCTGGGCTGTGCAGCCCAGGAGCAGCTCTGTAGCCCCTGTGCTGGCTTTGGGTGGTCTCACAGAGACTGCTGGCCCTGGGCCCAGCTGCAGTCCTGCTTGTCCTGTCACCCTGGAGCCACCTGCTCATGACATTCCCACTGTCACCCTTGGTAATTATCTCCCCTGAAATGCCACAGCCTGGTTAGAGTGCTTTATTTTCCCTAATTTTCTGTATTTTTAGAGGAAAGGTACCGAATGTGATGTGCAGTTCTCACACAGCTGCATTGGTGACCTCCACTCCTGTGGGGCCTGACCTGAGGACAGCAGTGGGGTGAGCTGTGACACCCAGAGAGCCCCGGTGCCACAGCTGGGCTCTCCCTCTCCCAGGAAAGGCTTTGGAAGCAGAAGTCCAAATGTCTGAGAAGTGCCTGGGGTTATAATAATTCTGTTGTCTGGACTTGCTAATAGGTAACTAGTTCTGTCTCTTTCTACCTTTCCTGGGGGATGGCGCAGGCTGGGGGAGGATGAGGATGAGCAGTGGTGTTCCTGCCGGGATCCTCCAGCCCAGCGCGGGCAGCTGTGCTCAGGCAGAAGGTGCAGGCTGGCTCTGCAGCCTGGCCTGCCCCTGGGACTACACGGGCCCTGCTTCCTGAGCAGGAGAGCTGCTTTATGTTGTGGTTTTACTAAATGAATTCAAAGCTTGGCCTTCCTCCAGGCGAAGTCTGGGCCAGGTGCCAGCGGAGCAGCCCCCAGGGAGAGCACTGGAGCAAGGAGGGGCCAACAGCAGGGAAGAGCAGAGGAATCCAAGAAGGCAGATTTGCCTAGAAAACAGCTCTGTTTCCATCTGCTGGGTCAGGAGTTGCTATAGGAACTGGGATGATAGAGGCAGGGCCATCTCCTGGGCCTGTCTGTGTGTGCAGAGGGAGGGAGGGAGGAGTTACTCAAGTTTGAACATATCATGTGTGTGCTGGTGGAAAGTTGCAAGGAATGTCGAAACTACAGCCTGGCTCAACCTGTGGAGCTCCAAAGAGCCACAGCAGTTGTTCCCTGTGCTCAGCAGGCCCTGGCAGAGGCAGGTAGGGTCCTTCCAGCTTAACCTGGCTCTCAGCTTGGTGTCAGCTCTCTCCTTTCTCTCTCCTCCTGTTTCTGTCCTTGAATAAAGCCTCTGGAGGCTTGCTGGGAGGGGGTTTGTGCTGGGAGGTGAAGGCTTTTCTGCCTGGCAGGGAGAGGGTGGCTCTTTGCAGCCCGTTTTCCCTCCCAGGGCTCCGGGAGGGTTCCCAAACCGTGGGCATCCCCTCAGGGATGTGTGCCTGGGCTCCTCTGGGACACACGGGGTGTTCTGTGGGCACAGACGTGGTCCTGGCCGGGGTTCTGGGCTGCCGTGGTTGCTGGGGCTCTCAGGGGGTGTGGGCAGTGTTCCAGCTCTGAGAGGTGCCAGAGCTGAGGCTGGGGCAGATGTGGAAAACTGGAGCTGGCAGTGGGAAAGTGAGGGAACGTGCTCCTGTGCCCTGAGCCCCAGAACACAGGAATGGGGGAGCATTCCTCTGTTCTCACCTCTCCTCCCGAGGAGAGGCACACCCTGTCCCCTCCTGAAGCATCTACTGCAGTTTTGGTCGCTGTTAAACTTTCTCAGGCTCCCATTTACCCTGAAACATGGGAGTATGAATATACAGGAAGGTGCTCCTGGGAATCCTCACTGTTAGGGTTAACCATGGGGCTCTCTAGTAGCAGCTCCTCCAGATAAAATCTTATTTATTTCCTCAGTAAACCCATTTTTTTCAGGTGCTGAGAATTTTCCAAAATAGTTATGTTTCCACCAAGTGTTCAGGGCTGCTCACTGCTCCACAGGTATTTCTTTAATAGGTTTGACTGAAATTTCATCTGCTCTTTTTGTGTCACAGAGGATAATCTCCTAAAAAAAAAAAAAGGTGGCTAGTGTTGTTTCTCTTTTTGAGAAGCTGCACAATAAACTGCTGAAAACTGAAATGTGATCTCTATCCACAGAGGCAGAGCTTGCCAGACTGGCTGGGATCACAGCCCACCTACTCAGGCACCCATCTTATCACAGGCCCAGGAAAGCCCCAGAGCCTGAGTGCAGCCAGCTGTGGAACAACCTGCCCGTGCAGGAGATAACCCTCTGCTCACATAGCTTACTGCTTTGCTTATGCCTGCCTACAGGAAAATTTATCTCCAGTGTGCTTTCACTCTGTTAATAGAATCGCAGATGTTCTTATTATGGAGATCTACTTCCAATATTTTATTGAATTACTCCCACATTGCTCTGTGGCAATATGTCCCAGAGGCTCAATGCACATGGTATGCTATGGAATTTAATTTCCTCTGTTTTAATTTGTTGTTTTTTAATTTCAGTTCATTTTCAATATGGAAAAGAGGTAAATGGGGTCCTTTTCTTTGGTTTATCATCACTGTTTTACATGTTTCTTTTTTCCTTTCTCATCTCTGCTGTTTCTCTTGCCTTTGCCTCAAACAATACCATGATTTCCCTACTGCTACCTGCCTTGTGCATAATTGCTAAATATTATTACATCTCTGTGGGCTTCTGTTTTTTTGTTGTCTTGAGAAAATTTAATCAGAATTGGTCATTCTGCCTTACCCAAGCTGTGAAATTCTGCTCGAGATTTTTTCTGTTCTTGGCTTTTCCTTTGTTTATAAGCAGAACGTTTGCTTTGATTACTTGAGATACATTGTGGTAAGCAAAGATCTTCTCTGAGCTGTCTCTAGTCATGGTAGATATTTTGTTGGAATGTTTAATTAATGGTACCTTCATCTCTGTACATAGGAAGTTAAATTTTATCTTGCAGTGCTGTACCAGTAAATAGCAAACCCAGTGCAAGATGGTTGGAGCTGCCTGGAAATCCTCCCTGGAGTCTCCAGGCTTGGTGCTGTGTTTCAGGTGATGTGTGAGTGTTGCCACTCACTGCTCCCATCTCTGCCAGGCACTTCATAAATTAAACTTTAAAACCACTTTGGGTCGTAAACAAAGTTTGCTGAAGCCAAATGCAACAGCTGTGTGTACCCAGACAGGGCTGCCTTGGCTGGAGATTATGCTCAGCCTCTGGAGAAATGGTACCCACTGAGGTCACAGCCAGAATTGTCCCCTCTGGCTCCTGGGGTGCTGTGGGAGGGCTGGAGCACTTCCCACTCACTGCATTTGGTATTTGGAGTTATTGCAGTCTGTGGAATGCAGTGAAGGATGGTAAGTTATGCTTCTTTCTGATATTGGAAAAGCTTCTTCAAGTCTGGTGTCTTCCTGTGGCTGTAGGGCATGGCTCTCCATTTTTATTAACATTTTTCAGTGCCACTGGAGCAGAGCCCATAGTGCTCCTCAGGCAAAGGGCAGGGGCTTTTTGCCAGCTACAGGTGCTCTGAGTTTTGTTTTTACAAATATGAAGAGAAATTGCAAAACTCATAAAATGTAGCTTTTGATAATATCAGCATTTGTGGTGATTTGAGAGAGACTAGAAGGGCAGATCAATTAGTAGATGTTCCAAAATCCTGTTTCTGGTTTGATTTTCACTGAACTGTCTCAGAATTTGGCTTTCACCCTTGCAAAAATCAGCATTTCTCAGGTACTACGTGCAGCTCTATGCAATGGTTTGCTTCTCTTTGTTTTTGCAAAGAGCTGCCCCCAGTAATCATGTTTTAGCTTTTAAATAGGCTCAACTATGAGCAATTTGCAAAACAAAGGTTGTAGATAAGGACCTGTTACTGTGGTATTTTTGAAGGTAGGCAGTTGATAAGGAAAGCTAAAGATGACTGAAAAAGCACAGCAAATATATCGTGGGGCAGTGAGAAATAATATCTGTAAAACAATTTCATCAGCAGTGCTTATATTGTTGGGAAAGGTTAAACCCAACTGATTGCTGATAACAATGCAGAGAAGTAAAACATTTCTTCTCCATTTTTGTGGAGAAGATGGATGATCTCTCAGAATACCTCCCATTGCACTGGTAACCAGGGAGGGTGTTAAACCCAAGATAACATTGCAGAGTATTTTGAAATTTGAGTAACTGGAACCTGTTTGTTTAAAACAAATTGGCAAAGCAGCTTTCTGAATCCTGGCTGCCAATTTGTAATAAATCTGGGAAGACCAAAGGAGTTCCAGAAGTTTGGGAAAACATAAATGTTGTAGCAGTGTTTTAGGATGGAGAAGGGAGCAGGTAACCAGTGGGCAGTGGAGACCAACCTCTGCCACGTTAAAGGAGCATGCTCAGCAATCCCTGCGCTCTGATGGAAAGCAGATCATGTCCAAAAAGAAAAAAAACACCTCAAATTGTGGGTTTAATGAGATTTCTTGCACTGGTTGCCAAGAGTAGCTGCACTGGCATCATAAACCTGGATCCTGAGGGATGAAATCTTGCTGTGCTGCTGCTCCCAGGAGGCAGAAGAGGCTTTGCTTTGGGAGCAAGACTGTGTTGGATCCCCTGGGCAGGGGCTGATCTCTGGCGTGTCCTTCATACTTTCCTGCTTGCCTCAGCACTGCTGCTGGCTCTGAGCTGAGAAACACCCACTGGGCACTTGTGGGGGGCTCTGATCCTCATCCCCAGCCCTGCCTTTGCCCTGTGCCAGGGTGGCAGAGTCTGTCTCCCTGTCGCTGGTCAGTGCTGTGTTGAACGAGCTGATTTAGAAAGTGCCACCTGATACCCCTCAAAAATAGTCACCAGTGGGAATGTGATCCCTGCACTCCGTAAGCAGAGGCTGAGGAGCTGTGCTCTGGCATCAGTGTGGGGCAAACTCAGCTATTCCCAAACTTCCCTGTGAACAAGCCAGTGGGAGTCATGGCAAAATCTGACTGGAGCTGCCCCACTGCCTGGAGGGAGCCTGTCCCACCAGGGGGAAGCTTGGGAGAAACTGTTAAGTGAATTATTACTGAATCTTGGTTCCCTGAGCAGGCTGGTGGAGTCAGGGGGGTCACTTGGGACTAGAGGAGGCTCTGGAATACCCAAAAGCAGATTATCAAGGAGGTGCATAGCAGGAGGATTGACAGTGCTTGTCAGACGAGATAACAGGAGTTTCTGCCTTGGGATAAGGAGGGATAAAGTTTTGCTTCTTCAGATAGCTGAGCAGTGGGAGAGGCTGTCCAGAGAGGTGGGGGAAGCCTCCATCCTTGGGGGCTTTTAAGACACAGCTGGACAAAGCCCCGTGCAGGCTGCTCTGAAATTGGTGCTAACCCTGCTTGGAGTGGGAGCTGGGATTAGATGCTCTCCTGGGGATCTCCTCCAGCCCAAATAATTCTGCAACTCAGCAACCTGATCTCCTTCTGAGTGCAAGTTAGAGCACAGTTAAGTAAAAGGTTATGTTGGAGCCCCCTGAGAACAGGGAGGGGAGGAAGGTGGTTTAGATTGAGTGCTCTTAATACCCCATCTGTCATCTCTGTGGTTAACATGTCGTGGGGATGGTTGCTATGTGAGACTTTGCAGTGGAAGATTGCAGGTCTTGAGAGAACTATTGCTGACTTTTAGTTGATGTATTTTAAGGATTGTTAAAAAAAAAGCTGGAGAGAGATGCCAGTGTTTAGGAACAGTGAAAATGTCAGTGTGCTGAGTGCTCTTAGGGCCTGTCAGGGTGGGGAGGAAGCTCTGGAAGGGGACAGGAAGGGACACTGCTGCTTGGGCAGGGACAAGGGAGGTACTTGGAACTGCTGGTTTGTGCAGTTTGTTTTCCTGCCACTTCTGTCCTACAGAAACAGTGGTACTGGAGCCTCTGCAGTTGAGGGGATTTTGGAGGGTGTGCTGGAGGCTCCCCTGCCCCTGCTGCTGGGTGGGGGTTCCTGGGAAATGGCCATGTCCTGAGCAGGGTCCTGGCAGGTCTGGCTGGGCAGTGGGAAGAGCTTCCAGCTTCCTTGGTTGAGAGGAGCACAGAGTTCCTGTGCCCTGGGTTGGGGGGGAAGCTTTGGTTTTGGTTTAGCTGAGCTAAAACCCACCTTGTGGTGCAGTGAATTTGCATTTCCTTATCTTTGGCTTTACCTTTCTAATGGTTTCTGATTTTGACCTTGTTACTTGAATGGATTAAATTACATTTAATGCATGATCATTTATCCCCAAGTCTGGTTTTGTGACAGAAGTGCTCTGGGCAGTTTTACAAACTGAGGACACCCCACTCCTGTAGGACTGGCTGACAGGCAGTGGGAAATAGCTGAAGGATTAATTAGTTTTTCACAGAAACACCAGCATCTCTCTGGGCTGTGGGTGAGGCACTGCCTCATGTTTGAGTCCATGGGCAGAAGCTCCTCCCTGTGTTACACGCTGTGCTGTGGGTGACTGCAATGCTGTTTTTCTCCTAAAATCTAGCAGGAGTGAGGTGTCACTTTCTTCATCACCCCATTAAGATGTTTGGCTACAACATGGAAAACAAGGCTCAAACTCTCCTCAGCCTCAGGGCAGGCCTGTCCCCCCCTCTGAAGAGGGTGACCACAAAGTACACCCAGTCCTTGGGGTTCCCATTCTTCTGCCACTGCCTCAGACTCAGCTCTGTGGTGTCCCTGTCCCCACCCCTAGTGCCACTCCTGAATGTTGTCCTTGTGGTCCCACACTCATGTCTCTTGTGACAGGTCTCCCAATGCCACCTCAAAGATGATGCTGGAGCCTGTTCCTGTCTCAATTTCCCTGTTCCTGTGACTTCTCGCATGTATCTTGATAAACCCGACCCTTTCACCTAAAGTCTGTTTGCTTTTATCTGTCCAGCTTTGTTGCTGCTCTGGACATCACTTAGAGGTGTCACTATGATTCTGTGTTCCAAACACTGCAGTGGGTTTTTCCTCTTTCTGACCATCTCTGGTGGTGCCTAAATCCTAAATCTGCTGTTGCAGCCTTGCACTTCATGCCAGAATCTTGCTGGCCCTGCCCAGCTCCCCTGTGCCTCTGACACAATGATTTTTGGTGTCACTTCTGGCACTTGGTTTGTCCAGGTGCCATCCACGTGTCATGTAGAAACCTCTCCACTGCTGCCTGGTTGATTGAATTCAGGGAGAGAGACACCACACTCAGAGCTCACCTGAGGGGAAATTTGTTGCCTAACTTTCACAGGGCTCCTGCACAAACACCATGGCTTGGTCCATCCTTCATCCTCCAGCAGTTCTGCTGGAGTCGGTGGCCATGTTCTCTGGCCAGCAGCCCTACTCTGTTTTTTCAGTCTTGTGCCAGTATTTGAATTGTAAACTAAGCAGAACATTTTAAAAAGTGATCAGAATTCTTTCTGCTAAGTGTTTTCATCACCAGATTCTGTTTGGTCCAAACCAGGGCTGCATGTGCTTCTGGGGAAGGCTGCTGGGGCTGAGGTCTCTCAGATTAACTCTGAGGCAAAGAGAAAAGCTCTACCATTGTTTTGGAGCCAGAAAGATGGAAATCACACTTCCCAGCCTCTTATTTCTTCAAGCATCAGATATTGCCCCAATTATTAGCTTTGCTTCTTCCCCATTGAACTCCTTTAGGAATGCTAGGAGATGCCATCCACTCCTGATTGTTGCTGGACCTCTTCTGAGGATGCTTTGATTCGGGATAGCCCCTCCTGTTGTACACAGAGCTCTGTGTGTGATACTCTGTGTCTTGTGGAGTTTCTTGGCGTGGCTATGGGCATCTGGAATGGGATTCCTGCAGCAAACCCTCAGGTCCCACTCTGGGATAATGATCTGCAAAGGAACCAGTTAAAACAAATGCCTGTTTCAGCTGGGATCTAGAGAGGCTTGCAAACATGCCAGACCTCTGTAATGGATCTCTGGAGGGAGAACAGGGCCTGGAGGAGCTCCAAGTCCCACCTTCCTCATGCACATCACTGAAGAACAGCTCCCTCCTGTGCTTGCTGAGCCTTTGCTGTGCCCTGGGTCACAGCCAGCTGCTCCTCTGTGGAGGCATGGACTGGCTTTTCAGGCATGGTATCTGCTGGGTTTATTGGGGAAAAGTGCCCTCTTTTGCATTTCTTGGTGAGTTTTTCAACAAGTAATTTTTTTTTCCACTCTCCCAATGATTGTAACAGGATTTTATTCTCCTGCAGCCAGCTGTTAGCAATTAGCAACTTGATCCAGTCGGGCCTGGGAACAGAGTTTAACACTTTCTTGCCTCTCAGAGGATATTGCTAATCCTGTTTTTACTGGTTTCAGGCTTGTGTTGTAGTTTTGGCACTTGGTGTGTATGTGTGGGCGGGGTGGGAAGGTAGGCATGAGTACAGCAAAGGACTAATGCAGCTGAAAGAAAAGTATTGAGCCATTTACGCAGAAAAAGTCCTTACTAAGATGATTCCCAAGCAGTTTGTACAGAGGGTTGTATTTAGTAGTAATTCCAATGTGTCCTAGCTCTGGGAAGTGTGCAGTTTGGGAATCCAATCCACTCGTGGATGCGATTGAGACTCAGCACCAACCAACATCAGTAGTTCTTCAAGCAGTGATTTCTGCAGCTGGAGCTCCTGAGTGGGGCTGAACCTCCTTCAGAATGTTTCACCCTCTGGAGGTGAAAGCCACTCTTGCTGACCCTGCTTAGCACTGCAGAGGCTGTAGAGCACTGAGAGCTGGGAACTGGCATTGTTTGCTCCCTCTGTCCCTCACCTCTCCCAGGACTCACTGACAGGCACTTCGGTGATCTAGCCCTGGGAACCAAATGTGGTGGGAGAAACAAACCCAGCAGAGCCTGAGCCAGCTGCTGAGGTGCCTGTGCAGGGCTGCACTGCTGGAAGTAGTTACCTGTGCCACACACAAAGGTGAGAATTCATGGTTCCAAACTGGGGGAGACAGGCCTAGTCCACACCAGCCTTTTCTTCTGTCAGTGGTGGAAACACATCCAGAGAGGATTCATCCTGCTTGTCTTGGATACCCTTTAGGCAAGGGCCCAATTCAAAGCCAGCTTTTGTAGGCAGAGCTGCTGACAGGTGAGCTCTAGATCAGCTCTGGAGCTTTCCTTTCCTCTCCTGGAGGCCAGACTGGCCTCTGTGGCCACATCTTCCAATTCTGGCTTGCAGTTCCCCTGAGCCATGCTATTTTTGTGGACCTGCAGAGGTCCATGTGCCCATCAAGTCCTGAGAAGCCCCTGGTTCTCAGGGTGGCACCTACACCTGTTTGTGCTCCCCAGTTTGTACCTTTTCCCCAGTGCTGGTTGCTGGCTGGGTGGCAGGAGCTGAAATGGTGCTTGGGCATTTCTGTGTGACTTCCCTTGTCCCCACACCTCATTCCTTCTTTCCTCCTGATGTTTTACATTCTTATTTAACCACCTGAATGTGGTGATGATGTGGCTGGCTCTGTGGCAGTACAAAAGGTGCCATAAAACAAATTGGCACTTACCTTATGGTGCTTGTTTAGATGAGATAATAGAGCTGTTTGTGGTGTATTTATTCAGTTGTGTGACACTGGTGGCTGTTGTCATTTTGAGAGAGCAGGGGACACAGCACAGCTGCTCTGTTGTCAAAGGAAAGTCCTCGTGCTAGGTCTCAAGGTGAGCCCCTCACAGTGCCTGCAGCCCATCCCAGCTGGGCTGGGGGTGCTGTGCTGATGGCAGAGGCTGGATGATCCCCATCCTCTTTGATCCTCCTGTGCTGGACTTTTGGACCAGATGGGAAACAGAGGCATTTGAACACTTGTGGGTGTCAGGGGCTGCTCTCATTTCTTTCTTGTTCCAGCAGTGGGGCTTGGGCCCTCAGCCTAACCACAGTCTCTGTTTCAGTGCTTTCCAGCCACCCTTCCCCTTATTCCTTAGGTTAGAGAGAAAGTTAGAGAGAAATCCCCGTGTGTTTTGGTGGAGCCAGCCTGAGTCTTGAAGCTCACCCAGTTTGCCAGGCTCTGGAGGGAGGATGAGGGTGTGCAGTCTGTGTCTGGTGTCATTGGCCATTTGAGGGCTCCTTGCTGGCAGCTTTTGAACGTGCAGCTCAGAAGCCACCTGGGACACATCTCCAAGCTGCTGTTCTCCTTCCAGGGCCTCCTCAACCAGTTGCTGCTCTGGTCAGTGGCTGTGGGAGATGAATTTGTAGAAAATTCTTAAAACTTGATAGAAAGTTTACATAGTATGTGTTTGTATGTAGACTTTGAGATATGAAATATTAACTTAGAAATACTGTAGAATAAGACGGATACTGTTGAGAGAGAAATGGAACTATAAACAAGTTTCAAAGGGTGGTTTTGTAAATAAGACTAGATACTTTAGAGAAATAGAATTATGAAAGGTGTTGTAGTAGGACTCACTAGTAGGGGAAATTTTAGATGATTAGTTTTAATGTATTTATAGCATAGTGTGATTAAAGCTGATAGTTTAAGAAATGTTTCTAATATAATTACAAAATAATTAACTTCTGATTGTTATAGCGTGACTTTTAACATCTGTATTCTATCACCCTTCACATGAGACTAAGAATAGAATAAAAGTTTTTAAAACACCTCTCAGTTGCCCCATCTCTAGGTCAAAAAAACCTTTCCAACAAGTGTCTGATTCAGCTCGGGCACCCACAGGAATGATCTATCCCAGATTTCACCCCTGTGGTGCATCTGGGTCATGGCCAGGGCACCACCAGACAGGTCTCTGCTGAGTTCCCATCACTTCCTGCAGGAAGGTGGCTCAAGTTAAAGCCTTGCTGTTGGTGACATGTCCCTTTCTCAGATCCTGCCACAGGACTGACTCCCCCAGTGCTGAATTCTCTGCAGGTCCTGCTTTGAGAGCTCCCAAGACACCTTAGCAAATCACCTGCATAAATTAACACCCACCAAGCCTCTTCAAACTCTGCCCCAAAACCTCTCTACAAAGTCTCCCTCCAGTTGAGAACACAAAGTCTCTTCTCTGTGGGAGCTGCAGTCTGCCCTGGGATGGTGGGAATCGATGTGTTTTCATCAGCAATCACCTCCTTCCATTCCAGGGGGGAAGGATGGCCTGGGATGCACAAACAGCTGCAGAGTGCTTGGTCAAAAACTCTTCTGTGGTTGCAGGACCCTCCTGCTGAGGTCTGGGCTTGTGCTTTGCTTTTGCAGGCTCGCCACGGGGATGCCATGGGATCACAGCCCCTTCCCAGCCCTGGCCAGGTGCTGGTGTAGGGAGCCAGGAGAGGCTGAAGCGGGAGGGACCTGCTGATTTTAAGGTGTTTTTTGGTTGCCTGGCTGGGCACAGCAAGGCACAGCCACCCAGCATTAGCTCCCCCTCCTGCCTGCGTGTTTGGCTCCCTTCCCAAGAAGGCCCTCAGTTGTTTTTCAGGCTCAGAGCCATCTTTTCTGATGGAATCCAGCAGGGACAATGGCCAGTAGCATATCCTTAGGAAAGAGAATAAAAACAGGGCAAGCTCCAGTGATTCTAACCCCGATTTAGCTTCTGGGCGTCCAGCAATCTGCAGATGGGGGATTTCCCAAGCCAAAGATTTTACCTTTGGTTTAAGGAACTGCGTTCCTTGGGTATCCACGGCAGCTCAGGGCTGTGACTTGTACAGTTTAATTATGTTGGGTGGAAAAAGAGGCTTTTGTTACCAATCTCTGAGCTAATGGCATCTGATGCTCCTGCATGCATGCATGCACTGGCACAATGGTGGGCCCTTTTACAGCCTCTCCTCCTTCACTAGCAAATCCCAACATTCAGTGTTGCCTTTTTACTAAAACTCTGAGGATTCTTGAGCAAACAGCTTTGGGTCCTGGCAACTTTACATTTATTGATTTGTTCTGTTTTCTTTTCTCCTGGCATTCCATTATGAGACAGAGCCTCTAACCTGCCTTCTGTAAAATTATCCTCCAGGATGGAGCCTCCCAAGGCTCTTTAGAGTGAATGTGGGCACAAAGAATTCACATAACTGCTGATCTGACCTTCTGTTCCTTTAGGTGTTATCATGGATTTCCAAAGAAATTACCAGTGTTTAGGCCTTTGCTATTTTAGTTTCCAAGCAGGAATTGAAGTGTGCTCACCTGTGTGAGTGCACATGCACTTTTGGCAGCAGTGTGGATGTGCAGGGAGAGATTATTTTCACCCTGCTCTGGACCTTTATCTTAAAGCTGTGTGGCAAGTTCCAAGGTGCCTGCTTGGCTACTTGGTGCCAAGGTTTAGGTGGATAAAGCCTAATGGGGAGCCTGGCTGGACTGCCTAGGTTCGTTTGTAGCTGCAGTTTCACTATTTGTTAATTTAGTAAGGAAAGTGAAGTATTGATGAGGGAGAGATTACTTAGCACTGGACTTGTTTAATTGCAATTAAAAGGGTGCATGGCAGCTGAGGGCCTGGAAGATGGATTGCACTGGGAGCTTTAGGGGTGGTGTAGACAGTCAAGTGATCATTGGTTCCTCTCTAAGCCTCTGATCCGGTGATGAGCAGAGCAGGGCTGAGGTCAAAGGCACTCTTGAAGGCAGGGAAGATTGCCCAGCCTGTCACGAGGCAATGACACAGAGCAACCCTGGAGCAGAGCAGTCCTGTCTCTGGAGGACTCATCCTCTCTCTTTGCTTTGTCTTTCAGAGATGTAGATGGCAGCTGCTGCCTTTGAAGGACTCGTCTGACCCTGTGCAGCACCTCCAGTTGCTACCATGATCTTCTGCATGCTGCTGCTGGCCTCCCTGCCTGAGCCCTCTGGCACCGAAGTCAACCCTGGTAGGGATCTGCCAGGCTGGGAGAGGACTCATCTCCCACCTTCTGTGTGCTCCTGCTCTCCTTTCTTTGCCTCTTGTGGGGATTGAGTGTGAGGGCTGTAGAGATAATCACAGATGTATTTCCCAAGTGTCCTCTGGATTGAGATATTCCCGGGCAGCTGTGCTGGAGTGGGACACTCCTGCCAGTCCCAGGAAGGCCCAGGCACATGGACATCCTCCTTTCTCTGCCCACCCAGGCCTGTCTTGGGCTCTGAATATCCCTCCATCATTTGGCTGTGTGGCCTGCAGAGCTGACCTTGCTCCAGGCTGGCTCAGAGGTTCTGTGCTCGCTGTGGAAAACAAATTTCCAGTTAACAAAGCATCAGCCACAGCTGTCCAGCCAGCAAGGGGCATTCTGGAGAGAGAAGTGTGGAAGGACAGATGTAAACCTTACCTGGCACAAAGATGGGGTGGAGATAGGGATGTGAGCCTGAGGCCCCGTGGAGGGCAGGATCTCTTATCCTACAGCATTTGGCAGGATACAGCCATGATGGAGATGAGTAAGGTAATGGCCTGCAATGTGTTGCAAAAATTCCTGTAATGAGGTGTTTTGAGCTGGAGACAGTCTGTGAAACAAATTAGTTTAATCCTTTTCCAGCTTGGCTGAAGGTGTGGTGAGGCAGCAGTGCTACCCTGAGGGCCTGTGCTGGCTCTGCTGGGGCTGGCTCTGTTTGCTTGGAGCCCTTTGTGGCTGGCTCTGACCCTGCTCTGGCCTGTGGATGTTTGCAGAGGTTTGAGGTTGTGCTGCAAGCAGCCAGAAGTGAAGTGAGGCTTGTGTGGGAGCTCAGCAGCATTCCTGTGCTCCCTGTTGCACAGCATTCCCTGCACCACACACCCAGCGTGGGACTGGGGCTGCCGTCTGCTTCTGGTGTCAAACCTCAAAAAGGGAGGGAAGGCAGCAGGGTCAGCCCCGTGCAGGTTCCTTTTGATGGTGGTTGGTGCAGGAAAAGCTCTTCCACACCAGCTCCAGGGAGGTGGCTGGGCTCTGAGCACAGGTCCATGGTCCCACCTCCTGCAGGAATCTTCCATCAAGAAATAACCCCTCACTCTTCTCAGCTGCCTGTGACATCCTCAGGCAGCTTTGCTTCCTCAGCTCTCCCAGCTGCTCTGGTGCCTCTGCCTGGGGCTGGCCCTGCCCTTCCCAGACAGATTCCAGCACCTTGGCCCAGCTGGTGCTCCTGGTTATCCACAGGCTCCATGGGTTATCCTGCCCTGCTGGTCTGCTCAGGAGCAGCCTGAAGCATGTCCTGCACTGCCTTACAACCCACAGGGGCTGCTTTGGGGGTGGTTTCAGACCTGTGCAGCAGGGTCCTGGTGAGTCTCTTGTCTTGCAGCAGATGTTTCACCTTCCTGACAGATGGGCTGGGCCCCTCTCTGAGCCCCAGTGTCTCCTGAGTGCCCAGTAAAGGGTCCTGGTGGCACCTAAACAAACCCAGGATGGTTTTGCTCAAAATGGGTGCATTTGGTGAGAGCCTCATGCTGCTGGTTTTGGTGAGAGCTGTGGCCACCCTCGGAGTGCATCCCTCAATGCCAAGAACAGTCTGGGTTCTGCTGCCAGCCCTGGGGTTGGGAACAAATGGGTTTTGTGCAGGGTTGCACAAAGTCTCAGTCCCTCAGAGTCCTTCCCAAGTAGCTCTCCATCTGGCATTGCTGGCCAGTGTGTCTGACCTTTAAATGAGGTGTGACCACATAGGAGCACAAAAGGCACTTTCTGCTCTCAGATGCTGACCCCACCCTTTTGGAACATCTCTGCATTTACCCACAACTCAGCCACAGATCAGGGTGTACTGCTCTGTGGTGGGACAGGTGAGAGTGAAGACTGGTTTGGCTCCCCAAATAACCTGATGGTGCAGTGTGAGAGCAGTGGCTGGGACTCCTGGTTGGCTTTCAGCAGGCACATTGTTCTGGATCCCAGCAGACACCAGTTTCCTGCAGGGAATTCAGGCCCCTTGAGCACCCCAGGCTGAATGTTGTGGGTGATACCAGAGCCCCCCCACTCAGTGGGCATCCCTCTGGATGGGCTGGCACACAGCAGAGCTTTACCCCAGGGATACCCTCAGCCCACTGCAGCTGCCAGAGCCACTGCTTGGGTATTTGCTTGTGGTGGCTGTGAATTTCTTCAACTGTTTTTTTGAACTCATGGGAAACTGTGGCATTGGAGTGTTTAATAGGTTAAGGATTTATATTCTTTTTTTGAACTCTCCTACCTGACCTTTTGGTGCATCCTGGTTCTGGTGTTCTGAGAGACAGCGAGGATATTTATTGTTCAATATAAATTATCTTTGTCATATTTCAGTAATCCCTTTTGTAAAGATGAGGCTGCAGATCTTTCCTTCATTATCTGTGTAGCTTTCTCTGCCTTTTGATGATGGAAGGAAGGAGCAGGAGCTCTATTCCTTATCTGCCTGGCATCTGACTATAAATACAGGCAGTGCTGTAATGCTAATTCTAGTTTGTTTTATAGGTATTCCCACATTTTTAAAATATTCCCAATTCTAAAAATATTAAATTAATATTAAAACAATAATTTAAATATTTGTTCATATTAATATATTTATTTCTATTAAAATATTGATATTTTAATATAAAATGTTTTTAATGTTGAATAACCTGGTATCATTAGCAAATGCTGTCACCTCACCAGCCATCTCCTTTACCCAATGATTTAGGAATGCTTAGCACATCACACATTCACTGGTACAGTGCCTAACAGCTGCAGGCAAACCCTGTTGAAGCCCCACCCTCTGTTTGCAAACATTTCTACATCAGATCTGTCAGGCAGTGATTCAGCCTGAGGTGCTTTATTCTGTGTAGTGATAACAGCAAGGTTGTTTTCATCCCTCTGTCTTGTCTTGTAGCTTCTGAACAGATTTCATGGAATCCCAGATCTCCTGAGTTGGAAGGGACCCACAAGGATCCTTAAAGTGCAGCTCCTGTTGAGCTGAGTCCTGGTTTGGTAGGAGGGTGGCGGGAGATCATCTGCAAGGTCCCTTCCAACCCAGCCTATCCTGGGATTTTGGGAAGCCAGGAGGACACCCAGGGCAGCCCTGCCTGAGGGAGAGGCAGCCAGATCTGCTGCTGTGGCTGCAACAGTGTGGCTGGCAGTGAATGCATTCAGATTTAGAGTTTTCCCAAACTTCTTTAATATTCTAGGACAGGTTTACAAACTTCTGTCAGGAGAGAGAGCCTTGAAGCCACCTAGGATTTGTCAGCTGCATCTGCAGGGTACTGGTGTGGGGAGCTTTTGGAGATCCATGGCTTGAGCCAGGTGTGTCTGTGCTCCCTGGAGGCACCAGGTTTGAGAGCATTCCCAGGCTGGGGAGAAACGCTGGCTCCAGCTGAGGCTGGAGGCAGGAGCAGGCTGGGATGAGGCAGGGTGCATGGGCAGGGGCTCAGGGTCAGATGGGAGCTCCAGCCTGCAGTGACAGGACAGAGCAGCTGTTTCCATGATTTGTCATCTGTAATAGAGGTTTAACTTCTCCCCTGTACCTGAACTGGTGAAGGTAATAACTGTTCTCAAGTCAAGCATCCAGTTTGTTCCAGGGGAAGAAAAATCTTGAGCAAAAGCTTCCTTTTTATGTCTCATCATTATTGATTAATAATTTGCCATTGTAAAATGGGCCCATGCAACAGTAACAATAATATGGTTTGGGATTTCATGCTCTTAAAATGTTTCTTTGTGAAGTTTTTGCTTTGCTGGGCTTTGCTGAATGATACTGTTAGTCTAATTCATTGCTTATAATTTCAGTTTTGATAATTGTGATGTATTTAATACTTTTTTGTATTCTTTTGCATTCAGTCTTTTTTTTTTATCCTCTTGCATTTTAGCATTACCATGTTTATTCTCTGGGTATGATAGCCTTTTAATTAAACTTGCCTGGTGATTATAAACTGAATGAGTGCTGACCTTTGCTGTTTGCTTGCCCGTGTTGCCCTTTGCAGCCATCTGTCGTTACCCCCTGGGGATGCACGAGGGCACCATCCGGGATGAGGACATCACTGCTTCCAGCCAGTGGTATGACTCCACAGGGCCCCAGTATGCACGGTGGGTTCACCTCTGACTGCAAATTTAATCCTTTTTCCCCCTAGATACCCAATATGTGGTGGAGGAAGAAGATCCCCCACTCTTAAAACCTTGTTTGCTGCTTTTGTGTTCAGTCTGGGTAGTGCACAGTGAAAGGCCATGGCAATGGTCACAGCTGTGATACAGGAAATTCTGGTTAAACATTAAGGAGAAAAAATCCTTCCCCATGAGAAAGAAGAGAGGGACCCAGAGAGGTGGCGGTGTCTCAGTGTTTGGGGACTTGGCTGTACCAGGCCTTAGGAGCACAGGGCAGCCTTGGAGCTGCTGTGAGCAGGGGATGGCACTGCAGACTCAGGGCTTGCCTCTGACCCCATCTTTCAGTCACTCTGTGAATAAATCTCCAAAGGATTTGTGACTTACAGGTCAGCCAGGGACAGGGCCCCTGGGATTCTTGTGGAGTGCTTTAAACTAAATCATAGGAAATCCTTTACAAGGATGAACTTTTCAACAGCATCCTATTGAGGAAATGGGCTGTGCTCACTCTGTCTCAAAACCTTGGAAATGCAGAGTTAAGGAATTATTAAGCAAGCAGCTAAATTATTTTCTTTGCTGTCAAGGAGACCTACAGTTTTTATTATAAGCTTTTCATTTTTTTGGTAATTTTATTTCTCTCAAAGCTGTTAACTGATGATTCACAAAAGAGTTGCAAATGTGAGTTTCCTTGAATGGTTTGTAGTGGTGATATCAAACATTCCTACAGCTTTGGTGCAAGTCAGACAGATTTCAGGTTGATTATGATAATATTTTTATGATGAATTCAGGCACTCCAAAATCATAAAATTCTCCTAGTGTTCAAATATTTTTTCTTAGTCTGTGGTAGAGCAGTGATGCTGTGTTTTAATAGTGTTTGAGCAGGCCTGTGGGTCTGAAAGCTGGGAGATTTTTCCTCTGAGTGTGGCTTAGGTCCAGTGCTGCAAACACTTTGGGCACCACTTGCCATCTGTTACCATCCTCTCCTGCTGGATGTCCATGGGGTGAAGGCATGAAGCTGACCTCCTGTGGTTAGAGGTCAGAGCTGTCCCGTGCAGATGTCTGTCCCTGTCACTTCCGTCACCCTTCCTGCCTTTTTTAGAGCTTTACTTGTTATTCCAGTGTAAGAAAGTCTTGCACAAACAGCTGATCAGCCAGAGATTAAAATCTTCTCTGGCCTGAGCCTTGACCTTCAGTGTCTCCTCCTGGGTACCACCTTCCCTGATGCCCTCACTGATCCCATCAGTTTGAGGTGGGGTTGCTGTCTGAAAGCCAAGGGTTGCTGTTGGCTGAGAAATCCCTGTTGCTAAAAAAACCCACACATTTTTGGTGTGCAGATAAATTTGTCACAACTACAGCTCTCACAACTTTCAGCTTAGGAGCAGAGGCCTTCCCCCCACTCTCCTAGCAGCATCCTACACCAGCAGCTCTGATGACTGCAGGAAATGTGAAATATGCATTGAAATGACCCAGAATAATTCCAAACAGATCTTTTCTTGCTAAAATGTATTTTTAAGATGGCTCATCTTTGAGCTTTGTAGAGCTGCAGGAGGTGGTCAAGCAGAAGTTCAGGCCTTACCATGTGGGGTTTAGGAGCAGTGGGGGTGCACTTGAGCAGCAAGGTGCTACAGAGCAGCCAGCAGTTCCCTACTGAGCAGCAGGGTTGTTTTTGATCAATGTGGAAATTCATGTCTGGGGAAAAAAATACTCCAAGTAGTAAATGAAAGATATCTGGGACTGAGGAGCTGTTTTGTATAGGGCAAACCTGTAGGATTTGAGTCTCAGCTGGCCATCATCCCAAAGGGCAGAAGTATTTGGTAGCCACTGCTGGTTTTGTTGCTTCCTCCCAATCCTCAAATTTCTGTGTGTTCCCTCAATTAATCTTTGGAAATCTGACTCTTTTTAATGCGTTGATTGTTCCCCTCAGGTTACAGAGGGAAGAGGGGGACGGAGCCTGGTGCCCAGCTGGTTTGCTGGAGCCTGAAGATGTGCAGTTCCTGCAGATTGACCTGCACAAGCTGTTCTTCATCACCCTGGTGGGCACCCAGGGCCGGCACGCCCGCGCCACGGGCAAGGAGTTTGCCCGCGCGTACCGCATCGACTACAGCCGGAACGGGGAGCGCTGGATCTCCTGGAGGAACCGCCAGGGAGGGAGGGTGAGCCGGGGCTGAGGGGCTGCAGGGCACTCCTCCTCATCCTGCTTAATTGTCTGCTTTGAAAAGATAGTGTCTGCTAAAGAAGGCAGGAGCCTCCCTTGAAATGGAAAATGTAAACCCCTCTCCCTCTGAATTATTGTAATTTTGAAATTAAGAGGCTCTCAGGCAAAGATATGGGAATAGGAATAACAGTTCTTCACTAGGAAAATTTAAATTAAAATGCCATAATACAAAGCAACAAAAACCCCCCAGTGCCAGTGTCAGGACCCTCCACCAGGTGATGAGAGCAAGCTCTGTTCCTGTTGCTGGAACCCATGGGTGCCTTGAAGGAAGGGGTTTCATCCTGTAACTGGAACTCTGCAACATCCACTCACACCCTCACCCCCACCTGCCTCTCCCTTCTCCCTCAGTGCTGCCTGGGAGGGTCTGCACTCAGGCAAAGATATGGGACCAGGAATAACAGTTTACTAGGAAAATTAAAATACAAATGTAATAGTACAAACAAAAAAACAAAACAAAACCCACTGCCAGAGTCAGAACATGCCCTGCCCCCCTGTGTGTCAGGGTGGTGGCACAGTCCCATCCCATGGGGGCTCAGCCCTCCTGCAGTGCCAGCTGTGCTTCTGCTGGAGCAGGGATCCTGCACAAGGGGGGAGTTTTCCTCTGCAGCTCCAGGGCTGCTGGAGATGGGCCTGCTCTCCTCTGGGAATGCAGGGCAGGAGAAAGCTGCTCCTCTGGGAATGCAGTGGGCAAAGGCTGCTGTGCTGTTCCAGGCTCAGATTGTATCCAGGTAGGAATGCTTGGCTCCTGCCCTGGGCAGAGCATCTCCCCATGGGATGCTGGAATTTGATCAGCCCTGCAGGGACACTCAGTGGCCATGGACAGCAGAGATCTGCTGGAGGGAGGATTGGCTGCGGGAGAGAGAAAGAAAAAACTGCCCAATGAACAGAGGAGAACTGCCCCAGCTCTGACAGATGGGGATAGAACACACACCCCCAGCTACATCTTACATCCTGAGACATTAATGCATCCTACTCCATCCTGGCTCTGCTGGAGCAGTGTGTTCTGCCTCAATTCTGTGCTTGCTGTGCATCATCTGATCTCATCCCGCAGAACTGCATTGTTCCTGATGTGGGGAGCACTGGGGTCAGCAGTGGCCAGGATGGAAACTGCTGCTGGGTTTGTCTCTCACACAGTTTGGGTTTTCTGGCCCTGAGTAGGGGCATGCTCAGGAGCAGCACATGGAGATGCTACTCAAGGTGCATCACCTCCTTTGCTCCTCTCACAAGATGGGCAGGATTCTCAGCTCTTCTACTGTGGAGCTGGTGCAAGGGTGCTTTATTCTGAGGGGATGTTTGAAGTTTTCTTCCTTTGTCCACGTCCCTTGACCTGATCCCCCAAATCAGGAGAACTATGTCTCTTCACTACCTGTCTGTGCAAGTCACAGACATCACATGGGTGTCCTTTCTTAGGCACTTGTTTCTAAATTGGAAGCTGCCAAGCAGATGCCTGCTTTGGGATTTAAAATTGGAGGCGGTGACAGGGAATTAAGGAGTTTCTGGGTGTCTGATAGCAGTGTTTGGTGTATGGATGTTGAGGAGGAAGGAGTTTAGGGAGTAGGAAATGTGCTGAGCCCACACTCAGAGGCTTCCCTGCTCACCACAGTTGTCTCAGGCTGTCTCCAGGCCTGAGCACAGAGGGGGGCCTGTGTTCATAACCTTTGTTAAACTTCCCTTGGGACTCTCCCCTGCAGCTGTCTGACCTGGCCAGCCTGTCTCAGGCTGCCCTGTGGAGCCTGAAGATCTAAGCCAGACTAGAGAGGTACTGGGTGTGGTGATGTTTCCTTGCACTGAAGGTGCTTTGGAAGTCCCAGCAGGGTTTGCAGTGCAGGTTTTGGTAACAGCTTTTATCTTGTTAGTAAATTATTTGCTCACCCAGACCTTTGATCAGCTGTTTGCCATTACCATTTTATTGCCCATCCCTCACATTTTAGTGTGTGTTACAAAAGCTGACTTTATGGGAAGTCAAAATAAACAGTGGGGAGTTCCCAGGACAATGGTGGCACTGAGGGGAAGGGCAAGGGTCCCTGCCTGTCCCTGCACTGCAGCAGTGTGGGGTGGCTGGGATGATGCTGAACATCTCAGTCCAAGATGCCTCCTGTGCAGCACCAAACACTGCAGCACCTCTGGAATTGTGTTGGCTTGTGGAGAAAGGACATCAGGACCCTCCACCAGGTGATGAGGGCAAGCTCTGTTCCTCTTGCTGGAACCCATGGATGCCTTGAAGGAAGGGGTTTCATCCTGTAACTGGAACTCTACAACATCCACTCACACCTTCACCCCCACCTGCCTCTCTCTTCTCCCTCAATGCTGCCTAGGGGGTCTGCAGTGGGCAGGAGGTGAAATGGCAGCACCCCTCACACCCCAGCAGCCACAGGAGGAGCAGCAGCTCCCTCCTGCAGCTTCCCCCTGGGAACTCCCCAGTCCCAAACAAGGGGGTGCAGGAGCACCACTCTGCTGCCCAGCACCACAACAGGGAGTGTGGGAAATGGAAGGAAAGAAACTTCCACAGACACTGAAGGGTTTGATCTGCAGCCTTGGAAGAAGCTTGGATTGATGTAAAGATAAAGTACACAGACATTAGGTAGAAAAATCTTAAACTTATGTTTTTATAGTTATGACTATAGTTGTAGTAAGTAAGAATATGCCTTAAGTGAGAAACTGTATTGATAAGATGGTGAAGGGTTTATAATGTAGGAAACTGTATTGATAAGATGGTGAAGGGCTTATAATGTAGGGGTGCAATTGTATAGAGCAAGCTAAGTATTTAGATGTTATAATAGAAGCATATCTGTGTACACGTGATAATAGCCAACTGGATCAAAGTATCCACAGTGCAGTTGAAGTAAGTAAAGGTGATAGCTTAGAAAGGCAAAATAAACTTTGTAGCAACTGTCCATTGGATTAGAAAGTTCCGTATTGTCTTGTAATGAAGAACTTGTGGCTTCTTTGAGCTGTGGCCAGTTGCTTGCTCCTTCAAAACCTCACGGCCTCTGAGATGAAGTTCATCTGAGCAATAAATCGTTCTTAGCCTGACTGTGGTGCCATCCCCTCAATAATGAAAAGGGAGAGGTTGCAGCTCAGGCTGTTTCTCCCGCAGGTGATCGAAGGCAACACGGACACCTACGACGTGGTGCTGAAGGACCTGCGGCCGCCCATCATCGCGCGCTTCGTGCGCCTCATCCCCGTCACCAGGGCGCCCATGACCGTGTGCATGAGGGTGGAGCTCTACGGCTGCGTCTGGCACGGTCAGCGTCACCCTTGGGTGGGACGTCACCTACACACCTGATCAGGGACTGAGAAGAAAAAGTTTATCATTCTGCGTGTTCTCCAGCTTATATACTCTTAACAAAGCGTGATCTTAAGTCATTAATTACATCACAATAACTTATTCTCTTCATTGGTGCAAAGCAAAGGTCTCTGAGGCCTTTCTTTTTCCCAACTTTCCTAAAATCTTCTAATCCTGTACATTCCCACAATTAACATCAATATAATTGGCAAAAGTTTTACAGAAATTTAATAAGGCATGTATACACATCTACTTATGCACGTAGCCTAGCTTACAAAAATGTTTGTGTGTCTTTTCTAATCTGTTTCCATGTTGATGGCCTTGTCTTCTTCCTTGCTATGGATACGCTCAAAAATCATCAATTGTTATTTCTTCTATTAACTCAGCTTTGCTTGCAGGCCAGCTCTCAAACCCCTCCATAGGTGAGCACCCCTCCCCAGCCTGGCACTGCACAGCAGCCCTGGCTGGGGCTCCCCTGCCTCCAGGTGTGCAGAGGGGATCCCTGGAACTGCTGCTGTTGGTCTGTGTCATATGGACCATGCTGTTGGTCCATGTGTCATAAAGTTGTCACATGGGCACAGGAGATGGGAGGCTGCTTGCTGCATTTCTGAGGTGCATGGCCTTCTTTTTCAGATGGTTTGGCATCCTACAGCATCCCTGAAGGAGGGACGATAGCAGCTCCTGGCTTCCCCATTGTTTATCTGAATGATTCCACCTACGATGGCTACCAGGAACGCAGGTGGGAGAAGTTGTCCTGTTCTCTCTCTGTCACTGTTCAAGTTCTTTTCTGCTCACCCTGTCACTGGTGCCTTGTTTCCCAAATACTGGAATAAATTACATGGGGCTCCATGTTTTTCATGGTGGAAAAAGCCCATTCTTTGTTCACAGAACTCCTTTTTATACAGTTTTACAGACCTTGTGTGTGACTCTCATTGGTCAGGAGCTTTCTTGCCAGTTACTTATTGGTCAGTAACAAGTTGTTATTCTGTCTTAATTGGTCACTCAAACCCTCAGTGTGTACCTGCAGGAAAAGTAGTTTGTGAGAGATGGTTTCTGTTTTTCTGTCTAACAGTGTAAAACCAGTTTATACAGGTACTAGTTGTTTTTCACCCAGGAATAGATTGTTATGCTAATGAACTGCCCCCACTAAGATGCTTTCACACAGGAACTTACAAAGGCCTTGCCTGACAAGGACAGTAGGCTTGATTTTATGAAGCCTTTCTTTATAATTTTCCTACCTTATGGCAACACCTAAACACTTCTTCGTGCTTGTAGGATGTTGGAAGATGCTGGGTAACAATGTCTTGATATATTAATATCTGAATATATTAATATCTGGTGGTTTCAAACTGGGCTGGCATAGTAGTGCTTGGATGTTTTAAAGAAAAGGTTTTTGTGTACAGAATAGGTGTTGCATGCAGCTGTCCAGCACTAACTTAGGAACCTGGGTCTACTGGAGAGTGTCAGGGAGCTGCAGATGTAGGCACAAAACCCAACTTGCTAAGCCAGGACTCTGAAATTACTTAACCTCTAGTTCATGTGCCTGACTGGTAGGAATCTGCCTCTTCCAGATGCTAATCCTGGCTTGCAGTTCCAAGGCACCTGTACCTGTGCTCTAGTGACAGCAGGGCTCACCTGGGGTGGACTTGCAGAGGGGGTCAGAATTGTGCCACACTGGCATCTTCTACTCTGGAACAGTGCTAGGAAAGTGTATGAGGGGCTCTGCACACTCACATAGGAGTGGGATCAGGCAGGGTCCTGGCAAAGAGTCCAATCAGCCTTGAAAAGAGCCAATGACACTCTTCTCTCAGGAACAATGCCAGAAATGATCCTGGTTAGGCCAGGCTGTGGCTCATGAGCTGCCCATGGTCTCACTTCCCACCTTCCTGCCTGTCTGTGCCTGCCTGCAGGCTGTTCCCCACAGGTTCCCCCAGCAGAGGGTGGAGCAGTGTTCCTGCCAGGCACGGTGGGATGTTGCAGCTCCAGCTCTGTTGGCAGAACACACAGTGTCATCTTCCTGAGTGTCTGTTTTTGTTCTCCAGAGGCTCTACCTGTAGCTCAGCTTTGCTGTTGGTCCTTCACAGCAGTGCAAAAACTTCTGCCTTTTCCCAAGCTGGGAATGATGCTAAAATCCCAGCCCAAACAGCATCAAGGTGGTGCTGCACCAGAACAGTGAGCGAGTTCTTGTCCAGGATGGGTCAAGAGCAGGAAAATAGAAGTTTTGCTGGTACCAGTTGAAAGATGCATGTGGTTTCCCACTGGAGCTCTGGCTGACTGTTGGTTCTCCTGGCCAGGCACCTGTATGGAGGGCTGGGCCAGCTCACAGATGGAGTGCTGGGGCTGGATGACTTCACCCAGAGCCACCAGTACCGCGTGTGGCCGGGCTATGACTACGTGGGCTGGAGGAACGAGAGCTTCAGCACGGGCGCGGTGGAGATGGAGTTCCAGTTCGACCGCCCACGCAACTTCACCTCCATGAAGGTAACTCAGCGTGGTCCCTCTCCAGGGGGACAGGCTTTGGGTCTGGGGGCTCCCAGGTTGCCCCTTTGGAGCATTGAATGGGTTGGAAGGGACCTTGAAGCTCCATCCTCTTCCACAGGCAGGGACACCTCCCACTAGACCAGGTTGCTCCAAGCCCCATCCAGCCTGGCCTTGAGTACTCTTCTTAAAGCAGGAGGACACAGGAGGTGCCTGTATCCTCCTGAATCCAGAATCTGAGCAGGACATATCCCAGGTTTTCCAGTGTACACTGGTGAGCACTTGCTTTTTCAGAGCTCAGACTCTCCTCCCAGTATTTGGCTTGAAGGAATAAAAAGCAGACACCTGAAGCAGTTTTTAGGCTGCTGAGATGGATTTAGGATGTAGGATTTACTGACCCTTGAGGTAAAGAACGTGGCTGTGCTTCCATTTGCCTCAGCCTGTGCTTGTGCTGTGGGAAATTATTTAAACACACAGGAAAAGCATGAGTTGAACTCTGAGTCTGTAGTAAACAGCAGGATCTTTTAAAAAGGATTGGTGGCTTTTCTTGTAGAGATTTCAAATGAAGGAGAACCCACCACATCCTTAAGTAAATTGTTTTGGTGGTTACTTACTCTGGTTTTATTTTGTCTATTTTTAACTTGCAACCCTTGGCTGTTTGCCTGCTTTTGCTGGCAAAAAAAAAAAAAAAAGAGTCCTGCCTTCTCAGAAATCTTCTGCTTCTAAACCATGATTAAACCACTCTCTTAATCTTTGCTTCAGTAAACTAAGTTGGCAGACTTATTGATGCCTTCCTGGTGAGGCCAAGGGTCATTTTTGGAGCAGTCACCCAATCCTTTCTTTGCTGATTACTCTTTTTGGTACAGAATCTGGATCTGGATGCAGGCTTTCCATCAAATTGCAGAAAAGAATGGTACCAATTTCCTGCTTTTGGACGATTCCTCTTTGTTTGTGGATCTTGTGATGATATTAATCCTCCCAGCCAAGAGAGAGGGAGCCAGTGGTCATTAAGGCTTTGGGATCATGCTAAACATCAGTTCCAAGTTATTAGGGTCCAGGATAAAAGTCCAGTGTGGAAAGCATCACTTAGATTTTATCCCTGAGTTCACTACCCTGACATGAGTCAGTCCTTGAGATTATTTTAGGAAACTCCCTCCCTCCCTTCCTCCCATTTAGTTTATTTTATTGCTGGTGATTCTGCTGTCTCCCTCAGGTCATTGAAAAAAGAAGCAAATAATTTTGATTTAGGAATGCATTCCTCTTAGAAAAACAGAGAAGAATTTGTGCCTTAAAATTTGTAAGACTTATAGTTGATAATGTTTAATCAAATTAATATAATACACAGGTCCACACTATGCTAATTGGGGACAGATGCCTTCCAAAAATCTGTCTTGTAAACACATCCATCCTGATAAACCAAACACATCAGATCATAAGAACAGCTACTTCATCTAGCATCTAATTAAAAAGCTGTTCTGATTAGCATGAATTAATCTTCATTATTTATTGAATGTTGCCTCCTTCAGCTTTGTATTTCTTTTGTACAGGCCAAGTTGTCTGTGGATAATTTTTGCATCTTCTTATCTGATAGCTTTATCCCAGTCCTCTGAGCTTTCCCAGTATCCAAGAAACTGTTAAAAATGAAAGTTACTAACATTGCAACTCCATTGCTTAGGCTTGCATGCTGTAAAATTGGACTTTAGTAGGAGATGTTTGCAATAGACAATGTTTCTGTATCAGTCCAGGATGGAAACACATCCAACTCCTGTCCAAATATGGCACAAATTGTATATTCCAGGCATCAGGCTTTCCTGCCTGCTTATGAATGACTGTTTCTCCTTATTGAATAATGTTGTCTAAGCTTCATCTGGTCCTAATTATATGCAAATACCCTGCTTTTGTCTTTATGCTGCTCATCAGGCCTGTTGTCCTCATTAGTGCTTCGCTGCAGGACCTTGCAGAGGCCAAGCAATTAATGGGGTTCAGGGCTGTAGGGGATTTGGAAACTGCTGCTGTCACAGTGGCACATACTCCACAGTCACTGGGAAATCATTCCTGGGGTCCCTGGGAGGGGTTGGACCACTGTGCCTGCAGGAATGGAGCAGGCTGAGGGATACTGAAGGCTTTGAGTCACCTTATTTCTTCTGGTTCCTGGTCAGTGGCCACAGTGCTGAGATATCGTGGTCCTGAGCTTCAGGTCTGCATGGCAGAACTCAGCCTGATGCTGAGCCACCAGGAGAATGGGATGGATGTAGGCTTAGGTGATGGTTTCCCTAAAACTCAGGTCTTTAGTTGTCTTCAAGGTGTGCAGGGGTGTGTCAGGGGAGTATCTGCTTAGGTCTGTCCTGGTTTGTGGCTTTTGGAAGGAATTAGCTTAAGCTGCAGCTGCTAAAAGTTTCTAAATGCAAAGAAATTTGGGACACAATTCTCATCTAATGGCAGAGATCAATTCTGATATGTCATAGCTTGAGCTGGTCCCTCAAAAGAGGGACCAAGGACAAAGAAATCCCTGGAGCCCCTCATGCCAGGAGGGACAGAAGAAGAATCCAAGAGCATTATTAGGGTCTGGATCCTCCGTGCTCTTCATTGCTTCGTTACCAAATGGCTGCTGTGCCATTGTTGCCACACTGGCCTCTGAGACTGGTTTCTGTGGGGGATTGGTGGGTTCAGTAGTTCATTTTTTTAACATGGTTGTTACAGTTCACAGACCAGGATCTATGGGCTGTCCACCCCAGCTATTGATCTTTGAGTAATATTTAAGCTGCAGCTTTGTCTGTTCTAACTATTTTTAATTATCCGATTGTTGCATGCAAGTTTTACTACAATCCATCTTTACTATTATTAATGATCAGATTATTAGCTCCAGGCCTCATTCTAATCCATCTTTGACTTGCAGACAGAGCAATGTAGTTCAGATAAAGTTCAGCTCGTGGCCTAACAATTCCAGCTACTTATGTCAAGCAATTCAAAGAACACCAAAGTTTTAACACTAAGAGTTTAGGTGTGTTTTTTCTTTCCCATCTTAGGTTAAATGTTAAAAGGGAATTGGTTTGCAAAGCTTTAGATTAGTATGATTAATTAACTTTGGGTAACCCTTGATTAATCAGTCAGGGGTTTGCTTGATTGATTTTTATATGGACTTTTTGAAGAGCCTGCCAGGATCTGGACATTAATGTATCTTTTGCAGGTAAAATTCAAAGCTGCTTCAGAACAGCTTTTTGCCCAGAGTTCTCAGTGCACACTGGAAGAAGTCACTCATTCTGCATTCATACAGGGAGATACTGGGAATGGAAAATTTGGATGAGTGGAACACCCTTGGGGCTTGATTTAGGTGCCAGTAAATCTCCTCTCTGATGAATCCCTTCTCCTCTTCCCAGGTGCACTGCAACAACATGTTCTCCAAGGGGGTGAAGATTTTCCAGAGGGTGGAGTGCCTGTTCAAGCCCCGGCTGATCGCAGACTGGGAGCCCGAGCCCGTGGGGGTGGCCACGGTGCTGGATGACAAAAACCCCAGTGCCAGGTTTGTCACCGTGCCCCTGCAGCAGCGCGTGGGCAAGGCCATCCTGTGCCGCTTCTACTTCGCTGACACCTGGATGATGATGAGCGAGATCTCCTTCCAGTCAGGTGAGAGCTCCTGCAGCCAGCACACCTGGGGGAGCACAGGGGCAGGAGAGCTGCTGGGGCACTGCAGGACTGGGGCTGCACAGGGGCAGGAGCAGGTTGTGCAGGGGTGGAATTTTCTGAAACCCTGATGAAGGCGAGGGGAATGATGAATCTGACTCCATGTTCTTAGAAGGCTAATTTATTATGTTATTATATGATATTATATTATATATTATATTATATTTCACATTATATTTTATATTATATTTTACATCATATTATCTATCATATTATCTATCATATTATCTATCATATTATCTATCATATTATCTATCATATTATCTATCATATTATCTATCATATTATCTATCATATTATCTATCATATTATCTATCATATTATCTATCATATTATCTATCATATATTATATTATAGAATGCTATACTAAACTATACTAAAGAACAGAGAAAGGATACAGACAGAAGGCTAAAAGATAATAATGAAAAACTCATGACTTTCTCCAGAGTCTCGACCCAACTTGGCTGTGATTGGCCAATAAGTAAAAACAATTCACATGAAAACAGCTGTTGGATAGGCAGTCTCCAAACCACATTCCAAAACAGCAAAAGGCAGGAGAAGCAAATGAGATAATATTGTTTTTCTTTTTCTCTGAGGCTTCTCAGCTTCCCAGGAGAGAAATCCTGGTGAAGGGATTTTTCCTGAAAATATGACAGTGATATAAAGGCACTGAAGGGCAGTGGAGGGGCTGAAAGGTGCAGTGGGTGCTTTCCAGCTTTCCAGGCTGATGATGATACACATGAACAGGAGCACGACCAGGGCAACCAAAAATTGAACTGTAGAGCAGTTTGTTCTTTTTGAAACAGATCATAGAGTCCCAGAATACCCTGAACTGGAAGGGACCCACAAGGATCATCCATTCCAGCCCCTGTCTCTCACAAACCAAAGGAAAAGGAAACTTAGTTTCTTCTGTGCTTGAGAAATCCCTGTGAGCTCCTTTTTATGACCATGGGTTTGCAAACTGATTGAGTCTGAAAGGCTGCACAGTGAAGCATGAAATGAAAAGCCAGGAGAGCACAGTGCTTCTGATTTAAGGAAATATCCACATTTTCAGGTCAGGTTCCTGGGGAGTGGCTGCCTGCACAATTGGCCTGTGCCACAACCAGTTGCACATGGATGGTGGAGAATTCAGCACATCCCTGGCTGATCTCATGGAATCACAGAATCTCCTGAGCTGGGAGGGACCCACCAGGATCACCCAGCCCAGCCCCTGTCCCTGCCCAGACCCCCACCAACCCCAGCCTGGGCATCCCTGGCAGCGCTGTCCAAAGGCTCCTGGAGCTCTGGCAGCCTCGGGGCCGTGCCCATTCCCTGGGGAGCCTGGGCAGTGCCAGCACCCTCTGGGGGAAGAGCCTTGCCCTGAGCTCCAGCCTGAGCCTGACACAGCTCCAGCTGTTCCCTTGAGTCCTGTCACTGGTCACCAGAGTGAAGAGACCAGGACCTGCCTCCACTTCCCCAGCTGCCTTCTGGCTATGATGTTGATTTTTGCCTCTCTTTACCAAATATTTTGTTAGGAATAATTCAAGTATATCTAGAGGTGATGCGATCAAGTTTAGCAGATTAAAAAATTATATTTTTAAAAGTTATTATTAAAAAATAGAGGCTGACTTTCTTTCCTTAAGTCTTAACTATGATGCAGAAGTCAGTGCTGTGAGGTGCTTTAAAAGGCTCTGGAGGGAAAAGGACAAAAATTTTGGAGAAAGCTACCAGGACTGACAGGGAAAGGTGTGGCTGTAGCTTTCTACTCCAAAGTCTCTAATCAGCTGTAGTGAGAGGACATTCCTGAGGGAGGAATTCCCTGGGTGCTGCTTGTTGCTTACCTTGCAGACAGCAGCCCCTCCTGTCCTGCTCTGCTGCCTGAACATCAGCCCCCTCGTGCTGGGGTGGGATTGCAGGGACTGCTGGCAGGAGCAGGGAGGGTTTGTTGGGCTGACACTCTGCCCTTCCTCCCACAGACATGGAGAGTGTGAATCCTAGTTTCGTCACGGTGGCCACAAGCACCACAGAGCTCCTGGAAACAGAGCACAACGCTACTGAGGGCACCTGGGGTAAGGACTCTGCCCCTTGGCCATGCCACGGGCTCAGGTTGGGGAATTTCACAGGAGCTTCCCAGTTAACGTGGGCTTTCCCTCCATTTCTGGAGATCTGGGGATGGCCTGATCAGTGCCTGGTGCACAGGGCAGCTTGTGAGAGTCCCCTGAGCCTCAGCTGGCCAGGGCTGCCCTAGAACATGGGCTGGGGACTTGTGTGGAGCCAGTGAAACTCTGAGCACTGTCTGCTCTAGGATGGATCCACTGCAGGAATCTGTTCTGCTCACAGCAAACTTTGATTGCAGAAGTGCTCTGCGTAGCTCTTAGCTCTTTGAGCCTCTAAAATGAGAATTTCTGCTAAGAGCAAAATGTGAACACAGCTGGTGTTAATGTTCAGGGAGCTGCCCAAGATCTTTTCTCTGCCAGGCTGTAGGAAGTTGTCTGGCACAGAAAACCTCAGGTGCTTTAACCCTAGATTCTCCTTCTCTGTGATTGCAGGAACCACATCTTCTGTAACCAGCACCTGGATAGGGGAGAAGGCAGATGACTCCAACACCTCCATCCTCGTGGGCTGCCTTGTGGCTATTATTCTGCTGCTCCTGATGATTATAATCATCATTCTTTGGAAGCAATATGTTCAAAAAAGGTTGGAAAAGGTAATACAATGGGGCTATTTTGTAGACACAAGCTCAGAACTAATCATTAACCCTAATGAGCTCAGAGCTATGTGAAAAGCACAGCTCCGTGGAGTAGCTAAAGCTGCTCTCACAGCAGAGAGGATGCCAGCCCTGTCCAAGATATTACTGGAAGTTGCTGTGTTTGCAGCCAAGGCATTACTTAACAACTGAGCATCACCTCAATGTCTTGTTTTGGATTTTTCCCCTCTCCTCTGCAGGCCCCACGTCGAATCCTGGAGGAGGATGCCACTGTTCGCCTCTCCTTCTACAGCTACACCATTGCCAACAACCAGACCCAGATCCACCAGTCAAATCCCACCTATGAACGTGCTTTCCCACTGGATTTGGAATATCACCAGCCAGCTACACTGCTCCAGAAGCTTCCAGAGCTCTCCCAAAGTGCAGAGGATTCAGGTAACATCATCAGTCTCTGGGAGCTGCATGTTTCTTCATTTATTATTTCTATTGGATTGTAAAATGTGCCACTTGTCAGTGTCCAAGTTGCCATCTTTGGCTCCTGTGCAATGCAGTAACCCAGGGAGCTCAGGCAGTACTGTGGAACACTGGCACTTCTTGGCATGGAGCTGTGACAGCTGGAGCAGCAGTCCCACTAGAGGGTCTGGCCTTGTATTGTTTTTTGTAAAGACTGTTTATTTATTACCCAGGTCATCTTTTAGCAGCTGGTTTGGGCAGTCACAGCAGTCACACATCATTTGTGGAGATGCTGCCTGCAGCACTCTTGGGAGAAGACCTTTAACACCTTTTCCTGCAGTCAGGGCTCTTTGAAATTCCTGTAGAAAAAACAGAAGGAAATAGAGCAGGGAATTGTCCTTGGTGTCCTGGCTTCCAGCCCCCGGGGAGCTCTTGGACCCACACAGAAGGGAATGTTTCCAGCAGTGTTCAGTACTCAGTGAATGGAAGGGCAGTGCTGCATTCCTCACACTGACAAGTTGCTAAGATCCAGCATTATTCTACCCAGGGAGACTGATTGGATTGAGGCAGGGTGTGAATTTGAAGCAGAACAGTATTCTGTGTAATACTGACCCTGCAGGGAGTTAATTCTAAAGCATTGCCCCATATTTATGTGAACAAGCTGTAAGAGGGAGAGGAGTTTGCTACCAGGGGACATGGGAAATGGAAACCTCGATCAGTTCTTGTTGCAGGAGGGAATCCAGAGCAAGTCTGACGTTGCAAACAACATCCCTGCACCAGGTAATGGGAACTGATTGTACTTAGGATGAATCAGAAACAGAAAATCACTTCAGACTCGCCTCCCTGTCTGGGCAGGACCTGTAGCTCCCATGGCTGGCTAGAACAGGCTGTGTTGAGCAGGAATTTGCTGGCAGCTCACAGGTATTGTTCTGGGTAAAACAGAGCAGTGTGTCCCTCTTGAATTAAGTCCTTTTTTGGCCTAGAGATGGGGCAACTGAGAGGTGTTTTAAGAACTTTTATTTTATTTTTAGTTTTATGTGAAGGGTGAGACAGTATAGATGCTGTAATTTATGCTATTATCATTAGAAGGTAACTATTTCCTAATTACAGTACATTTTTAGTGTATTTTGTTTATTAGCTTTTGCTATACTATATTGTAAATGCTTTAATGCAAATTATTTAAAATTACTCTTTGTGGGTCTTACTACAATGTATCTCTTTATTTCTCTAAAGTATCTAGTTTTATTTGTAAGGTTATCTTTTGAAACTTGTATCTAGTTCTATTTCTCTTTTAATAACGTCTGCTTTATTTTATGGTATTTTTAAGTTAGTATTTTTTATTTCAAAGTTTGCATACGGCTGCATAGTGTGTGAGCCTTCTGTTAGGCTTTGATAATTCTCTGCACGTTCATTTCCCACATGTCCCGTGTGGGTGTCCCTCAGCACAAGGCAGCAGGGGCCAAATTCCCAGCGCTGTGGGGTTGGGAGGAGTGGGAACTGGGGCACGGCGGTTCTGAGGTGTGGCTCACCCGTGTCTGCCTCCCCTCAGTGTGCAGCGGGGACTACGCTGAGCCCGACCTCACCAAGTCCACCCCTCACCAAGGCTTCCAGAGCAGCGTGCCCCACTACGCCGAGACCGACATCGTGCACCTGCAGGGCGTGACCGGCAACAACATGTACGCCGTGCCGGCCCTGACCGTGGACTCGCTGACCAAGAAGGACATCTCCGTGGGGGAGTTCCCCCGGCAGCAGCTGCGCCTCAAGGAGAAGCTGGGGGAAGGACAGTTTGGAGAGGTACGGCCATTCTGCTGCTCGTCCTCCAGCAGAAAGGAGGTGCCTGGCAGGGAGGAGTCTTCTGAGGTGTTGCTGAGTGGGAATTGAGGGTTCTGCATTGCAGTGTTTTAGTTAAAGTTAAAATGCCCTTGCTCTTTTAGTTAAAATTACATTTACCCTTGGGGAAAGCTGATATCCCCCAGGCCAAGCCACTGAGCCTTGTGCAGCTGTGAGGCTCTGCTTGGTACCACTGGGGTCTTCATCAACAGATGAACTTGCAAACTTTTTCTGTTTGCTATCTATATCTCTGTAAATTCCTGCCTAGGGTTGGGAATTCAGGCTTTCACACCTTTTATGGACATCTCAAATGTGATGGCTGCCACCCACCTTTAGACATGTGGGTTTGGGAACTCTCCACAGTGCAGCTAACAGTGATCCTGGCTGCTAAAACAGCTCTCCCAGTCATGGGTGGAGGTTCTGGGGGTGCTCTGCACACTGACCCAAGCAAAGACAGACATTTCCCAAGCACTGTGGCACCCTCATATTTTCTGGCATTGCTGCTTGCTCAAGCCCCAGTTTGTCAGCAGCCTCAGGCAGAATGATGCACACATCTGTCATCTGCAAAACTTTCCCTTGGCTCCTTGAGCTCCTTTCAAGCTGTTAGTGTTTTCACCTCCCCTTTTCTTCTCTCTCTGCTTCATTTTCACACCATCTGTAGCTCCATCCTGAGCAGGTCTTTCTCGCTCCTGCTCTCACATTTCCACTGTCTTTTTTTTCCCCCTAGCTTTTGTTCACTCACAGCCCTAAATTCTGCTTCTCTATTACATTTTGGCAAGCACAACCCTTCACTGACTGCTCTGTGATGTGCCCATCTTTGTGGTTCTTCCATTCTGTCACCCCACCTTCCCTACCCCAGCCCCTTTCCTGTCCCCTCACTTCTTCCTGCCTCACTGTTTTCTGGGGAGGTGCTGACATCTTCATCCTCCTCACATGGCTGTCAGTGCAGCGCTTTCTGCTGTTGCCTGCATCCTGCTCTTGCTCCAAAAGTGGGACAAAGAGGATGTTCTCATTGGTTTGTTTCTGGTTTCTCCTTCCCTCTCATGCTGTCCTAATAACTGTAATAACTCCTCCTCTGCATTGACTGGAGATGGCTCTCCCATCTCCATTTTCCTTGAGGATGAATTCAGAGCCTGTTCCTTTCCATGTATCACAGGCTCTTTTGCAAATGTGCTGCACCACGTTTTCCTGTCTCTCCTTCTCCTAAGTCTTTCCCAAACTGGCCATCATGTGCTCTGCTCTGGCTCTGTGTGCTCCTAGAAGCAGGGCTCATTGCTTCTTTCAGGTCCCCATTTTTCCTCCCTCTCAGTCTTTTGTTTTCCCTGCTCCCAAGGAAGCACCTCCACCCCTCCCTGGTGACACATCACCTTGTATTTACCTGTGCTTAGTCCTGTGGCTCTTCCCTGTCCCAGGTCTCGTGATTGTGCTTTCCCCACAGCAGATTCATTCTCTGGGAGACTGCAGCAGCATCTTTGTACCTTCATTCCCGTTCTGCAGGTCTGTCCCATTTTCTCTGCTGTCTCATTTTTCCCCTCACCATGCTTGTGACATCAGTTCTTGCTTCTCTCTTCATACAAAATTAATCACGCTCCCATTACATTTCCCTCAGTGCTGCAAGTCTCTGACTGACACATCCAGTCTGCTCCTCTTTTCCAGGCCTTTTTCCTATCCACACCCTCAGGTCTGTCTGCTTTCCCCACCCAGTTCTCCATTTGGATGCACATTCTGGTAACTTCAAGTGTCTTGTCATCCCTTCTTGTACAACCCTGGCTGTAACTTTATATCATTAATCATTAATTTGTTGGAAGAAATTTGGAATTGTGTAGTCATTAGAGTATTTATTTATCTCTGGGTATACCTATGGATGAGGTGTTCATATCAGGGACACATATGCACACACTTTTCTCCCTTTTTTTTTTTTTTCCTCTGGAATTTGAGGATCTTTGATAACTGGCTTTGGATAATTCTTGGATTCTCCTCAGTGAAGTCTGAGCAATGCCTAGAGCCAGGCCATGGTTTGATGGTTCTGGGGTTGTGTGAGGTGCTTTAGTGCAGAGCAGACACATCCAGGCTCAGGAGCCTTCCTGGACATCCCCAGTAGGTGCTGGGTGAGCTGGGCTGGCCCAGGCTGCTGCAGCAGTGCAGTAAACCCAGTGTGGGGGGACTCACCTGGCTTTGGTCCCCATGGGCTCCTAGGTCATGGGCTATGTTATGTTGGGATCTAGGGCCAGCCCTTGGGTCATTTCTGATCACAGCTGTGTCACCTTCACCAGATCACTCACTGGTTCATTCTGCCAGCAGTGACCCAGCAGTGACCTGGCTGTGATGCTGTTTGCCTCTGGTTTTCTGCCTGTGTGTGCTCTTACAGCTGCCTCTGCCTTCTGCCCTGCAGGTGCACCTCTGTGAAGCTGATGGCCTGCTGGAATTCCTGGGAGTCTCATCCTCAGAATTCACTCACCAGCCGGTTCTTGTGGCAGTGAAAATGCTGAGATCAGACGTCAACAAAACAGCCAGGTGAGTGCCCCTGCAGTGCCAACCAGCTGGGGAGGAAAGCAAGCACCCCCCAAGCACAGGGCAGCCCTGGGGCCTGCTGTGGGAGTGTGTCTGGGGTGTATATTCCATGTGTTCCTGGAAGGAGCAGGACACAGCAGGGAGGGGGGGGTAGGGGAAGCTGCAATGTCAGCCTGAAATGCTGCATTAATCCTGTTTGCTGGGAGAGCTCAGAACCAGTTCCACACTTGAGCGTGCCAAGTGTAAATTACTCTGACCTGAGAACACAGCCCTCGTGCTGTCCTCAGACAAAGGAACGGTTCAGGTGTTTTCAAGGTGATTCAGAGGTGTTTTCTGTTTTGCAAGGAATGATTTCCTGAAGGAGATCAAGATCATGTCCAGGCTGAAGAACCCGAACATCATCCGGCTGCTGGGCGTGTGCGTGCGGGACGACCCCCTGTGCATGATCACAGAGTACATGGAGAACGGGGACCTCAACCAGTTCCTGTCCCACAGGGAGATCTACAGCAAGTTTGCCATTTCAAACAACATCCCCTGTGTCACGTAAGAGAAGCTGCTTGACTTGTTGGGAGAAATCAGCAAACAGAGCTGCCAGTTTTATCTGCTGTGCCTTCCCAGCAGGGACCTTCCTGCAGCCTGGCCATTGCCATGGCACGTGGGCACCACTCCTGCCTGGTGTGGGGTTGTTCCTGAGGCTTCTGGAGGTCTGTGTTCCCCTGAAGTGCCCCTGACAGAGCTGTTCTGGTCACAGAGACCACCTTAGATGTATTTATTGAGGTGACCATCTCTTTATGTTAGTGGGCATTTCATTGATATTAAAATCAGTTGCATTACAATAAGAATTTTGGGATGAAAATCAAGAATCTCTCTTAGGCTTTTAAGAAGTTTCATATGTTGTGGTGTCCAAAAAATATTGCATGAGAGGAGCTGAGTGTGTAGCTTCAGTAAGGAGAAGATTTCACCAGCCAACAGAACAAGAATACTTGGCAAAGAAAACCACTTTTTGTCAGCAGTGGCACTTGTCTCCCTCCTCAGTGGAAGGAATAAATCTGCCATAAAAGCATCTCTGCTATTGCAGAAATGCTTTTCCCTAATATATTCTGCTTGATAAGGAGCCCTGCACTGGGCAGGAGCTGCAGCATTGCTGAGCCTTTGGTGTGCTCCTCCCCAAAGGAGTACTGGGGTTTGTGGTTCAGGCACAAGGCAGGCAGGCAGAGCCAGCTCTGATGTGCTGGGCAGGAGGTGGCTGAGTTTTACCCTGGCCAGACAACACCAGCCTTGCTGCCAGGGCCTGTCAGTAATCCTGTCAGGAGTGTTTATCTGGTGTCCTGCAGTCAGGACGTGCAGGAGCTGTAGGAGGAGAGAGGATTTGTGTCTGAGAAGAAATAGATTCCAGCTCTCTCCAGTCTCCTGCCCCTTCTGCCCATCTGAAACCTCATTCACTTTTATACTTGTAGCTTTTTTCCTGGCCAAAGCCTCAAAATGTTGTTTCTTTATCTGCTCTTTGCTTCTCATTTGGCTTCAGCACTGTCACCCACATTGCTCTTCCTTGCTTTCCATTACTTGGCTCTACCTCTGGTTTTTCACTGTCTCCCACTGATCCTTCAGCCTCTCCTTTTGTCCCTATCAGGCAGACAGTGTCACACAGACAGCTCAGAGGGGGTTGTGTCCTGGCAGTGACAGGAATGCCCCTGCCCCAGGAGCAGCTTGGCTCTGCTGGTGCCTGTGGGCATCTGCTGGATGTGACAAGGTGCAGCCACCCCCCCAGCTCCAGACCCAGGTTTGGTGCATCAGAGGTGGGACCAGCCCTTCCATGCACAGGAATCACACGTTCTTCAGTCCTTGTGGCTCTCTGGTATTTGAAATGCATCTCCCTGCTCTGTCTGGCTGACTGGTCACAGAATCATTTAGGTTGGAAAAGCCCTCTAAGGTCATTGATGTTCTCCCAGCACTGCCAAGGGCACTGTGTCCCAAAAGTACCACATCTACGTGGCTTCTAAATCCCTCCAGGAATGGTGAGTCCAGCACTGCCCTGGGCAGCCTGGGCTAAGACCTGACATCATTTTGAAGAAATTTTCCCCAGTATCCAACCCAAACCTCCCCAGGCCCAGCCTGAGGCCATTCCCTCTCCTCCTGTCCCTGTTCCCTGGGAGCACAGGGACCCCCCGGCTGTCCCCTCCTGTCAGGAGCTGTGCAGAGCCACAAGATCCCCCCTGAGCCTCCTTTTCTCCAGGCTGAGCTCCCCCAGCTTCTTCTCCATCAGCTTTGCTGCTCTTCCAAAGGCAGCTCTGCTCCTCTGCCTTTGGGGAGCTGCCCTGAGGCACCACAATGACTCTGTCTGTCCTCTGTCCCATCCAGTCCCATCCCAGCCTGGCCCTCTGCTCATGGAGCTGCTTGTGTGGAGCCTTGGGAACGACCTGAGCAGGGGGCAGGAGCCAAGAGGAACCCTGCCAGGGTTTGGGTGGGACAGGAAGGATGGGGAGAGACCCACAGCTGAGCAGGGGAAGGGAAAACCTGAGGCTTTGGAGGCTGTGCCATTCCTGTGCCACAGGCCAACAGCCAGGTTATCAGGTACAGGGGAGTGGAGGAGTTACTGCTCTGGAGCCTATAAAAAGTGGGAAGAAGGACCTTTTATACAGACAGACAGTGACAGGATAGGGAGAATGGTTTTACACTGCCAGAGGACAGGGTTAAATTAGATTTTAGGAAGAAAGTCTTTGCTCAGAGGATGGTGAGGCCCTGGCACTGGCCCAACCCTGGAAGTGTCCAAAGCCAGGCTGGAAGGGTCTCGGAATAACCTGGGATAGTGGAAGGTGTCCCTGCCCAAAGCAGGGCGTGGAACAAAATGATCTTTAAGGTCCCTTCCAACTGAAACCATTCCATGATTCTGTGATAGTCTCATTCTTCTTTGTGTTCTGGAGGCAAAGACCTCTTTTTCTGATCTTTCCTGGAAAAATACAAACTCTGAGCAGTTTATCAGATTTGTTCTGATGGGCACTTGGTCATGTGAAGCATTTGAGCATCAGCAGTGGGAAACAGGCTGAGCAGCACAGAGCAATAGTGTGGGAAGAATGCTGAGAGTCTGATGGTCCAAACTCTGTCTGTGTGTCCTGCAGCTTTATTAATGCTATCTTCATTTAGCTAATAGAGAAATTAAAATTAAATTTGATGGAAAATGCATCTGTTTCTATTTTCAGTAATGTTTAGCATATTTAAAACCAAGTCAACTCTCTTTAATGTGAAGTGACACACTTATGTTAATATAAGCATTCGATAGTGGTGTTGTTTGAAATACCAGGCTAAGTGGTTTTTAAGATATGAGACTCTCAGCTTAATTTTTCATGTCTCTCTGCAAAAAGTTGGTGCTTTGATGCACAAACTCTTTGAAAATCTCGAGATTAATGTTTGATATTGAAAAAAAAAAAGTCTAAAGGATGTCAAGTTGTAAAGACCTGAATTTCAGGGCCAGCCTGTCTATTCCTGCTTAGTCAGCTCAGGATTTTGGCTGGAATGATTCAGTTTAGTTCCACTGTTATGGCAGAAATTAAAACAACAGGTCACTAACACATCAAATACAATGGAGTCTGAGTGTGGAGGAACTCCAGTGATTTTTCTTTGTTTCCCTTTGCTGCAGCCACTCCAACCTGCTGTACATGGCCACGCAGATCGCCTCGGGGATGAAGTACTTGGCATCCCTGAACTTTGTGCACAGGGACCTGGCAACCCGCAACTGCCTGGTGGGGAACAACCACACCATCAAGATTGCAGACTTTGGCATGAGCAGGAACCTCTACAGTGGGGATTACTACAGGATCCAGGGCAGAGCAGTGCTGCCCATCCGTTGGATGGCCTGGGAGAGCATCCTGCTGGTAGGCACTGCACAAAGCTGCTCTTTCTGCTCCTCTGCTGTTCCCTGTGTCCCTGAAGCAGTGGCACAGCTGTGTGCCAGGCAATCACCACCAACAGCTGTGCTGCACGTGGGGAGAAACCCATGGGGTTGTGTTGGACATAGATCCTGGGAAAGGAGCCTGCCCTTGGAAATACAGAATGTCATGGAATGGTTTGGGCTGGAAGGAGCTTAAATCCCATCCAGTGCCACCCCTGCCATGGCAGGGACACCTTCCACTGTCCCAGGCTGCTCCCAGCCCTGTCCAGCCTGTCCTTGGGCACTGCCAGGGATCCAGGGGCAGCCACAGCTGCTCTGGGCACCCTGTGCCAGGGCCTGCCCACCCTGCCAGGGAACAATTCCTAATTCCCAATATCCCATCCAGCCCTGCCCTCTGGCATTGGGAGCCATTCCCTGGGTCCTGGCACTCCAGACCCCTGTAAATTGTCTCTCCATGTTTCTTGCCAGCCCCTTCAGGCCCTGCAAGGCCACACTGGGGTCCCCCAAAGCTTCTCCTCTCCAGGTGAACAATCCCAGCTGTGCCAGCCTCTCCTCCCAGCAGAGCTGCTCCATCCTCTGATCCCCCTGGTGCCTCCTCTGGGTCTCTGCAGCAGCTCCAGCTCCTCCCTGTGCTGGGCCAGGGCTGGGGCAGCTCTGCAGGTGGGGTCTCACCTGAGCCCAGGGCACAGGGGCACAATCCCCCCTGCCCTGCTGCCCACGCTGGGCTCAGCCCAGGGCAGGGGTTCAGGGCTGGGGCAGCTCCAGCTCTCACCCCCAGCACCCCCAGGTCCCTCTCCAGGGCTGCTCATCCCAGCTGCTCATCCCAGCCTGGATTGGTGCTGGGGGTTCTCCTGACCCAGGGGCAGCTCCAGCACTGCTGAAACCTCCTGAGGCTCCTGTGGGCCACTGCTGGAGCTTGTCCAGCTCCCTCTGGATGGCATCACATCCCTCAGGCCTCATCTGGCCTTGAGTGCCTGGCATTCCTGGTAGAATTTTAAGGAATTGCCTTTCTCTGCTTGTCCCCCCAGTTGGGAAGCTGAGAGGGGCAGGGACAAAACTTCCTGAGCTCCAAGTGTCTGGTTTGAGGTTGTGGGGTTTTTTCACATCTAAGGGTCCTGCTGTCTCCCCTCAGGAGATTGTTCCACAACCCAAATACATCCAGTCTGGAGGATACTTAAGTTTTTTTTTCCTTGTAGCAGTTGGTGAATTACTTTCTTACAACATGCTCTCCAAGTACCCAGAAAAATTGTAATTACCTCTGCTGTACAGGCTGCCAGGCCCAAGCTCTCTGAAATCCACCCTCTTTTCTTGCTTATGGCTGCATCTAAACCATAAATCACTCCCATCCTCCCTGTGTGAACATCTTCCAAGCCTCGACAGACTGCAGGGGTTGCCAGATAAGCCTGGGTGAAGTGGGGCTGGGATGTTTTCTGCCCAAACAGGCCCTCCAGCCCCTCAAGTGTTTTGTGTTATTTTTTGAGCAGTCTTCTTTTTACTTCTCCAGAAACACATTGTTCCAAACACAGCCAGTTTGGGCACATTTTTTGAAGACAAAAAACAGGGACAGCAAGAAGATTGTCGCTGGCTTCTTACATGTGCAAAAATCAAAATTATCTTGGGCCTTTCTCTAAGAGTCTGGAGTCTGCTCTGGCTCTGCTTTCCCCCTGAGGGCTTTGCTTCCCTTTCAAAGGCTTTTCTGTGAGCTCTGGTGTTTTGGGTGGAGGTAGGCAGTGACTGTCCCCCCCACCCTCAGTTACTTTTTTATTCTGCTGCGAACAGACTGTCTCAGGAGGGACAGGAGTCTCTGGCCTTCTCTGGGACCTGCTCCCTGTTACAGAGCTTTGCTCCTGTGAAAAGTGCACCTTCTCAGGGCTTGTGGAACCCCCCGTGCTGCTGCTGCCCTGCAGAGAGCCCTGTCACGCCGTGGTGTGGCTGGGGCAGCTCAGCTGCTGGGCTGGCTCTGTCTGGAGCATTTCCCCAGGGGCACCCCGGTGCTGGGCTGCAGGCTGGGAGGGTTTTGCTGGGCTGAGCACATCCTCTCTGTCCACAGGGCAAGTTCACCACAGCCAGTGACGTGTGGGCCTTCGGGGTGACCCTGTGGGAGATGTTTGTGCTGTGCAAGGAGCAGCCCTACAGCCTCCTGACGGACGAGCAGGTCATCGAGAACACGGGCGAGTTCTTCCGCAGCCAGGGCAGGCAGGTGAGGAACAAACAGCTCTTCCCTCCTTCCCTCAGCCACTGCCAGCCTGCTGGGTGTTCCTCCCTGCTGCCCTCACCTCAGCTGCAGCAGTCCCTGCTGCTTCTCACCTGTGTCCTGCTCAGCTTCTCACCTGTGTCCTCTGTTCCACTCACCTTCTCACCTGTCCTCCCTCTCCTCTCCCTTTGTCTGGGCTCACTGCACCAGTTTTCCTCTCTTGGAGTCCCACTGGAGGAACCCCTTGGCCCTGTCCAGCTGATTTCCTGTTCTAAACCACTTCACTCTGCCTGTCTTCAGCTTTTCCAGGTTCTCCCACAGTCCTGTTGCTCCTTTCCTCTGTCAGCACTCTCCCACCAGCATTGCTTCTGCAAGATGAGGAAGCAGGAGGGTTTTGTGGTGGGAAGGAGCAGTTGTTAGTTCCCAGGGATTAGGTTCTCCCTGTAGTATCTCCACACATGCCAAGAAGCCTTTGGCCATCTCCAGCTGCTGAAGAGCTTTTGTGTCATTTTGTCCCCACTGCTGCTGCCCTCAGTAGATACCAGTGATGGTGCAGGACACTCCATCTCCTCAGTACCCAAAGCTATGGAGAACAGTTCTCCCCAAAATTCACCCTTAACACCAGAGAATTAAGGGAAATAAAATTATATGGGGTTTACTCATCATCTCCCAAATACTAGTGATTAGCCAAGAGCCTACAAGAAGTGAGCCTTAAAAATGAGAGGGAGAAATAAAGTAAATCTGCCAAGCTGTGCTGCAGACAAGCTCTAAAAGGTGTTTTTTCTGTCTCTGCTAACAAGCTGTCACGATGCTTAGAAAGCCTCATGGGCTGTCTACGGTGAGTTGAAAGTACTTGGATTTTATTGTGGTAAATTTGGTTTTGGTTTGTGTTTTGCTGTCTCTTGGAGAACAAATCCCTCAGAAGCATTCGTGTTTTCTGGGGGACAAAGGCCTGTTTTGTGACCAGCTCATCAGACAAGTTGGCAAAGTGTCCGTGGTGCTGTTTGAGAGGCTCTGTCCAGACTGGAGCTGGAGGGATTCCAAACACTGCATGGTGGCTGCGTCTTGTAAACCTGGAATGAAACGGTCTTTTGGTGTTACTTGAGTAAAGGTTCAGTTCTTTTGTGAGAACCCCACTGAAACACTGTGGCTCTTCCTTTCAGATCTACCTGTCCCAGACTCCTCTGTGTCCTAACCCTGTGTTCGACCTGATGCTGAAATGCTGGAGCAGGGATATCAAAGATCGTCCCACTTTTGACATGATCCACCAGTTCCTGCTAGAACAAATGGAATCCAACATTTGACTCTGGGAAAGAGGCAGACTCGAGAACAGAGTGACTTTGGGGTCTCTTTGCCTGTCCCTCAGTCAGGCCACCTCGCTCCCCTCCCTGACTATTTCAGTTGGGACGTCCATGGCAGCTGCTCATTCTCTTGGCCATGGTCTGACACACAGGACCAGAGGGTCTCATTTGGTTGAAAAATCATCTCCTCTTCTGAATCATTTCCTGGGAATACTGTGAGAGGGGTTTTATTGGATACCCATACAGCTTTGGGCAGAAGGAATGAGTAAAGCTTGGAGGGACTTGGAGCTCTCTCCTGGCTGGAAGGGAAGGCGCCGGTCGGTGAGAGCGCTGCCACTCGAGCAGGTTTCTGGAACAAAGGCTGCAGCCTTCCAGAGCTCTTCCATGGAAACTGATGGAAGTCTTGTGCACATGAGCAAGTGTTTCTGTGTGCTCTTGCTACAGACAATGGTGAGAGGCCAGAAACATCTGGAGCTGGGAAATGGTTTAATGGACTTGGGAACTGACGGAGCATTGAGGAACCCTTTGGGAGTGACACTGCCAGGGTCCACAGAAGATGCTGAAACAAGAGTCCAAGATGATGTTCTGTTTTCCTGTGGTTGTTAAGCACTGCTTTGGTTATATATGTGCGTTTTCCCCACACTGGATTTTTTTTTTTTTTTGTTTTCTAGAAAAAATGATTTTGAAATGAATGTTAAAGGTTATTGGGAGGTCACTGTGTTAGAAGGTCTTCCTCTGACCTACAAATTAAGGTTAGGGTAGGGAGTTTGTATTGAGAAGTAGCTGATACTGTACTACTGTCACTATGTAGAGTTATTAACCTAATGAACTTGTAGCCACAATGGACTGATGTGCAATTAATCCTGTATAATTACCCATCAATATGAGATCTCTAAATCAATGTGAGAGGGAACTTAGACTGGGTGGAACCAGATGGCTGAGAGCAGAGCCCTCTCTGTCACTTGTCACAGCTCCCAGGAGAGGGACAGGAGGAGCACACAGGTCACACGTGTGTGTCTGGAGCCTGAGGTTCCTCTCCAGGTGTGCAGCAGGTTGGTGCCATGGCCAGGCTGTCCCTGCCCTGTCACAGGGGCTGGGCTGGCACGTCCCCTGCTGTGGCCTGTCCTTTATCTCGGTTACTCATTGAACTTGGGGTTGCTTTTTGTGTGTCCTGTCACAAACAGCTCATTCTCTGCAGGGTTTTAGAGGGCTCTGAAATCCATTTGGAGTGAGTTAGAGAATTTAGTGTGTTTCTACAATAAATCCATTGTGGATTTACCAGGTGCCTGGGGAATACTCTGCTATTCCCTCTAATCATTTAGCAAGATACTTAGGACCAAACCAAATATTTCATAAGCTGGGAGGAGATGAAAGCTCAGCACTTGGCTTTTTTTTTTAAGTAGAATCCAGCATAAAATGTATTTCCAGTAAAGATGATAAAGATAATTTTCATCATAGCCACAAGCATAGATGACAGGCTGGCTGTGCTGAGGGAGGGCACTGCTGAGAGGGGAATGTCTGAGTGGTTACAACACAGGCACAATTGTGCTAAAAGAAGAACCCTGCTTCTGAATGGGCAGATGCCAGGCTGGAGCATGGCATGGCTGTGTCTGCTCCTTGGGAAGGCTCCAGCCATGCCTGGGCTGTCCTGCTGGGGATCTGTCCCCACCCCAGCTGCTCCTCTGAGCCCCTTTAGGGCTGAGGAGCCAGAGGGCCCAAGTGCTCTCATCTCCTGCAGGGATTCCTGGAATCTCACCTCCTGTTCGGCTTTCTTTTCCCCCTGTGACTGCAGGGGCCTGGGGTGAGCTGCCTTTCCCTGCTGGAGTCAGAGCCAGCAGGTCCCTGCTGGGTGCTGCAGTCTGGCAATCCTCTCAGCCAGGGTATTTCTGGAGCATTCCTGCCCAGGAAATGTCCCCAGTGCCACCCAGCTGGGTGTGTGGCCTCCTGTGCTCCAGAGCTGGGAGCTCCCAGGGCAGGGAGAGTCCCTGGGTGGGCTCTGTGCTTCTGTGACATTGGACATGCTGTTCCTCCATTGACATGGTGACATACAAAGTTTGTCTCATATCAATAAATTCTAACGATAACCTTGATAAAAGTGAATTTCCACTTCTTTTTTATGTACCCAGGTGTCTGCCCTGAGAAATGACACTTTGGTGTGGTTGTTCAGTAGCTCTTTGGGGAGGATGTGACCCCTGGGGTTGGAGGGGGCAGCCACAGACCAATAAAAAAAGATTTTTTAAGGGAGTTTCTGGAAATGCTGGAAAAGTTCTAGCCCAAATCCTCTTGTGCTGGTGGGACCTCAGTGGGCCTGGGGTTGTTGGTTGGTGCTGCATTTCAATAAACAGCTTTTTCATCTCAGTGTTCAAATCAGATGCTTTAGGCTGGGAGAAGCCTTTATAGGTCCCTTACCAACATGCCCACTTAAAGCTGAGCTGATTTCTAAGTTCCCTTGGGGTGCTCTGGGCTTTGAAAATTTCCAGGGTTGGAAATGCCATCCCTGACCCTGTCCCAGGGCTGTTCTGTGCCCATGAAGAACTTTATCCTTGTGCCTGGTGGGCCTGTCCCTTGCATCCTGTGCCTTTGCCCCTTGGTCTGTCACTGCCCCTGGGAGCTGAGGCACTGTGCCCCTGGCAGAGCCACCCACCCTGCAGCCCTGGGCTGGCTGGGCAGGGCTGCCCTGCTCAGAGCTCGGGTGTTTGGGCAAGCTCAAATACATTCTAGGCTGAAAATAACCAGATCTCTCCATTTAGGCACCAAGGGCGGGAGTCAAAGCAGCATTTTGATCTTCTCAGACAAAGTTTGAGGGAAATTAGGCACCTTAACAGGTAAGAACAACTCTCAGATATTCAATAGATGGTCCAGAGAATCTGTGGATGCCCCATCCCTGGAAGTGTCCCAAGGCCAGGTTGGATGGGGCTTGGAACAATCTGGGTAGTGGAACAGGATCGTCTTTAGGGTCACTTCCAACCCAAACCAGTCTGGGATTCTGGGACATTTAAAGTCCCTACAGGAGTTAGATACTCATTGATTTATTGCTACCCTCATTGACTGCAAGTATTTTTCAAGGAGGAAAGGTCTGGCCAGAACGAGAAGCTGCTGCTGCTCCATCAGCAATGCAGTCAGTCCTGCAGGAGCTCTGAAACATCCACAACATCCCAGTGAGATTTATGGGTTGAAGGCCCTGGGCCAGGCTCAGCCAGAAAAGTGTTGCAAACTTGACACCTCTCCACTTCACACTGGATTTCACCAGGTGCCCTCACCTTCCTCATGATCTTCCTCCCGTAGAACATCACTTTGTCCCTCTTGCGAAACCTGTACTGAGGCACGTGGGGCTGAAGTTGTTCTGAAACAGAAGCACCACATCAGAAACCACCTGCAGCAGCTGAGAGCACCTGAGCACAGCCTGGGGACTTTGCTGCCTCCAGAACAGCTCCCGTGGGCAGGGTTTGCAACCTCAGCCACCCTGGCATCCCTCATTCCCAGCTCTGGCCAAGCCAGGCCCAGGCAGGGCTGCCTTGAGGCTCCACCCCAGCCCAGAGGAGATAAAGGGCTCTCTGGACAGACTGAAGGGTTGGGTGGTTTTCATCTCCTCAAGGAAACCTCGAATTCAATCATTTCTCCATCTGTGACAGTGAAACCACAGCAGGGTTGAATTCATCTGCAGAATTCACAGCTGGTCCTGGGGCTGACACTGCTCACACCCCAAAGAAATAAAACCTCCAGGTCCTGCATGTGACACTTCTGGGCTCACACCTGGGCAAGGGAGCCAGCACAAGTTCTCCACCTTTAAAGCTGCTGTCCTGCAAGAACCACAGCTCTGCAGCAAACAACTACCACAGAAAATTACAAAAAGACCCAAGACAGATGGAAAAACTGATTTTAAAACTTACATGGTAAGTACTTGATAGTCTCCTTATCCCACACATGACAAACAGAACAACTACTTCAAGTAGCAGTGCAACTGCAGCTCCAATTGCAGTTCCAGTCAGCTGGGAGGGGAATTTAGGGAGAAAATTTAATAATTTTCAACTTCAGGAGTTACTACATACTTTTGAAGGGCTGAAGAACACTCAGTTCAGTCTGGGTGGGCAGGGATGTCTAAAAGCCAAGCTTGTTCATACTTAATTTTTAATTCAAACATCTCATTTGCAAGAAGTTTAAACTGCACCAGTGACCAGTCCTGAGATCACATGGAAAATATTCCATGTTTTTCTTCCCAAAGATCTGGGGGCTGATCAACTCAATGCACAGGGGGTGTATGAGGGCATGGAGTGCACAGGGAGATGAAGGAAGGCAGGGTTAGTTGGAATATTGGGGAGGAATTGTTCCCTGTGAGGGTGGGCAGGCCCTGGCACAGGGTGCCCAGAGCAGCTGTGGCTGCCCCTGGATCCCTGGCAGTGCCCAAGGCCAGGCTGGACAGGGCTTGGAGCAGCCTGGGACAGTGGGAGGTGTCCCTGCCATGGCAGGGGTGGAACAAGGTGATTTTTATGGTCCCTTCCAGCCCAAACCTTGCCTGGGCTGTTCAGCAAACAGGAGCCCCTGTTGTGGGCAGGGACAAACCCAGCAAGGCCGTGTGTTGGACTGGGAACAACCTTCATCCTGCAGGAGCCAGCAGGGAATCCTCAATTCAGGGCAGGGGGAGCAGGCAGAGGAGTGGTGGCCTCGATGTCCCTGGGAGTGCTGACAGCCCTGCAGAGCCCTGGGGGGATGTGAGCATGGACCTGGCTGTGCTGGGGCCATCCCAGGGGGCTGCTGGCACTGCTGGGTCCAGGGCTGGGGCCCTCAGGAAAGCTGACAAACGCTGTAGAATTCCTGTGCTCCTCCAAAACGTGGGGAAGGAAAGAGCCGTGTCCAGGAGCAGCTGAGGGGTTTTGTGCTGCAGGTGGAACCTGCTGGGGGCTGACATCACAGAGGCTCCCCTGGAGATTGCACTGAGCTGTGTCTCCTTCCCCGCTCCCCACCAAGAGCTGCAACATCGTCATGGCAGGCTTCAAGAGAAGCAGCATCTTCCCTCAAAACCCCTACCACATCCCTGGGTGAGTTCATCCAAAACATCCTCTTTCAATGCACGTGGCTCTGGTCGGGGTCAGGGAGTGTTTATGACTCAGGGTGTTTTGGGGTTTTTTTAAAGACACTATTCAATATTCTGTGTAACTGTGGTCTGAAGGAGACAGCACTCCAGGGAAACAGCACCTTGCAGAGGGCAGAGCAACAGACCATGCCAAGGACAGCAGAGCCAAAATGGCTCTTTTCCCCTCATTTTCCCCATTTCTTTTAAGCTGCCAAATGCCAGCAGAGCTACTGTGCAGGGTTTGGCTTCCAAACTGTCAATATTTGCACCAAGGATGTTTGGAAGTCTCCTTTGACTAAAGGGTGGTACAGATGTGACACCCTCTGGTCACTGGGCTGGAGCCCTGTCCTGCTGCTGGCTCAGAGGCTGGGAACTCTTGTCATCTACTCCATAAGTAGCTGGATTTCTTCCCAAAGCTCTTTGTGACACTCCTCTAAAGGCTTGGAAGGAAGAAAGCCGGGATAGGAGGCAGTGAGTTACAGGGGAGAAGGTAAGATATGAATGGCAGGAATTTGGGATTTGCTGTGAACCAAGACTTTGTGTGTGGGGTCCTGTGGTGGGAGCTGGGCTGGGATGTGCAAAGGGCTGGGTGGCCCCAGGGGAAAGGATGTGGGTGTGAAATCCCTGGGATCAGCCCAGGCTGAGGTGAGCCCTGGCTCAGGGAATGCCAGCCAGGTCCTGTGTGCAGGGCAGGCCTGGGGAGGCACATCCCAGCCCCAGGGAGAGGGAGGAGACCTTTCCCCAGGGCTGCTCCTGCAGTGGTGACTGAACCAGCCCTTCCCCACAGAGTGACAGGCAGGATTTTCCATTACTGATCTCTCCACCTTCCCACTTACATAAGCTCTGAGCCCGGGGGTTTTTTACTCGTTTTTGCATTGCTTTGGCCATCTGATGTGACATTCCCTGTGTGCCATCAAAGCTGTGCTGCCAGTGGCTTGGGAAAGACGAGGGACAGCAAGGAGGGAGCTGTGGCTGGAATTGCAGCCCCCAAAGCCTCAAGACCTTCCTTTGCTCACCCCTGCCTGCCTGCAGCTCCCTCAGGAGCAGCTCCAAGCCCCGGGATGGACACAGCAGCTGGGGCTGCTCCTCTTTGGAGCTGCTTTGGCCTCAGGAGGAGGAGGCAAACCCTGCTGCTGCTTTTGTTGGTGCTGTGCAGGCTCAGGGCACCCCCTGAGCCCCCGTGGGTGCTGAGGATGAGGAGGAGCTGCCTGAAGGGCATCACCAGCAGAGCCCTGCCCTGGGGTGTCACAGGAGGAGGCTTTGTGTCCAGGATGTCCCCAGGTGTCCCATGTGCTGCACCCACCTGTGGCAGTGAACCTGCAAACCCCGAGAGCACCAAAGCACGTTGTTGTCATCGGGCCAGGCAATGTCACAGCAGGAGTTTGGGAAGCCACCACAGTGCTCGAGAACACTGGGCAGCCTAAACCCAGCGAGTGGGATGGCTTGGGAAGGTCTGGGTGGGCAGAGAAGGGGTCAGTCCATGAATCCTGGGCACAGGATTCTCTGCAGAGCTGGGGAGGGTTTGGAGGCAGGAGAGGATGGCCCAGGGCCAAGGCTGTGCTGGCAGCCGGGGAGGCAGAGCAGGTTTGGGTGGCAGCCTGGGAGTGGTGATGGAGGAGATAGGGCTGAGCAAGGGGGGGTGAGACAGGCTCAGCCTCGGGCCAGAGGGGTCTCACTGCAGCCTGAGCCCAGACAGGCTCCCCAAAAGGGGGTCCTGCATCAGCCCCCAGCACGGGGGCACAAAGAGCCCTGCTGAGGCTGGGCCCTGCCCAGGCTTTACCAGCAGCCCTTGTGACTCCCTCGTGGCAGATCCCGACTCGCTCGGGTGTTCTTGTGTTTAATTGCAGGGGAACAGGGCCCTGGCTCAGCCCAGCCATTATTTTGTCCATGATCAAAATCCCTCCAGCCATCCTGTAATTATTTGGGCTGTGTCATCTGTGCCCTTGCTCAGTTTATCACCCGTGTTGCAAGACTCATTGAGAATTCCTGGGGATGAGGCACCGAGCTGCTCCAGGAGGAATCCTGCCTGCAGAGTGGGGAAACCTGCCAAGAGTAAATGCACAGCTCTGCTGGCTGCTGTTTAAACTATTTGGAAGGGAAAGGACTTACTCATCATCTTATGATCCTCATGCATCATCTGGCTTTATCCCCGGATCCACGCTGGGCTCATTGATGGAATATTTCTGTTCATTGCAATTGGCTGCTCTACCTTTCTTCAGTGCTGGAATAACATCACCATTAGGAAATCTGAGACTGGAGCAGCTCGAGTTTCTGATGGTGTCTCGGAGCAGAGCCAGAGCTCCAGCACCTGCCCTGCCCTTGGCCACCAGCAAGTCACAGTGCCCAGCCCAGGGACTGGGCAGTGGAGAGATCCCAAAAAACACAGCTGTGTTTGTTCCTGGGACTGACCCCCCTCCCTGCAGTGCCTGGGGGGGCTCATCAGCCTGGGCCCCCTCCTCGCTGTGAGCAGAGAGAGGCGCTGCAAGAGAGGAATTATCCTGATTCTTGAGTTTCAATACTGAACAAGAATCACTGGGATTTTCTCAGTTAAGGTGTGTCAGAACTGGGTGTTCTCAGTTAAGGTCCAGTCAGAGAGGCACTGCAAGGTTTAAACTGGGGCACATTTAAATGGTATTTTAACTGGGGGATTGTGGATGTTGGAGCTGCCAAAGCCCAGGCTGTGCTGGGAGTTTTCCCATCCACAGATGCTGCTCCCTGACCTCACCCGTGTTTCTGCATGAACCAAGGGCCTGTGCCTGTACATGCCTGTGAATTGATGAGCCAGTTTTTGTGCTGCCAGAGGAGAACATGCGTGTGAAACACAGGCACTCCCTCCTGGCTCCTGTGTGAGCACACGTGTGGTCTCGGCTCTCCCCCCGGGCTCATCCCATCCTTCACCTTCCCTGGGCTCCTGACAGGGCCTGTCCAGGGTGCAGACACTGCAGCACATCTGCACTGCCAGAGGGCAGGGATGGATGGGATCTTGGGAATCAGGAATTGTTCCCTGGGAGGGTGGGCAGGCCCTGGCACAGGGTGCCCAGAGCAGCTGTGGCTGCCCCTGGATCCCTGGCAGTGCCCAAGGCCAGGCTGGACAGGGCTTGGAGCAGCCTGGGATAGTGGGAGGTGTTCCTGCCATGGCAGGGGTGGAACTGAAAGGACTTTAAGGTCCCTTCCAGCCCAAACCAGTCTGGGATTCCATGATCACCCCACCAGTGCAGTCCCCCACTGCCATCTCAGTGATGGCTCCTTTCTGGTTTCCTCCTCAGCTATGGGGGCTACGTTCCCCAATTCACCTTCACCTTTGGGGACACCTATGGAAGAACCACCCACCATCTGCTGACAGATCCCAGTGTCAGGAAGAGCCCTCGATCCCTGCTGGCACCCCTGGACAACAAGGAAAACCTCCTGGAGTACCATTACCACATCGACCATCCAGGTGAGCAAATGGACCCTGCTAATGAGCACAGTGTTAATTACCACTAGTGGGGTCTGTGCCCACCTGTCCTTGGGAGGCTGCTGGATGAAATAGGATATTTTCCTTGGAGCAATCATGGCTCTGGTGCAGCAGCTCTGACAGCTGGAGAGCAGCAGAGTGAGGTGCTGCAGCTCTGGGCCTCAGCTGATGAGGATGAGGATGGGGATTCTGGTGTTATGGAGAGTTTCAGTTCCCAGGTTATCCTCAGTTAGATGAAGATAAGTGATTTTATGGCATATCATTAACTCACTCCCCAATTCTTCCAGAATTCCTGCTGTGGTTTAACCCTGGCTGGCAACTAAACCCATGCAGCTGCCTGCTGACAAATCCAAACCATGGCCTGTATGATATTCTATACAGAAAATTACCTCTATCCCAGTCAAACCCAGCACAATTCCACGGGCTGAAATCCATCTTTCTGGGGAAGGTCTGGTCTCCTACCTCAAATTCTTTTCTGGCTCACCTGCCTGGTGCACAGCTCGCTCTGCTCTGAGCTCTAACAGCTTGGCCTTGATTCTGCTTCCTGCTGCTCCTCCTCAGCTCAGCAGAAGGGCTCCTGTGCTTCCCCTCTTTTCCCCTCTTTTCCCCTCTTTTCCCCTCTTTTCCCCTCTTTTCCCCTCTTTTCCCCTCTTTTCCCCTCTTTTCCCTTCTTTTCCCCTCTTTTCCCCTCTTTTCCCCTCTTTTCCCCTCTTTTCCCCTCTTTTCCCCTCTTTTCCCCTCTTTTCCCCTCTTTTCCCCTCTTTTCCCCTCTTTTCCCCTCTTTTCCCCTCTTTTCCCCTCTTTTCCCCTCTTTTCCCCTCTTTTCCCCTCTTTTCCCCTCTTTTCCCCTCTTTTCCCCTCTTTTCCCCTCTTTTCCCCTCTTTTCCCCTCTTTTCCCCTCCTTTCCCCTCCTTTCCCCTCCTTTCCCCTCCTTTCCCCTCCTTTCCCCTCCTTTCCCCTCCTTTCCCCTCCTTTCCCTTTCCACTTTGCTAGCAGGCCCCATCTCCTCCACAAGCACAGACAGGCTCGTGTGGATTCCCAGCACAGGGAATTTGCAGGAATCTCCTACCAAGTCCCAGCCCTGTGTGCAGTGCTTGGTCCCCAAGGCAGGCACAGCAGGGCTGCCTGATCAGCCCCTGGGGATGTGCCACCCTTTGGGGACACGTTTGGCTGTTGTGGATGCCCTGGACAGTGGGAGTGAGTTTCCCCCAGGCTGAACACAGGGATGATGTGCCCCTGTGGGATCTGGGTCTTTATTTCCCTGGGGATGGCCACACCCAAGTGTTGCTCTCTCATTTCTCACTGGGAATTTGTGTCGTGCAGCTTCTTGCAATCTTGTGGCCTCTCTGCTCCTCCTGGCCCTGTTTTCCAGCATCCAGGCCTCCAGCACACAGGTGGTGTTTACAGGCTTCATTCCTGGAGATTTGAATTTGCATTTCCTTGGTCTAGAATACAGCTTGGACAGACCCAACTAACCAGCTGACCGAGTTGCTCTCTCATTATTTTGGTTCTCTCCTGGTTGCCAGTGGTGCTCGTGTTTGCTGCTCCTTGGTGAGGTCCTGAAGAGCCAGCCCTGGCTGTGCTGATAAGGTCACCAACAGCTCCTGCTGGCCCTGAGCAATCCTTCAACCCTGCCCAGGTGCTGCCTGGTGCCCTCCTGGCTGTTTCATGTGATGGTGATCAAAGAGTTCTGGACTGTGGCCGCCTTTAGCAAACTCGGTCTCAAGATTTTTCTCAAGGCCTGGCTTTGATAAAGTCTCACTGATGGGCTCCAAGTTCTTTGCTAATTTCTATCAGTTCAATCCCATTTGTTTTCTTGCTGGAAGTGCAGCCAGGCTCTGCTCTTGGGGAAGAGGAGGGACAGCTGGGGCTGGGCCAGGGCAGCTCAGGCTGGAGCTCAGGGCAAGGCTCTTCCCCCAGAGGGTGCTGGCACTGCCCAGGCTCCCCAGGGAATGGGCACGGCCCCGAGGCTGCCAGAGCTCCAGGAGCCTTTGGACAGCGCTGCCAGGGATGCCCAGGGTGGGGTTGCTGGGGGTCTGGGCAGGGACAGGAGTTTAACTGGGTGATCCCTGTGGGTCCCTCCAGCTCAGGATATTCTGTGATTCCATGAGATCTGCCAGGAATGTGCTGAATTCTCCACCATCCATGTGCAACTGGTTGTGGCACAGGCCAATGGTGCAGGCAGCCACTCCCCAGGAACCTGACCTGAAAATTGAATATTTCCTCAAATCAGAAGCACTGTGCTCTCCTGGCTTTTCATTTTGTGCTTCACTGTGCAGCCTTTCAGACTCAATCCATTTGCAAACCCACAGTCGTAAAAAGGAGCTCACAGGGATTTATCAATACAGAACAACCTAAGTTTCTTTTTCCTTTGTTTTGTGGGAGAAAGAGTAGATTCAACATGCTTATTAATAATGAAGTAAAAAAATAAAACCACTTTAAAATTTGCACATTGGATTGAAAAATTATTTTAATCCAGGATTTTTCTTTATTTTGGTGCCAGCCTGGACACTTGATAATTCAGTTGCATAGAGCAATTGAATATATATCTATATCTATCTATCTATCTATCTATCTATCTATCTATAGGATTTTTCTTTATTTTGGTGTACATATATTATATATATATACATTTTATATATCTATATATATATAATGTATATTTCACAAAGCTGTATACAGAATATATACACACATTATTATGTAGTTGTGGGCAGATTGAACACCTAAATGCCCATCAGAAATTTATAGTCATGTAGAAAAGGGCAGATTTTGCTGAATTCTGCAGATTTGCAGAAATCATGGAATAATTCAGCTTGGAAAAACCTCTAAGACCGAGTCCAGCACTAATCCAGCACTGCAGAGGAAGGGGCTGTCTGCAGATGGAGCCTCTGCTGGAAGAGGCTCCTCATTCCCTGGGCTCAGCCCTGGGATGCAGATGTGCTCCCAAGGGGCGCTCAGAGGAAGGCTGTAATGACCTGGAAAAAAATGGCCTGTGAGCACAAAAATGGAAGGAATTTGGTTTGTTTTAAAAATCCCAGGCTGACACAGTAACAGTTTTCCAAGAAGGAAAGGTGGCTGTGGGGTGGGGGAGTGATTCTCGTCTGGAACTGCAGAGGAGGGGAAAAATGGGATTCACAGAGGAAGTGCCTGAGCCAGGGGTCACACGGGGCTGGGGCACCTGGAGAGCCACGTCAGGAGGGATTTTTAAGGGGAAATCAGACAAAAGTTGCCAAGCTCAGCTGTCCCTGCAGAATCTCAAATGACAGGGCTCTGTCCCTTGTTCACAGTGGAGATATTTAGCATTTGCTGGATGTAAGATAATTTTTTTCCAGCCAGTGTTACAGCAGATTCTTTCCTCCATGAGCAGCAATGGTGCCAGAGCAAGAATTCCTTGGAGGGGGCTCTTTTTGGGGTGGGCTGACACAGCCACCTGGAGTTAAGGATTGAGGGTTTTTCCCCCTTTACAACTTTCTAGCTTGGCTGGTGATATTTGACCGTTTTGGTGAGAGTTGGAATAAGTGTTATTTAACCGGGATTTGTGCTGGTTCTCTGTGCAGGCTGCTTTATTGATGGGGCTGGTGACACAGCCGTGGGATGTGCTCGGAGTGGATCTTTGTGGTCTCTCCCAAGTCGAGCTGTTCTGCTTCTACACCGCTGACTCCAGGCTCCTTCCCAGGGCATGGGGATAATGGGAACCCCTCATATTCTTGTCCCTCACATTCTTGTCCCCTAACTCAGCGTCTGTCCCTCAGGATATGTCACCTACCAGCCCATCACGAGCCCTGCTGAGGCGCCCCTGGGGCCGCAGCCCGTGCCCACGGTGCTGGAGGATCCAGTGCTGACCCCCCTGGAGCCCCAGCCCTGGCCGTGCCCCCCGGCCCTGGCCGTGCCCGGGCTCCAGCAGAGCCCCCCGGAGCCGCTGCGGGGGCTGGCCCTGCACCCTGCAGCCCAGGAGATGGACAGGGAGCTGGCCATGGCCCCCCTGGCCCGGCTCCTGGGAAAGGGGACTGGAACCTGCCCCTGTAACTGTGCAGGCAGCAACATGGTGAGTGGCTCTGGGGCGCGAGGAGGGGATTTCAGTGGGTGTGGGTGCCTGTCGGATTGAGCCCTTCTCTGACCCAGTGTGAGATAATACAGATAATTCACACTATTACAATCAGAAGCTTTAAAGCATTTACAGCACGGTGTGGCTAAAGCTAATAAGCCAAAAAACCACTTATAGTGTACTGTAATTATGAAATAGCTTCTAATTGTAACAGTGTAAATAATGACATCTGTATTATCTCACCTTTCACATGAGACTGAAAATAGAATAAAAGTTTTTAAAACGCCTCTCAGTTGTCCCATCCCTGGGTCAGAAAAGGGCTCAATCCAACACATGGCAAGGGCACTAAGTTAGGAGTTTTTGTAGAGAAAGATTAGACACACAAATGTTTCCAGCAGCAGCAAATCTACTCCATCTTCAGGAAATGGTTTTGATCCTTAATTACACTTCCCAATCAAAAAGGCTTAATTTCTCATTTGGGTGGGTTTGGCTTCAATCCCAGTCCCTAAAGTTGTGTTATGCTGTGCTGGCCAGCCAGGCTTGTGCTTCCTTAGGGTGTTCTCGGAGCCCTGATGCTGCCTTCCTCCTCATCCTCCTCCTCCCCCAAAAAACAGAGCAGTCCCAGCACCTTTGGTCGGGTTTCTGACCCTGTATCTGCCCCCACCTGAATTTCACACCATCATTACCTCTCCTTTGAACACCAGGACTGGGATTTGCCTGTGGAGCTGGGGGCTGTTGAGCACTGCCCAGCCAAATATCCCTCCAGACCAACATGTTTTATGGTGTTCTTTTTGGTTGGTTGGTTAGGGTTGGGGTTTTTTTGTTTTGGTTTGGGTTTTGGTTGTTTTTTTGTTGTTGTTGTTCTTTTTTGTTTGTTTGTTTGTTTTTGGTGATTTTTGTGGTTTTTTTCCCTTTAATTATTATTATATTTATTATTTTTTAATAAAACATTTCTTTTCTCTGGAGCCAGCGACAGCCTTTGTCACGTTCCTGCAGCCGTGGCTCTGCAAATCCTCTGAAGGCAGAGATTAGAGGTTTGACGTATGGAGTCAAAAGCTGGCTTGGATGTAAATCCCAAGAAGGGGCATTCCTGCTCCTTGCCCTCAGAAAGAGATTTGCACAGGAGCTCAGTGCCCAAAGCTCCCTTGTTCTGCATGAGGATTTTGCAAACCCTTTCTAGGTCTGCTGCTTGCTCATCTCGTCATTTGGCTTTCCCAGAGTGGCTGGGGTGGCTCCTGGAGTGGAGCTGGGCAGAACTGGAAATGGCAGTTGGGAGTTGCCATTCCCAGTCCCGGCAGTGATTTAAGCAGAGCTGAGGGGGTTTTACTGGTGTTTGATCTTATTTCTCTTTTTGTTTCAAGCAGCTGGAAACCGGAGGTGTGGCACTGCCAGGAGGGGTTGCAACAGCAGATTACACACTGCCAGTGCTGCCTGTCCCAAATGCCATCCGACAGAAAGCCACCCTAGGTAAAGCACAGCCAGGCCTCCTGCAGCACCAGGCCACCTCTAGGAAAGGATGTGACCCTTCTCCCCATGGGGACACCTCTGCGGCATTGCCCAGTGGCTCCAGCTTGTTTGGGATGGAAATATTCCTGCTGCTCTCCCTGCAAGGGCGTTTCTTTGCTGTCACCCTTTGGGATGCTGTCACTCTTTGGGATGCTGTCACTCTTTGGGATGCTGTCACCCTTTGGGATGCTGTCACTCTTTGGGATGCTGTCACTCTTTGGGATGCTGTCACCCTTGGGATGCTGTCACTCTTTGGGATGCTGTCACCCTTGGGATGCTGTCACCCTTGGGATGCTGTCATTCTTTGGGATGCTGTCACCCTTGGGATGCTGTCACCCTTGGGATGCTGTCACCCTTTGGGATGCTGTCCCCTTTGGGATGCTGTCACTCTTTGGGATGCTGTCACTCTTTGGGATGCTGTCACTCTTTGGGATGCTGTCACCCTTTGGGATGCTGTCACTCTTTGGGATGCTGTCACCCTTGGGATGCTGTCACTCTTTGGGATGCTGTCACCCTTGGGATGCTGTCACCCTTGGGATGCTGTCACCCTTGGGATGCTGTCACCCTTGGGATGATTCAGGGACCACCTGGGGTTCAGGAACCACCTCAGTTCCCTGCAGCTGTGGTGAGGAGAGCTGGTCCCACCCTGCCAGAAATCAGATGTTTTCCTGAGTCACCAAATCCACATGCAGGGAGGTGTGGCACCACCATAAAGGTGTAAACTGTGTCCTGCAAGGGGTGCTCCACATCTTCCCCTTGCCCTGGAGAACATTCCTGTGCAGCAGGAGAGCTGCAAGGGTGATGGGCTGATCCCCCTCGAGGATCCCACTGCAGCAGGGGGGATCCTTCACTCTGCACTGCACGACAGGATCACAGCAATCACAATATTCCAGTTAAAATGAGAGTGTCCAGGCTTTAGGGTGCAGAAGACAAATGTCCCTCTCCAAAGCATTCCTTTGGAAAGGGGGAGTTTGGGCTGCTTTTAGGTTCTACCTCACTAGGTTTTTGTAGTTTTAAAGTTTCTGTTGTGGGAATTTGTTGGATGGGCAGAGGAGATGAGGAAAAAATGTTGGACATCCCATTGTTAGCCCCTGAATGTGTATTAAATTGGGAGAAAACATGAAAGAGTTGTCAATGTGAAAAAAGGACTAAGAAAATGAAATGGTTCTTCCATACCACATGCAGACCAACAAAAATCAGTTCAGGCCATTGTGTTCTCCTTGGGAGTCATAAGGAAAAAAACCTCTTTCAGAGAAGATACCTCACATGTAAGAGTTAATTTTACAACTTAAACAGATTAATTTTTCCTTCCTATACTTTAAGGTTTTATATTCATCCCAGTGTGGTTGATCTTTAAGTTATCTTTGTATGTTCTCAAGCAGAAAATGTTCTCTTTTGCCTCCACCCAAGGGTACACTGGATACATCCCCTGCTCCCTGGACAACGTTGGCTTGACCTACCTCTCGTCTGTGAAGAAAGCCATGAAGGAATTTGACCGTCGCCAGGTAGATTACAGATTATTGAAATGAGAATATGTATAATGCTGATGCTGAATTTTCAGTAGTAGGATTACAACTGGGATACAAGTACAAACAAAATCAAATGCTGTTAGTTAACATTGAAAAAAACGCCAGCAATTAATTCTGTAACTTGTTTCCTTGGGACATTAAGGGATGGTAAATGAGTTCATAAAAGGATTAAGGAAATATATTGAGGGCTGGGTCAAGAGTGGATGTTAAAAATGTTGCTCTGGGTGCAGAAATACAGGATGCAACCATCTGCACTTCCTTTATAGAATGCATCTCCTCTGTCTGGTTGGCAGTGCTGGTGACTTCCTGTGATATATCATTTATTTGGTTGTAAGGCTTTTTCCTTTCCAAACACAATTTTTCTTAAAGGGATCTCCACCTTCTTTCCCCTCCTTCTGGGAAGGGTGCAGAAATATCCCTCCTGAAAAACTGTCATCCCCTTGCTGTAAGAGCTCCCATACAATGACACAGAATCCTCCGGCACGGAAAAGGAGATCCCTCCGGCAGCAGCTGATTGCATTCCGAGCTACTCGTCCCTCCCTGCCCCCAGCAGGGCGTGACATCCTGGGATGCAGAGGGATCCCGGGGGTGCAGTGTGATCCCTGGGGTGCAGTGTGATCCCCGCGGTGCAGTGTGATCCCTGGGGTGCAGTGTGATCCCCGGGGTGCAGTGTGATCCCCGGGGTGCAGTGTGATCCCCGGGGTGCAGAGGGATCCCGGGGTGCAGTGTGATTCCCGGGGTGCAGTGTGATTCCCGGGGTGCAGAGGGATCTCGGGGTGCAGTGTGATCCCCGGGGTGCAGCAGGGTACCCGGGGTGCAGTGTGATCCCGGGGTGCAGTGTGATCCCCAGGGTGCAGTGTGATCCCGGGGTGCAGTGTGATTCCCGGGGTGCAGAGGGATCCCGGGGTGCAGTGTGATCCCGGGGTGCAGTGTGATCCCCGGGGTGCAGTGTGATCCCGGGGTGCAGTGTGATCCCCAGGGTGCAGTGTGATCCCCGCGGTGCAGTGTGATCCCGGGGTGCAGTGTGATCCCGGGGGTGCAGTGTGATCCCGGGGTGCAGTGTGATCCCCGGGGTGCAGTGTTATTCCCGGGGTGCAGTGTGATCCCCGGGGTGCAGAGGGATCCCGGGGTGCAGTGTGATTCCCGGGGTGCAGTGTGATCCCCGGGATGCAGTGTGATCCCGGGGTGCAGTGTGATCCCCGGGGTGCAGAGGGATCTTTGGGGTGCAGTGTGATTCCCGGGGTGCAGTGTGATCCCGGGGTGCAGTGTGATTCCCGGGGTGCAGTGTGATCCCTGGGATGCAGAGGGATCTTTGGGGTGCAGTGTGATTCCCGGGGTGCAGTGTGATTCCCGGGGTGCAGTGTGATCCCGGGGTGCAGTGTGATCCCCGGGGTGCAGTGTGATCCCCGGGGTGCAGAGGGATCCCGGGGTGCAGTGTGATCCCGGGGTGCAGCAGTCCCTCCGGTCCAGCGGCTCAGCGCACTGAGCCCGGCTGAGGCACCCGGCCCGTGCTGCTCCCCGGGCACGCCGTGCCTCCCTCGCCGGGGCTGGTGCAGGACAAGCGGCCAGGGCCGGGGGCGGGTGCCCAGCTCGCAGGGATCCGCTGGCAGGGCGGCAGGGCAGCGTCCTGCTTGGGTGAGATGCATTTCCCGGCGCTGGCTGCCGTCTCCTTCCCTGCTGCCGTGCTTGGGAACAGAAAAGGAGCAAACAGAACAAAACCCGGGCATTTATCCCTGAGCGTGCTGTTTGCCAAGCCTTCCTGCCCCGCTGCCTGCCATGCCGTGGGTCAGCCGGGGAGGTGTCTGTCTGTCTGTCCGTGCGGGGTTCAGCGCTCCGGGCTGCCGGGACTCGGCAGCAGCGAGGAGCAGACGCGCTGAAGGGAGAATCACACCGCGTTTCCAGCTAAGATGGCTTCTGACTTCAAGCCACTAATCTGCTGCCCTAAATCTTCGTTGTCCTCGGTACAGATGTGCCGTGGGTCACTGCTCCCTGCCTGCAGCAGGCACAGCGCGGCTCCGTGACCCACATCAGCAGTCCCAGCACAAAGGGCTCCGTGACCCACATCCCCTCTGCGCATCCCAAGCAAGCTCCAGGGACACCTTTAGGGGCTCACTGGCTGCAGAGCTGTGACACCCGGCTGTGACACCCAGCTGTGACACTGTGACACCCATCCTGCTGCCAGCCCCTCCCTGTGTCCGCGGGAGATTATTTGCACTCTTCCTTCAGTTAATACCACCTAAGCCTTCCTGTTCCTCCTGGCCTGGGAGTTCCGGGCTGTTCCTGCTGGTGGGACTCATGGAAACAGCCACAGCACGGGAGCACCAGCTCCAGGGACAGCAGAGCAGAGGCTTTGGGACTTGGGGATGATCCCAAGGGAATAAATCTCTGCAGGTCTGCAGGGATCCCAAGGACAGCACCTGGGCCATGCTGTGGGCATGGGGGACGAGCTGGCAGGGACTGCTGCCAGCACCTGCCAGGAGAAAAATTTATGGAGTGGAAAAAGGGACAATGCAATGTAGCTCTTAATTAGAAGAAAGCAGGACTGGAAGGAGAATTGCTTTATGTTGGCTTAAATATTTTATATAATGCAGAGTCAAAGCACATGACTTTGGTAAAAATAGTGTGTTTTAAAATAAACCGTTCCATGTTGTTGTGGGGTCTTTTTTGTTTTGTTTTCCAGCTTTTGGAGAGAAATCCACCTTATACGTTGGGCACGAGATTCCCCCTGACACACTGGCCAGACACCAAAATTTACAGCCGTGCTGGACTCATACCTAACTACTTGGGCTTTGTACCACGTAAGTTCATCAGCTGAGCGAAAACGAAAGTCACTAATACTAATTACTGGGTTAAGTAGCGCTGTTAGTGGCTGGAGTGGCACAGCAGTGAGCAATCACAGAGGTGTTCCACGTGGGTAGGAGGTTTTTTCTGGTCTGTGCTGAGCTGCTGGATCTCTGCCATGCCCAGGAGAGCCCATCTTTCCCAGTGCCAGCCTCTCCAGGCTTAACGTTCCCAGCCACCATCCCCGCCCAGGCTCAGTGACATCCCACCTGTCACGGGGCAGGAAAGGGATTTGCTCTGAAAAGCTTGAAAAGTCTGATAAAAAGGAAAAGGGAGATGGTGTGAAGGGGTTGAGAAAGCATAGGAAGTGTAGGGAAATTGTATTTGCCATCAGGACAGGTCCCTGCCTGAGCCCTGTCTTGGGCTGCCTAACAGGAGAGGTCTGGGGGAATTTTGTATGTAAGGGGAAGGTGTGTCCGTGCACCTGAAAGCATTAATGTACCAGGCTAAAAAATCTCACCAAATCAGCAACTGATGCTTTGCTGTGTTTGGTCACAGCTCAGTAATGTGGGTGGGAAATTATGGAGCTCAGCCGGGAAGAACTGGAGTCACTGCTCGTCCTTGCTGCAGTGCAGAGGAGGAAATGGGAGATGTGAAATATGGCAGGATTGAAAGAGTGGGAAAACTGCCCTGGCTGGGCTGGGCTTGGCTGATGGGGAGGCTGAGCCCAGAGAGGAGAACGTTGAGTGCAGGTCTGACACTGGGCCCTGCTCTGCAGACATTCCCACTTCCCTGCCTCTGGAGCCACCAGTCAGCACAGCTTTAACTGCTCCAACCAGTCCGGCTCTGGGTGGAGAAAATTAATTAAGGCAGAAAACCTTTAAACAAAAGCAGTTATAATTTAGAACACTGAACAGAATTTTTTCAGCAGGGAAGGAGCCTGCTCTCTCCTGTCCAGCTCCTCAGTGACAGCTTTGTCACTTGAAGCGACACCCACCATATGAATTGGTGCCATTGTAAAATACCTGCTGTTAATACAGGGTTCTCCTGAGACAAACCAGTGTCAGATATTTGTCAGGTGCTCAGCTCACCCAAACAGCAGCAGCTGCATCAACACCTGATGATCAAAACCTCTGCTGTGATTTCTGGAATCTCTGCAGAAGGGCTGTGTGCAAGGGGTCAGCTTTGGTGTCACTTGTGACAGCGTGCCAGCACCCTTGGGCCAGGCCAGGGCTCCCTGCTGGCTTTGCAGCACTCAGGAGCTGCAGTGGAGCAGCACTGAGGAGCTGCAGTGGAGCAGCTCAGCTGCAGAACACCCAGGGCTGGGTGGCAGCTCCGTGGCACCATTTTGTGCCCAGGCAGCTCAAACCTCTGGTGACCCCTGCTCAGCTCCTGCCAGGCCAGGCTGCACCAGGCCACAGGCAGGCACCTAAATTTAGATACAGCTCAGAGTTAAATCCACCCTCCCTGTTCAGTGTGCCCCTCTCCAGCAATACCTGATTGAAAGAGAACACCAGGGAACATCTCCAATCCCCACACCAGCAGGAGCCAGCGACACAGCAGGCGTCACCTGGCTGAGGGCAGGACAGAAGGGCAGTGACCATGGACAAGGGGGCAGTGCTTGTGCCAAGCCCATTGTTTCACTGTTTTTGTGTTCCAGACCTGCAGGACATCCACGGGCTCACCTACGGGGACGGTACGCGGGAATCGTACCGGTGTGAACAGAGGAGACGGGGTCTTGCACTGTGAAAACTGCTTTAATGGTGCCTGTACAGCATTGGGAGTGACTCGGAAACAGCAATAATAACACAACACAAACAGAACTTTTGAATGAGAGAGTTCATACAACTTTAAACAAAATTTACAGGTGTTCCAACTGCATAGCTTTACTCTGCCTCCTCCTCAGCCTCCTCCTCGAACTCTCCCTCCTCCTCAGCTGTGGCATCCTGGTACTGCTGGTACTCAGACACCAGGTCGTTCATGTTGCTCTCAGCCTCTGTGAACTCCATCTCGTCCATGCCCTCGCCCGTGTACCAGTGCAGGAAGGCCTTTCTGCGGAACATCGCAGTGAACTGCTCAGAAATGCGTTTGAACAGCTCCTGGATGGCCGTGCTGTTGCCAATGAAGGTGGCAGACATTTTGAGGCCGCGAGGTGGAATGTCACAGACTGCTGTCTTAACGTTATTAGGGATCCATTCGACAAAATAGCTGCTATTTTTGTTCTGGACGTTTAGCATTTGCTCGTCCACCTCTTTCATGGACATGCGGCCCCTAAAGACAGCGGCCACGGTCAGATAGCGGCCGTGACGAGGGTCACACGCCGCCATCATGTTCTTGGCATCGAACATCTGCTGGGTGAGCTCTGGCACGGTTAGAGCCCGGTACTGCTGGCTCCCGCGGCTGGTGAGCGGGGCAAAACCAGGCATGAAAAAGTGCAGACGTGGGAAGGGGACCATGTTCACCGCCAGCTTGCGCAGGTCAGCGTTGAGCTGGCCCGGGAACCGCAGGCAGGTGGTGACACCGCTCATGGTGGCCGACACGAGGTGGTTCAGATCACCGTAGGTGGGGGTCGTTAGCTTCAGTGTTCTGAAGCAAATGTCGTACAGCGCCTCGTTATCGATACAGTACGTCTCGTCCGTGTTCTCCACCAGCTGGTGCACCGACAGCGTGGCGTTGTAGGGCTCCACTACAGTATCTGACACTTTAGGGGAGGGCACCACACTGAAAGTATTCATAATTCGGTCTGGGTACTCCTCACGGATTTTGCTGATGAGAAGGGTACCCATGCCAGAGCCTGTGCCACCACCCAGGGAGTGAGTAAGCTGAAAGCCCTGGAGACAATCACAGCTTTCTGCCTCCTTTCTTACAACATCTAACACAGAATCGACTAATTCAGCACCTTCCGTATAATGGCCCTTTGCCCAGTTGTTCCCAGCTCCGCTTTGACCTGGAAAAGAGCCATTTTCGAATTAGATTACGGTCACCGCTTCCTGCTTATTGCTCGCGAGCAAAGCCTAAGAGCATCAGGCTCCATGAAAGCTTTCATCTTATCGAGCGCAGGGGCTGTGGTTTCACACAGGCACCTCTGCAGTGGCTCGCCAGACACAGGCAAACATTAATTATCAATGATACAGCAGCCACTCCATTTCTCCCGGTGGCACGCACGGAGGTGGTAACTAAGAACCGAAAAGCAACGACCTCTGGTGCCACCTGGGAGCTGCTCGCAGCCGCAATCCCGGTATTCCACGCCAGGATTACCCCCGTCCGGGCCGGTGCCTCGGAGCATGTGCGGCGGGGCAGCCCCGCAGTGCCCTGCCCCACCCCGCCGTTCCTCCCGCCCCCGCGCACTCACCGAACACGAAGTTGTCTGGCCTGAATATCTGCCCGAAAGGCCCGGAGCGCACCGAGTCCATGGTGCCGGGCTCCAGGTCCACCAGCACGGCGCGGGGCACGTATTTGCCGCCTGCAACACAGGGAGAGCCGTGACCACCGCGCCGGGGGGGGCCGGGGGGAGCACGGCGGGCGGCTCCGGGCCCTACCTGTGGCCTCGTTGTAGTAGACATTGATGCGCTCCAGCTGCAGGTCGCTGTCCCCGTGGTAGGTGCCGGTGGGGTCGATGCCATGTTCGTCGCTGATCACCTCCCAGAACTGCCGAAGAGAAGCGCGTCAGCGGCGGCCGCGCCGGACCGGGCGCGCTCCCCTCCCGCCCCCGCGCCCTCTTTCCCCGCCCGGACCTTGGCTCCGATCTGGTTCCCGCATTGCCCGGCCTGCAGGTGCACAATCTCTCTCATGATGGCGGCAGCTCCGAGCGCTCACTACAACCCCAGGCTTTCCCCAACCGACTCTGGCTGCGTGAAGCAACCGCCAGCCCTTATATAGCAGCGGAATGCGCGCGCAGCCTTCTTTTCCCCGCCCAGGCGGCCACTCGCAACAATGATTGGATGCTTAGAGCGAGGCTCTACAAATGAGAGAATTTAATTGGCTAGGCCGCTGTCATTCAAGCCGACATCTCCTATTCGCCCCGCCCTCCTGTCTGTTAGCTTTACAGTTAGGCAACCGGGAGCCGCGAGTGCCCGCCTCAGCTCGCTCACGGCGTTTCCGATTGGCTCAATTGAATGATTGATGTCGAAGCCGATTGGCTGTTGGCCGTGGGGGATGAGCTAACGCCGTTTGATTGGCGGAGAGCGAAGTGCCCTGGTAACCGTCGCAGTGACTCCGCAGCGGGCTCTGGGCGGTGGCCGCCGCAGCCGCCCATTCACGGACCCGAGTGCGCGCTTTGCGCAGCGGAGGCGGCGGCTCCTCCTCACTGCGGGACAGGGCGGGTTCCCCGCGGGTCCCCAGTGCTTCCCCCCCGCTCCTCCAGGCAGCTCTGCCTCCTTCCTTCCTTCCCCGCCCGTCCCCCCGTCCCACTACACCCGGCGCCGCAGCGCCGCGGCGGGAGGGGGAAGCACCCCGTGTGCGCACGCGCGGGCTGCAGCGACATTCCAGCACTTTCTGGCGCGCGGCCCCGGCCCGAGGGTGGCGGGGCCGCGCGCGGGCGTTGTCATGGCGACAGCGCGCGCGGGTGGCGGGAAGGGCTGGGGCGGGCGGCGTGAGGGGAGTGTGAGGCCTCGGGAGGCTGAGAGGGGCTCTGAGGGCTCAGGGGGCCTGGCTCCTCTCAGGGCTCGGGGGTCCCTAAAGGCTCAGGGGTTCTGGCAGCTGTGAGAAGGCTGGGGGAGCTCCAGGATCTGTGAGGGCTGGAAGGGCTGTGAGGGAAGTGTGAGGGCTTGAGGGGCTGTGGGGGCATGGGGAGCCGTGAGAGGGCTGTGAGGGCTGAGGGCAGTGTGGAGGTTCAGGGCGTCCAGCTGCTGTGAGGGCTTAGGGCTGCTCTGAACCCTGCAGTGGCAGCTCTCTAGAGGCCCCTATGATGTGAGGGGAAGGCCCCAGTGAGGGCCTCCTGCCTGTGAGGGGATCTGAGGTAGACATTTTTTAGTTATCAAGGCTTCCCCACGTGGGCACCTCCAGCCTGGGCTGTGTGTGGGTGCTGCAGCCCTGTCATGAGGCAGCCAGACACCCCATGCTGGATAAATACCAGCCTCGCCTTTCCTTGTCCCTTATTCTGTCTCCCAGCTTTGTGAGCACATTCTTGCCCAGACAGTGCATCCATTGGTCACAGTTTTATTAAGCATACTTGATTATTGTTTCAGTAGAATCCTTTTTATGGTTCTATGTATTCATTGTGATGCCAGCTTGGTCTACAAGTCCCAGCATTTCTTCTTGTTTCATACTGGAGCAAAAACTTGAAAGAGGCTCCTAATGGAGCTCCCAAGACAAGGAGTCTCGTCCTGCTGCCTTGCTGTGGGGTGGGCTGAGGCAAACGCAGCCATGACCTCAATTCTGCTGACACAGCCAGCTCTGTGTGACACACAGACGGCTCGTACACATCCTGGAATCCATGCCTGGATAACAATAATCCAATCCTGTGCCTGGGTCAGGTGAGGAGGAGGTGGCAGGATATAGAAGTCCCATGAAGGCTTTGGCTGGAGCTTGAATGGCCTCTGGTAGTCGGCTTAATACAAAGAATATGATGATCGATATTTCTGGCATATAAACAACATTGCTGCAGAGGTGCTGGAAGGAGTGCAGGAACACTTGGAGCAGCCCCAGAGCATCAGGAGTGACTGAGAGGGTCCTGGGGCTGTGTCTGCCTCTGAGGTGTCTGGGGGGACACACAGGGCTCATCCCTCACATCCACAGCCTGAATGCAGCACGTTGATGCAGCTCCCTTTGAGATAGCTGAGTAACGCAGAGGCATTGGGGTCCAGATTTATCCTGCTCATTTCAGGCATTGATTAAATGGTGTTCACACTGGAATCAGAGGAAAGGGATGGCTCAGCCCACTCCAGCTCAGAGCAGTCCTCTGACATCACCTTTCTGTTCTCTGTGATGCTGTTTGAGGTGACCAATTCCAAAAACTGCAGCATCATTTAGGTGCTAAAGGCAGCCAGGATGAATCTGGATACGGCTTGCTCAAGATTTCACACAAGCCTGTGCTAATCAGTAAAGACAGCTTTTCCTGCAGGATGTGATGCCATCTCTTCAGAGTAATGTACAAAAAGAATCCTGCTTCTTTCTGATTAAAACCAGGGAATGTAGAGCGTGCTGCCTGCCTTGTGCTGTCTGGGGAGGTACATTCAGGATCAATTCTCTTCAGGTGTGCTCAGCACAGCGTTCAGAGGCACGTGTGCTCAGGAAACCCTGGGAAACCTGCCCTGAATGGAATGGGGGAGCCACTGCAGGCTTGGGGGAGGTTTTCTGCTACAGTGCTGCTGTATTTAATGCAGGTACAGCTTTGGGTTTTTTCAGCCAGGGCCAGAAAGCAAAGGCCTGTGCATTAGTGCCTCCATGTCCTACTGTGCGAGCAATCCCGAGCCATTGTGCTTCCCACAGCCTCTACTCCAGCCTGCACTGCCTTTCATGTTCGGGAAGCTGCTCTGTAATGTGTGGAGTGAGCAATTGTTGCCACCCCCAGCATTCCCAGAGGCAGTGTGAGAGTGGAAATGCTCTGCTGGTTAAGGCTCCCACACCTGTCTGCAGAGCCCAGTGGAGCAGGGCTGGGACCCTATGGAGCAGCTAAACTTTGCTCTCTGATCGAGCTTCCAGAAGTTTCCAAGGAGATTCAGCCACCTGAATATCTGAGGAGGAAGCATTTCAAATTATTTGTGCAACATTAATTTTTGCTAATTCTAGCCCAGACAGCAAGTATGTATGTTCTTAGCTACCTGCACATCCACAGGAAATGACAATCCTATCTTAAATATTTTCCCATTTTTTAAATTGAAGTAAGATGCCAGTATTTTTCTCTGAGGAGGAGCACAGTCAGGAATCTCCATGGAGAGCTGCTGGAGCTGCTGACCCTGTCAGCCCTGGTATTTCTGACGCTGTGGCAGGCCAGCATTAATTAGTGTGTGCCAAGAGGTGAGCTGGCAAGTGCCACAGCAGGTCTGTGCCAGAACCCTGGCTCACACAGAGCATTCCTCTCAGGGTGAACCTCTGCATGGAATACTGAGTGTGAGGCAAATTCTGGGACAAAAAGGTGCACATTCCACGGTCCTGCCTGAGCCAAGTGCTGCAGTGCATTTCTGGTGGCCCTTGGCTGGTGGAGAGGCTGCAGCTTGCCAGAGTAGGGAGTGCTGGAAGGCAGGTGGGAGGGCAGAGGAAGGAACAGCACTGAGGTGGGATTTTTGTGGCTCCCATGCTGTGTGTTCATTGCAGACATCTGTCTTAGCTGGTATTTGATTACTTTGAAAGCTCTCCTCAAACTCTGCTGTAAGTGACAAGCAGGGAGGTTTCACCTCATTTAGGGGCAGATCCCATCTGTAAGTGCTGCATAAGAGGGGTCCTAGGAAACATCAGGGCAGCGTTACATGGCCAAAGACCCTGGGTATAACCCAAAGAGAGACACAGGGAAGTTAAAACAAGTTGGAAATCACATTTCTGTTTTGCTGAATTAGGTATTAGGGTTTTTTAAAACTTATTATTGCAATTGTTTTGGTTTTGTAACTACCTGTATTGCCTTTTGCTTGGAAACAGATTTTACTGTAAACACAACTGGTTTGGACAGAGTGAGGAGGAACTTTTTTTTCACTTTTGCATATTACCTTTCCCTTTCACTGAACAAGTGTTCTGTGTGTGTGTGCAGAGCTGATCCCTCCCCTCAGCAGGCAGGCACACAGCGACTGTCCTTCCTCCCTTGGTGCTTAACCAGTGAGACTGCAGCCTGTGTCTCTGAAACACGATCCAGTCTGAACTGAGCCTCTACCTGGGGCTGGCAGGAGCCCAGGCAGGAATCACAGGACTAATTCTCTCTCTGTAGGTAAAAACCTGAAGCCCTGAGTTAAGGGAGGGACTCTAGAGGATGAGTGTGGGTGGGAGCTGCCTCCAGAACCAGAGGGTTTTTGGTGTTGTGGTTGTTTCAGGTTTATGGTAACACTGAAGTGAGACGTGGGTATGTGCAGGTGTTTTCTCATTCTCATCTGATTGTTGCTTCTAAGGGTAAGCAGCCTTGTTTTCCAGAAATTACTGCTCCTGTGATATTGAAGTTGTGGAGGTGAGAGGCTGCTTCCAGAGGCCGGTGAGTGAGAGGTGCAGTCATGGGATTCGTGCCTGAGGGAAATCAGAATGGCTGAATGGGATCAAGCCACAGACCCACCCAGGCCAGTGTCTTGTCTCCAATGCTCTGCAGCACTTGGCAAAGAGGAACAGGGCAAACAGATATGGATGTGGCAGGGCAATTCTTTGCCACAAGCAAGTAACTTTTTTGTTTAATAACCCCAATTTATAATAACCAATGGGTTATTATAAATTTATCTAATCACCTTTTGCAGCCATGTAAACTTATGGCATAAACAGCCTCCTGTCCTGATGAGTGCTGTGGTTTAACTACGATTGGTGTGGAAGAAGAGCTCCTTCCATTTGGTTTGATGATTTCCACTGAGTAACTCCATTCACGAGGCCCTGAGCCTGTCCCTTCAGAGCTTTCACTCCAGGACTGTTTCACATTTGTTGTGATACTGTGAGACAAGGTAATGCTAAACCAGCTTTTACTTTGTGTAATGTTTGCATTAATTGGCCATTTACATCTCCTTCATGTTTGAAACCTGTGAACTTTGAACATTGTTCCCATGAAGGTTCCACAGCTCTGCTGCTGTTCCTTGTCCAGTGATAAGCCGGATAGCTGTTGCCTTCTTCCATGTGGAGGATCCGTTTCTCCTGAGACTTTCCACCAAGAAGTGGTGACTAATTTGGTCATGAGGTGCACATATGGTGACACCCCTGCTGTGAACAAAAATAAGCTTTCCTTCACACAAAAGTTGATTTTATCACTCCTCTGTCTCTCTCAAACCTCCTCTTCATTCCCAGGGCACTTCTCTTCCTGATAGGGATTATTCTTTTCCCTTATTTCCAAAAGAGCCTTCATCCATACTCCATGCTAGTGTCTGTCTCCCTGCATAGAGGACTTCTCCAGTGCCATGGCTTCTTAAATCCCTGGTCAGAGTGGCTTTCACATCCCACACAGAGAGTCTCCATACTGCAGTGTCTTTCCCCTGCATCCACAAGGTGTTCCCAGATCAGCCCCCTTGCTAACTGATGTCATTTGTGGTGGGAGAATGGCTCTGGAGAAATGGCTCTGGAGAATGGGAGGGATCTCTGGCTCTGTCAGAGATTTCCTTAGGCTTTCTGAGGGGTGCTCTGCCAGCCTCCCTCTCGTGACTGATCCCTGGCATTGCACACTACTGCTGCAGCAGTTCCTGTTCTGTGTTTATCAGGCTTGAACAGGGATCTGACAACATCCTGCTGCAGAGGGATGTGAATATCTCACATGGAGGGAACCTGGTCACCTCAGTGTACACTGATTGCACTTAGAAAACACCAAAACACTGGGACTTGCCTGGGTTTGATGGCGTTGTGAAAGGACTTTTATATTAAGAAAGCTGTTGCAAAAATTGCAGGTTTTATGATCCCAGTATTCCTTCAGGCCTGTTTTTCTTCAGTGTGTTCAGAATTAGCTCTTGAAGTAGGAGTGACAGTCCATGAGGTAAGATATAAACATCATATGGCTGCCTGCTTCTCAGGAGAGACACTCAGATACAGGATCAGAGGCAGGGTAGAAGAACAACATTAAAATATACTAAATCCTGCCATCCATGAAAGGCATTCCTCTCATCTTCTGCTGGGTTTGCTCCACAAGAGATTGTGGATTCCAAGGCCTCAGCTTGGGTCTCTCCTACCATAGGGAGCCTGGGTATGTCAGAATGGGAAGAAACAACTCAGGCCCTGTGGGTACAGAGGGGAACTGCAGGCAACAAACTATTTCCCTCAATATTCATGGGAATTCATTAGGACAGCTCAGATGGGATGTACTGGTTGAGAATCCGTGGTGCTTTGGGATGCCTAAATGACAGTTAAGCCCTAATAGCCAGGAGCAGATCAGTCACCCTGTTGTGTATCTGAAGCTAAAATAGAGAAAGTGCTTTCTGGTGTCAATTTTTTTTTATCTAATACTTTTAATTTTCTTCTTATTGGTATTTGCTGACAGCAGCAGAACTGCAGTTGCACATGAGCAGACTTTATTATCTGCCAGAAGATCTCTGCCATGGTTCAGCCTGAGTGAGAAGTGAGGGCCCTGTATATAAACATAAAGAATTTACAGACAGTTAGAAAATCCTCATTATTTATCATTTCCTCAGTTGAATTGTCACCAAAGGCCTGCAAGCACCTTTGTTTCGAAGTGAGTGAGTTCATCTAGAATCTCCTTTTAAGTAGGTTTCAGCTGTCCAGGCAATCTGGGAATTTATTCTGCAAACTTATTGTGGGGCTGACATGAACAAGCTGCTCTATAGAGAGCTGGGAGGAAGGAATATGTTACCAGTATTAGTCTCCTTTCTTCTCATAGGTTCCTCATTTTGTTATTTTATGCCTTTTTTATTACCAAAACACCAGTTTTAAAATCCCAATCTATCTTATAATTTAGTAAAAACATCTATAAATGTTTTTATCTGTCAGAAAAAGAAGTGGTTGTGGGTCTTTGCATGGCAGAGCAGTATTCATTGTCACAGGGTGGCTCAAGGGGCAGGGGTTTAATTCAGTGGCATGTGCAAGGCAAAGGTGAAGTGTCAGGAGGCCACGCTGAGCTCATTGCCTAATTACTCACTTATTATCTGTGTGGAAGTCCCAAAGCTTCTAAACAAGAGCTTGGGGAAGTTCTGGCTGATATCCTTTTCTCTTGGACCCTGTGATCTATTCCAATTCAAGAAGGTGCAATGACTGACAGGCCAGAGCACCTGGAGTCCAGGAGTTCCTGGCATCTCACTGGTTTATTTCCATTTCTGACAGTGGGAGGATTCTTCCTCAGCAGGTTCCAAATCTGAGCCAGGAATGCCAGAGCTCACCCCTATGCTGTCAGGTCACCAAGCCAGAGCTATGTTAAACAATTGCATTTCCAGGTGCAGGGTGAATGAAGTCTCAGGAATTTCCCTGATATTGCTGACTCCATCATAACCTCTTTATTTTTTCTATGCCACCTTGGCTGGATGCCTCCTACCTTCTTCAGATGGTTTGAGCAAAGAACACATCAAAAGGTGTAGGCGTGTCTCTCATCAACTAAATACCAGCAGCTGGGTTATCTGAAATCTTTTTCTTTCACTGCCTTCAGGGGTTCTCATTGTGTACCCCAAAAGTACACAGCAAAACAGCTCTTGAGCAGAGGCAGCAGCAGCACCCTCATCCTGCTCCCTGAAACATTCTGTGTTCACAATAACCCCCCTGCTTTGATCTCATGCCAAGAATAACACAGACAGTCTATTAAAACATCTTTAATGACATGATACAATTAAAAATATCTAATGTGCAACTCAAAGAAATGAATATGAAGCTTAAGTCTGTTTCCACAGCCCTGTAAACTTGACTGGCAGGTTCCAAACCTTCATTAATTGGTCTGAAAATGCATGAATACCCCAATATTATGGGGGGGTTGTGTCCTATATTATCAGTTGGGAGCACAAGGGATGAATAATCAGATTTGAAAGGATTTAGATGCCATGGTAGCTTTAAAAATCCTGCAAGGCTTACCACTGCATCTGTGAGCATTTACATTTCTGTTTAAAGTGGTCTGAAAAGCCTTGGAGACACTCATCCCTGAGGCTCTTAACAGTCTGTGTGTTTTAAGTCTCTGAAGCAGTTGAGAAGAGAGCTCTAAATGCCTTAGTCAAAGGACAGTGCTTGTGAATCGATCCCTTTTCTTCACAGTAACACAGAATTTGTACAGCACCTCATCTTTCAGACGTGCAGAGCAGACCAGAGGAGCCAGAATGACTGCCAGGTCCCAGGGGAATCCTGGTTATTAGATCATAAAGTAACTCTGGTCATGGTGAAATATGAAAGTGACAATTAGGAAAGCTTCTGTTCCTGAGTCTGCTCTGGTCTAAAGGGCAGTGTCAGCTGAGACACTTCCAGAGTCAGCAAGAGAAGCAGGTCAGTGCAAATGAACAAACAGGTGAGCCTCAGCCCAGCGTGAGCCCAGCTTTAGCAAATGTGAAATTAAATGTGTTCATTTGAGTCCTTGCTAAAGAGTTTAAATTGGAAATGTTAACCCTGTGTGGCCATGACTCAGCTGAGAGACAAAAACTCAACTGTGCATCTGTGCCCTTTGTTTCTCCTTTGATCCTCTGCACATTTTGTAGAGGCCAAGACTAGGAAGGATTGGTTTTGAAGGATTCCTGGTCAGCAGGAGTGTTCATTGGAAGGGACACGTGGCCATCATCACTGACAAGAAAGCACAGACAGATCAGGCAGAAAATACCTGCATTTTCCCTAGAACATGGAAGCAGTTTTTATATTCTGACTCTGTTTTAATGCCCTTCCAGTCTTCATTAATGGCAATACTGCAGGTATCATCTCTAGAGAGGCCACAGAAGAGGACAGAGCACATTTTTCAGACACCACCTCTTCTGATCTGACAGGATTATACAATATTAGCTTCACAACAGCTCAGGGCCTGCCTGCTCAGAGGCATCATTTCATGTCTGACATGAGTAATCCCAGCTGTAGCCCAAGGAAGAGCCATGCAGGCTGTTCTTGTTTGGAGAATGAATAGCTTGCCATCCACCAGGAATCACAGACTTCCTGTGGAGCAGGATCCATTGGCTCAAACTACAGCAGTGCAAGTACCAGCAAGTTGCTGGGAGCCCTGCAGAAAAATCACTTGCATCCTCCAGTGACTTACACCTCTGTGATTTCTGTCTGGACCCTGCTAACTGTGCTCTGATGAGAGCCTTGAGTCACAGAAAGCCGTCAGTCATCGAAAACGCTGCTGTTCCTGTGACTGGAGCTGCTCTCCTTGGCCATCACTCGGTACGAGATGCGCATGAAGGAGCCCATGAGCAGCACCACGAAGAGGATCAGGAGCAGGGACCAGACCCCCGGCTCGATCCCCTTCAGGAAGCTTGGGCTCTCCTGGGGCAGGGTGCTGGTCAGACTCAGCAGGTACCCAAGAGTCCAGCCAGATGATCTGTCACCCATCTGTTGAGATAAAAAGGAGAGGTCAGAAGAGAAGGAGACGGCCTGGACCCCAGCTGTGTTTCTGTGCATGGGCCCAAGGCTTTGTATGTGTTATCTGAGACTGCTCCAAGGATTTGGCTTGCAGTGAGGAGCTCTCCCACTCTGAGTGCCCCGAGTACACCAAGAGGCCTCAATGGCACTGCCACCCACACCTCTGCCCATGGGCATGTAAGCTGTGGCCTGGGCAGCCCCTCTCTCCTGAGCTGTGCTGTATTCTCTGCTTACTGATGGGGTTTTCTAGTGGCTCTCAAGCCTGCATTGTGGATAGTTGTCTCTCTAGCCCTGGTTGAACCTCAGACTTATGGTTGAGGTTGCTTGTCTCTGCCTTTCCAAGATGGGCTCCCTGGGGGTCCTGGGCCTACCTCATTACCTTGCCTTTTCTGATGGTCACTACTTGGCCCTGCTCAGTGGGACCATGGCTGCGATTATCAGTTGTGAAGAGGTCTGGGAACAGGCTTGATTTTGTGAAGGGAATGACCTGAAAAAATTCCCCTGTCTTTAGGGCCTCCAGATCCCAGAGCAATTTCAGATCTTATTAGAGATTGGGTTAGGTTATTAGATATTAGGAAGAAATTCTTTGAGAGGGTAGGCAGGCCCTGGCACAGGGTGCCCAGAGCAGCTGGGGCTGCCCCTGGATCCCTGGCAGTGCCCAAGGCCAGGCTGGACATTGGGGCTTGGAGCAGCCTGGGACAGTGGGAGGTGTGCTTGCCCATGGCAGCGGGGGAATGAAGTGAGCTTTAATATTCCTTCCAGTCCAAAACCAGTCTAGGATTCTATGATGATAAGGTGTTTATCAACCCTCATGAGTTTAAAGGTGGTTAAAAAAAGGTAGGGAAGCACCTTTTGGCTCAGGAAATGTTACCAGCAGCTTGTCCTTAGCATTAAGTGGAGATCACGCTGTACTTCCTTCCCTGTCAACACAGATTTCTAAAGATGATCCAGAGAAGATTTTTGACCCCTGTGTTTTTCAGAGAGGACAAGTGTCATCTCTGGCTCTTTGAGAGTGATTTTCTTGTTTATCACAACTGTGAATCCATTTAACAAAACTGTCCTGCTGGAGAATCCCAGCTGGTTAGGGCTTGTCAGTGTGGGAGCAGGCTGGCTGTGCTGGGACCAGCCCTCCTGGCAATGGGAACACTGTGCTGAAGGAACTGACCTTCTGGAATGCAGTCCAAGCAGGCTGCTCAAAGTCAAGTGTGTATCCTCGTGTACTGAGATGGAAGATGAAGGCAGACACAGTGCAGTAATCAACAAGTGTATCCAGGCTTGCTTGGGACTCCCTCATCAGCTGGTGCCATTTCCAGAACAAAAAAAAAAGAAGATGGGGGAGAAAAGTAAAATAAGTAAATACTCAATAGCCAGATTCCAGGCCTGCTACAGCCTCTGCTTTCCTGTGGAGGAGGGGGTTTGTGTCCTGTGCCAACTGAAACCACATTTCCTGCACTCACTGGGCTGTGGGGTACAATTCAGTGTCATCTGGTACTTTGTTCCCATCTTACTAAGCCAGATCCAAGAGCAGCAGAACTGACACCAGGTTGCCTTGCTGGTGAATTGCTCGGTAGGATTGATTCCCTGCTCTCTAATTAGGTTAAGCTGATGCTGCAGCCTTTCTCCCACCTGGAACATTGGGATCTTTCTCCTCCTCCCAGAAGAGAATGCTTTAGGGGACTGCCTATGGCTCATTAACAAACCCTGGAGAAATTGCCCCATTTGAATGTTACTGTGGATGCTCCATCAGTGTAAATGCAAATGAGGGTGACCTCCCAACCACCAGCTCAGGGAAAGAAGTGACAAACTCCCTCTGGCTTGGGCTCCATGGGCTCAGGTGAAATGGGATCAACCCTGGAGTCGAGTAATTGTGTCCCTTGCACTTAAGGACAGAAGGATAACAGAAAGACCAAGGTGATGTGCAGGAGTGAGTAGACAACCTTCCTGTTTACTCCTTAAAACACTGTAAAAAGTATTTGTGGCTTTTCATTTAATTAGGTCCAGCAGCAACTGGGATTTGAGAGGAAGGAAAATAGTGGAGCCTGTTTCCTCAAAGTAAAAAAAAAAAAAAACCACCAAAAAACAAACCCACAAAAAACAAGGAGAAGCCCCACAAAAACCCAAAACTCAGACAAATCCAAATTTTTCCCTGAGGGAGCCAGTAAGTTACAACTCTGTCAGTCTGAGCCCTGTGGACTTTTGCAGCAAACTGTTCCTTGCTTCCCACTCTCCCTGCACACCGAGTTACTCCACAGTTACCTCTTTGACAGACATCCCACACAGCCTCTGGACAGCCTGACCCAAGTCAGGAGAAGGTGCCTTTGCTCTCATGAAGTCCATGGCCTCAGAAACCACCTACAACAGCAGCAGGAATAATCATCAGGTGGGGCTGTGCCCTGTGTCCTTGCGCTGCACACAGAAATTGCCCCCAGGGAAGTGAGGGGCAGTGGCTGAGCATTGCCAGGGTGCCCTTGGTGTGCAGGGTTGGTTCCTGTGCCTTGGAAGGGCTCAAGGGACACGAGCAGAGCTGTTGCTGCCTGGAGATGGAAACAGGTCTGTTCCCAGCATGCCTCCAGCAGCCTTCCTGGCCCTGCCTGGATAAGTAGACTGGTCACAGAACCAAAAAAATCATATTGGTTGCAGAAGCTATCTAAAATCAAGTTCAACCATTAACCCAGCAATACCAAGCCCACCACTAAACAATGTCCCCAAGTGCCACATCTACACAGCCTTTAAATCCCTGCAGGGATGGTGATTCCACCACTGCCCTGGGCAGCCTGTGCCAGGGCTTGACAACCCTTTTGGTAAAGGAGTTTTCTGTAATATTCAGCCTAAACCTCCCCTAGCACAGCTTGAGCCATTCCCTCTCCTCCTGTCCCTGTTCCCTGGGAGCACAGCCTGATCCCCCAGGCTGTCCCCTCCTGTCAGGAGCTGTGCAGAGCCACAAGGTCCCCCCTGAGCCTCCTTTTCTCCAGGCTGAGCCCCTTCCCAGCTCCCTCAGCCTCTCCTGGAGCTCCAGCCCCTTCCCCAGCTCCCTTCCCTTCCCTGGACACGCTCCAGCCCCTCAGTGCCCTTCTTGCCCAAAACTGAGCACAATATTCATGGTGTAACCTCAGCAGTGCTGAGGACTGGGAGATGATCCCGATGCTCCTCAGCACCATGTCCATGGGAGATTGGGGAAATTTCCAGTTACCCTCCCTGGAAATGCCCTCAGCTTGTCCCAGGATCTTGAGCTACTCCTGGTTTAATAACCCAATGACTTTGGCTGCTGAGTTCAGGTTCTCAGGTAGAAGGGTGCTTGTGCTGCAGCATGACCACGAGTTTGTAAGAGAGGGGCAGAGGATCTCCAGCTTTACCACAGACCTGGTGTGGGAAGACCTGCTCAGCACACAGCTCCTGACTGTCCCATCCCTGCTGGCTCCATGGAGCTCTAGAGTTGGTCTCAGCAGCAGACATTGAGGAGACATAGATGAAAAAAACTCCCCCACAGTCCCTGTGGAGCCAGTGCTCCATGTTTGAACAGCTGTGTGGCAATGAGGGGGAGAGGGCAGGAGTGTCATGGTCTGGATGTTCCCACTGTATTGATTAATGGTCAAACTGGTCCCATTTCATGGGTTCCTCATGCCAGTTGCTTACCCCAGTGTAAATGAGAACTCACCAGAAACCTGGTCTGAAGGGGCTTGAGACCACTGCTGAGGGAATGCTTGAAGAAGTTGCAGGAAGAGGAAGAGTTGAGCAGGCTTTGCACGAGGGTCATGCAGGCTGTGGGATTGCTGGAGCCCGTGATGTTGAAGACCTCCTTGGGGCCAGGGATGTCCCCTGTGTCATCACTGGCAGCACAAGGCCCAGCATGCACCGACTGCCACTGCACTTGCTGGGAGTAGGTCAGGGGCCAGCAGGGATTGGACACAGCTTTAGCACTTCTCTGATCCTGGAGGCAGGATAAAACAAGGGCAGAGGAGCAAGAGAGGACATTGGCATCCCAGGGCTTCACACAGGAAGACAGAATGTAACATGGTTAGGAGCAGCTTTCCCCAAGCACTGCAGTGCTGAGATTGAGCAGGGAGACTGTGAAATCTTTGCCAGATCTTATGGCAGCAAGTCAACCATGAGGCCCAGCCAGGTCCCAGCTCCTGCTGAGCTCAGGGCCAGTGCCTGGACCTGTTGAGAGGTGATGAGTCCCAGCCCTACCACCCTCCCTTAGAGCACAAATACAATTTCATGCATCCTGTGCTCTTTCTAGTTGCAAGGAGGCTGTTCTGATCTGCCTCCCAGATGCTTCAAACCCCACCAGAATCAGTGGTTCTTGTCTCTAGCAATTTAGCACTATAACTGTGGTGAAGTTGGTGCCCAATGTGTGACACTCAGGTCTTAAATAAGGGCAAGTTGGGTTTATAGGGAAGAAAGTGAATGGGCAGGGAGCAGTTAATTCCTGAAAAACACAATTTTGATGAGGATTATGGTGATTCTTGAGTTGGTAACATCCTGTGCCACTCTTTTCCTTCCCCCTCCTTTCCCAAATGAAATAGAGTTTGGAAGAACCAAAACACTGGCATGTTTTCAAAATGAAATATTCTCTTTTAAAGATGCTTCAGGGTTAAAGTCAGCAAAGGAAATACCCCAAAGGGAAGGTCCCACTTGGTTCCTGTGCTCCCATTCTAGGATGGAGGAGCAGCTCCTAGGAGCCAAGGCAAGCCTTGCCTCTCCTCACCCTGAAGGAGATGTTGACACCTCTGAAGAGCAATTTTTTGCTTGTGTGTGTTAAGTAGGAGCCAAATAGAACCTGTATGTAGGAAAGCCTTGAACTGGTGCCTGTGTGTCTGCTTGGAGGGAGAGGAAGTTTTACAAATGCACTGGGTTTGTGCAAACAGCCTCTGCTAAAGAGGATTGACCTTAAAGGGATTGACACTTTGTCCATTAGCACACCTTGGGCAGCTGCCATTTGGGGATGTTGTGCCCCTGAGCAGACACTCACACTCACACACACACCCTCACCTGGAGGAGCACAGAGAGCAGACACTCATACTCACCTGCAGGAGCACAGAGAGCAGACACACTCACCTGGAGGAGCACAGAGAGCAGACACCCATACTCACACTCTCACTCACGCTCACCTGCAGGAGCACAGAGAGCAGACACTCACCCTCACCTGCAGGAGCACAGAGAGCAGACACTCTCACTCACACTCACCCCCACTCTCACCTGCAGGAGCACCGAGAGCAGACACTCACCCTCACCTGCAGCAGCACCGAGAGCAGACACTCTCACTCACACTCACCCTCACCCTCACCTGCAGGAGCACCGAGAGCAGACACTCTCACTCACACTCACCCTCACCCTCACCTGCAGCAGCACCGAGAGCAGCCTGCGGCGCAGCTGCTCCGTGCCGTGGCAGGGGCACTGCCGGGTGCGCACCCTGTGTGTCTGCCCGTAGAGCTGCAGCCTCACTCCCTCCTCCGGGACCTGCTTCTCCTCCAGCTCAGAAGTGAGCTGTGCTGAGGCTCCTCCCATGGACAGGACTCCTGCCATCCCCTTCCTGGAGGGGCCCAACTGCCCCTGCCAGTCGTACTGACCCAAAAAGAACAAGAGAGGTCAATCCTTGAGACTTCTCCATCTCAGTCACAGCCGGGTGCCAGCAGGAGTGCACAGAGAGGGAAAGCAGCTCGCTGGTGCCCACAGCCCAGCTCTTTTTGCCCACAGGACCTAAGGGTGCTGCACCAGTGGCTTTGGAGGGAACAGAGGAGCCGTGTAGAGGCACTGCCCCCTGCACAGAGCCTGCCCACAGCCTGGGGAAGCAAACAGGGCTGCCCAGCCTGGCTGGCTGCACTAGGCAGTGGTCTCAGCAGGCAGGAGAAGGGACAGTGGAGAGGGTGGTGGGGAGTGGCAGGGACGGTTCCAAGAGGGCAGATATGGGTTTCAAGCGCTGCCTTGATGCCAAAGTGATCCTCCTGTCAGAGGAACCCTGTGGCATCACCTCCTGCAGTCTTGCAGAACTGACTTTGGCAATGCTGAAGTTTGCAGCACAGGCAGGAGAGTTTCCATGGGGTAAATGCTCTGTGCCTGGCTGGAGGAGGCTGTCAACAGGTCTGACAATTCCCTAACCAGTGTGTGCCTGCTGCTGGTTATCAGAGCTGCTCTTCACATCCCTGATGAGAAGTAACTCAGTCTAACCCACCTTTCTCTTGCCTTCTGAGTTCTTTTTGAGACCCTTTGGCTTGAGAAGTGATGGGTGAAACAAGAGAAATGAAATTATTTTCTTTTTGTTTAGCAAGTGCCTTCTAAATACAGAGCAGGCCTTCTTGGTGTCTCACTGAGAGAGGCTTTTGCTTCAGCAGCAAGAGAATCTGCTTCTCTACCACCCACAAGACTCCCCATGGGACAGCTGGACTCCAGTAGCAATGCCACAGCTCTCCACAAACAGCAGCAGCTCCTGTTAGACAGAGGCACTGAGCTACAGCTGCAGTGGGGTTCTTGGTGATGGCCCATGGCCAGGCTAGGTAAGGTCATCTATGTGAGCATCCTGGACGTGCTGGCCAGAAAGCCCCATGTCTGACAGGGCACCTGCCATGGATGTGTTCATGGAAGGCCAGAGCAGAGATTTGGTTCTTCAGCCTAGTTATGACCATGGAACCACAGAATGGTTTGGGTTGGGAGGAATATTAAAGCTCACTTCATTCCAACCCCCTGCCATGGCAGGGACACCTCCCACTGTCCCAGGCTGCTCCAAGCCCTGTCCAGCCTGGCCTTGGGCACTGCCAGGGATCCAGGGGCAGCCACAGCTGCTCTGGGCACCCTGTGCCAGGGCCTGCTCACCTCGTCACCTCAACCAGCTGGTGCTGGATCTAAGCTGCCTCCTCTGAAAGGCAGTGGAAGTTGTGCTGAAGCATTAAATACAGGGGTTTACCCATCCCACCACTTGTCTCTGTGGCTGTCTCTTAACAGGAGCTGCTCAGGCCAGCTCTGTGTGGCCCAGGGAGAATCATCCGTTACCTTGAAGAAGTTCTCCAGGACATAGTTAACAGCAACCCAATTGAATGCTTCTTCCTCTGGGCTGGACAGGATTTGTGCCCCTTGAAAGCTGAAGGGGGATGACTTCAGGGTGCCAGTCAGAGCTGCAAGGAGACTGGCAGAGAGGATGGGATGGGTGAGGCTAAACACAAAAGAAAAAGAAGGCACATTTGATGTTACAGGACCCTGCCAGGAGCTGCCTGCAGTGGGGGCACACTGCAGGGCTTCTGCTGTGCTCCCTACTTTGGGCAGCAGCCCAGAGACACAGTGACAATCCCACTCCTGCTGCTGCTTCCCTCTCCCCTCGCATGGCACTGGAGGCAAGAACAGCAGAGGGATGGTTTGAACAACTGTGCCACTGTTTCAGAATTTAGGACCTTAGTACCCTCTGTCCCTGAGGAAATCCTCTGGCCCAATCCCACTGGCCTGGTCCCCTCCAGACCTGACTTTTCCCCAGTGTCTGAAAGGAGATAAAGGTCCCAGTGATGTGGTGACTGAGAAGAGGGTCCACAAGTGTGTGTGACAAGGGGAGCCTTCCCACCACCATTTCCAATTTGCTGACAAGAAGCACTCCTGCAAGCCCACGTGGGCTGTCACACAAACTGAAAACACTTGAGCTTCCAGACTGATGGGTGTTTTCCCAAGCACTAATTGTGAAAGTATAATTGCGAAGGAGACACTTCCAGCCTGGCAGAAGTTGCAGGACTGTCATCTTCATGGCTGCCTGGGGCAACACATGGAGACACAGCCATGCCATGCTCCTCTCCTCAGGGCCTGAGGAAGGTTTTCCTGGCTGGCACATTAGGGATGGCTCAGCCTGCAGAGCAGACAGGGTGAGATGCCTGTCACAGAATGATCCCATGACATGTGCTGATCTCTGGGTGTGGGTTTGCAACATTCACTCACTTCAGCTGCCTCATGCTGGTGGTGGCTCCCAAGTACAGGGGGGTTTGGCTGTGCTGCTCTGCTGGGATCTCATTCTGGGCCCAGTTCAAACATGGTTCCAAGCTCTTCCCAGCTTTCTGAGGAGAATCTGAGTAGCTGGAGACTCCTGGACCTGAGGACCACGGAAACAGAATGGAATTTTAAGGGAGGTTATGGGAGAACTGTGAGAGCTGTTACCCCAGAGATTGCTACCCTAGGACATGGTTAAGACAGAACCTGTCACAGATGGAATGAAGGAGGTCTTCCAGGTATCCATCCTGCTAAAATATGGAACTGAGACAAAAATGTGCACAGAAATCCCAAATTACACTAAGACTACCCTAGCTCTGCAGCTGAGACATCTATACCAAACACGACTGCTGCAACAGCTGAGGCTGTCTCAGCCCACAGAGGAAGAAATGTGGCTTTAGTTGCTATAGAAATAAGCAAAGGACACACAGAAGCTGATGTGTCACCTCTCTCCTCCAGCCACTGAGCCCCTGCTGGCAAGCAAGACACCCCTGCCCTAGAGGAAGCCAGTGCTCTGCAGAGGGAAGCTCTGTGCCAGCCTTGACTCATTTTTCCAGCAAGTCATGGGGTCTTAGATGCTGGTTTTGAACTACTACCCAGGAAGAGTCTCCCTTCCCCTCCCTCCTGATTCCCTCTCCAGGTGCTCTGCTCTCTGTGGCACAGGCCACTCACACCTGGGCTCAGACCTGCCTGGGCCTCTTGTGCTGCTGCTGGCAGCAAACTGCTCACAAACTGCTGCTTAACCCAGCCACTGAATGAGGGACACAAACTAGGTTTCAGGGAGCCCTTCTTGCATCTTCTGCGTGTGATTTGTGTTGTTTACAGCCTGCAAGGGCACAAACCCTGTTCCCTGCTTGCTGTGCAGCTGCCCTCCCACAGCATGCTGCTGCTGAGGGCTCAGTCCTTCCCCCCATCCCACTATAACCAGGCTTAACATCAAAGCAAGATTGGGAGATAGGGAAGGAAAACCCCATGCATTAATGTATGAAAGCCTCTCAGCTGGCATTGGCAGGGCCAAACTGATTCAAATTTGTGAGGAAAACCCCCAAATTCTCTGAAATGGGACACCTAAAGGCAAGCTGAAGTTATGCTTGTGTTGTCAAATGCTACATAGGGGATTGGAGTCTTTTCAGCTCTGTCCTGGAACTACCCCCCACTCACTGCCCAGGGCACAGTCAGGAGGAGGCAGAAGATACCAGGAGTTGTCCTGCAGTCAGATTTGTCTCCATTGCTGTTCCCTGGGTGAGAATCCAGCAGCCTTGGCTCCACCACTGATCCATGTGGACATCAAGACAAGCCACATCCTCTCTGTATGCTTCCCTGCCTGCAGCAGCCCCAAAATCCTGACCCCTGCTACTGCCAAGGGCCTGATGGCCAGCTGTGTGTGGCTAATTCTGCCCAGCTGAGAAGAGCCATATTGAAAATAAGCAACTTGTGCTTCACCATTGCCGTGCACAGCTGGGTGGTGCAGGAGCCAAGGAATTCATGGCACTGGTCCATGCACAGGTCTCTGTTTGTTCATCCATCCCATGGCAGTCAGATCACTGAGCAGGAAGTGGGCACCTTACCTTGCACAGGACAGGAACTGCACCCTCTGATCACCCCGGTCTTGTTTGCCTTGGTGGTTGTCCACTGGTAGATGAACAGGATGGTGCGGGATGGGCCAGCATCCAGAACAATGCCATACTGGAAAAACCCCAGAACATTCTACTGAAAAACACTATTGAAGGCATGCTGACTGATAGTGTAGGGTTACCCAGCAGATACAGGTATTCTGGGTGACCCCTGGACCTGCACTGCAGCGTTTGAGTTTGCTTGTTACATTCAAAGAGCAGGCGAAGCCAGAGGATGATGAGGATTTGCAGGGAACCGTCTGCATTTCTGAATATATATGAGGAACAGCAGGAGTGGAGAAACGCCCAGAAATACACCAGCCCTACAGTGGCATGTGCTGGAGCTCTCCTGAAACCAGGCAGAGGACTTCCCCTGAGAGCTGAGCCACCTGGAGCTCAGGAAAAACAGGTCCTAAAGCAGTGGGAGATGGCACTGTACAAGTTCTCCACTGATTCTGGGACTCAAACTGCTGCTGATTGGTTTGCTCAGGCTTTTGTGCAGGGATTGGAGGGCTGCAGCTCACTTGTCCCGAGGTGCCCGGGACTCTGTGTCTCTTTGATATCCCACTGCAGTGAGGGTGTGACACAGGCGAGGATTGCCCCGATGTGTGCAGAGCTGTGGGAGCTGCAGCCACCAGCACAGACACTGTACAGCACAGCAGCCCTCAGAGGCAGAGATGATGTGTTGGCAGGAAGAGCAGCAGCAGTGGACATGACCAGCTCAGCCCCTTGTCCCCTGGCAGCTCTGCTATTACCCAAGGCAAGGGCTCTGTGTCTCTTTGCCCCCAGTGTTTGTCTGTTTGCTGCTGACCAAGCCTTGCTGCTCCCAGTGTATGAGGATGAGCAAGTGGAGGCCACTGGACCACCCTGCAGCACAGCTCTGGATGTCCCCCCACCCAAAATAGCTCCAGAGCTAGCCTGGGGCTCCTCTGCTCCTATTGCATGACCCCAGTTTGGGATATCTCCTACAGACAGGAAGGAAACCCATGGGCTGCATGGTAGTGTGTGGTCGAAGCTGGATCTCACACACAAATAGAGCTGTGACTGAGTGGGAGGAGAAACCTCCTCAGAGGTTGATGTTAATGCCACCAGAAGGGTTCCAGCACCAGACCGAGCTGGCTGCAGCCTCCCAGTGAGGCTGGCTGCCTCTGCCCTCCTGGAGCTCCCAGTTGCACCAGTCCTGGCACCCAGTCCTGGCTGGGCTGGAGCAGCAATGCGGAAGGAGGCTGGGGCTCCCTGCCCGAGCCTGCTGGCACCCTCCCACACCAGTGACAGCTCGGATTTCTAGCAGGGACATGTTGGCTGCGCAGAAGAGGAAGAAAGGAATGGCATTGGTGGATTTTTTTTTTCCTCCTTCAGAAAATTAGAGGCTGTGCTAGGAGCACAAGGGAGAAGGGGAGGGATCACCACTTTTATGTCCAGCTCAACACCAGGAAAGGACAGAACATGGAGCAATAAGGGGGTTTTTAATCCAGTTTTGTTTCTGAGAGGAACACGGAGGAGGGGTGCCATCTCTAAACACACAGGATAGCCTCCTTCTGTTGGGTGAAACCATGGTGTGCCACTGAGCTCACCTCAGCAATGGGAGCATCAAGAGACAGAGCAGGGGAGCATTAGCCCCCCCAGATCTGACCCAGCTGTGAGGAGCACACTGGCTCTTTGATTGAAATCAACATAGGACCAAAGAGAAGAAGGCATGAAAGACAATTTGTTTTTAGGACAGAAGCAGCAGTTCAGGAGCACATTCCTACTGACTTCTGAGAGGGACCTAGCACTTCCCTGCACTGACACCCCTGGTTCCTTGTTGCTCTGGGGCAGCTCCTGCCATGGGCTGCCTCCTCTCAGCCTGCCCTGAGCATCTGCACTGATCCATGGACCATATCCAGCCTGCATTCCCTGACCAGTCAAAGGGGTGGGCTTGTTTCTGGTTTGAAAACCCACAGTCTGTTGAAAGATGCCAGCCTGTCCTGACAGTCTTGTCCCAGCTCCCTCCTTGGTTTGTGAGCAGCTCAATAATAAAATGATGTCAAAAGCAATAGAACAGCCCAGCTTAGCTGCCTGTCTGCCCCCTGGAGAGCCCTTACCTTGGTCCTGAGTGGGGCCACGGGCACATCTTTGGTGGAGACACAGAGCAGCACGATGCCCGTCAGTCCCGCCACGATCACCAGCCAGGGGGGAAGCAGCTCACGCCAAGACATGAAGAGCTTCTCCTTCCCCCAGAGAGGAAGCAGCGGAGCAGCAAACCAGCTGCTCCAACAACCTTTAAAAAGAGCAGCAAGGCGTGGCCGGGGCCAGGCTCTGACTTAGCCCAGCCCCAAGCCACAGGGACCACAGGGGCGCGTGGGCCTGGCTGCGCTGTGCCAGGCAGCTCTGCCTTCCCTTCCATCCCTGCTGCCCATAAATTATAAATTACAGGAGGGCTCCGTGCCCGTCCCAGGGCCAGCTGTGCAACGGCACCGCTGCAACCTCGAAACTGCCCCAGGCAGCGGCGCTGAGGTAAACAAAATGTGGGGTTAACTCAGCTGGTAATAAGGAGGCAAAACTCATCCCTTTGGTATTCCTCATCTGGCAGTGTGAGCTTCCAAATTAGAACTGGGGAAACTGCTTGTTACTTTATTCCTAAGGGCTTGAGTCCCCCTTTCTGACAGCCTCCCTGTGGAAAATAACCAAGGCTCGGGCTTTATGGAACACATGTGTGCTTTCTCCTGGCAGTGCCACAAAGTCTCATCCCTGCAAATGGAAATTGTGAAGAAAACTCTGCGGCTGCTCGCACTGAGGCATTTGGCTGATTGCTCATGTCCACAGACTGGTCATGGATCTGAAGGTCAAACCAGGAATGGGGAAATTCCACTTCTCTGTTTTTGGTGACATTTCCTCTTTTCATTGCTGTCTGCCCACGAGGAAGCCTCAGACAGCCCCAGGAACCCTGAGCTCTGCTGAGAAACATGGAATCACAGAATCTCCTGAGTTGGAAGTGACCCAAAGGATCGAGTCCAGCCCCTGGCCCTGCACAGGACACCCCAAGCCCCACCACGGGGAAGCTCCTGGAGCAGGTCCTGTGCAGAGCTCTAAGTTGGGCAAGGCTCTGGAACATTCTCTTGTGAGGAAAGGCTGAGGGAGCTGGGCCTGTTCAGCCTGGAGAAGAGCCAGCCCGCAGGGACCCCATGGGTGTGTATGGTGTCTAAAGGGTGGTGCCAGAGCACGGACCAGACTCGGCAGGTGCCAGCAGTGGACAAGAGGCACAACTGACACCCAGGGAGTTCCACCTGAACACGGGGAAGAATTTCTTTCCTGTGTGTGTGACCAAGCAGTGAACAGCCAGCCCACAGAGGGAGTGGAGCCTCCCTCGCTGCAGATATTCCAGAACCGTCTGGACACGATCCTGAGCCGCCTGCTCTGGGATGACCCTGATGACCCTCTATGGTGGTTTCCAGCCCGAGCCATTCCACCCTTCTGTGATTCCACGTGCCTGAGAGCGCTGTCCAAAGGCTCCTGGAGCCCCGTCCGCCCTGCCCCGGAGTTCCGCGGGCCGCGGGAGCCGGGGACACGCAGGGCAGCCGCCGCGGAACCTTGCTGCGGCGGAACCTTGGTGCTGCGGCGCGGGGCCCGCGCGCGGCGGGGGCGAGGCGGGGCGGAGCGCCGGGGCCGGGGCGAGAGCTGAGGCGGGATCGGGAACAGAAACAGGGCCGGGATCGGGAGCGGAAACAGGGCCGGGATCGGGACCGGGATCGGGAACAGAAACAGGGCCGGGATCGGGAGCGGGATCGGGAACAGAAACAGAAACAGGGCCGGGATCGGAACCGGGATCGGGAACAGAAACAGGGCCGGGATCGGGAACAGAAACAGGGCCGGGATCGGGACCGGGATCGGGAACAGAAACAGGGCCGGGATCGGAACCGGGAACAGAAACAGGGCCGGGATCGGGACCGGGAACAGAAACAGGGCCGGGATCGGGACCGGGAACAGAAACAGGGCCGGGATCGGGACCGGGATCGGGAACAGGGTCGGGAGCGGCCCCGCGCACCCGGCCGGGCCGACATGTACGCGGGGCTGCAGGAGCTGGGAGTGGCCAACGGCGAGGATCTCAAGGAGACCCTCACGAACTGCACGGAGCCGCTGAAGGCCATCGAGCAGTTCCAGGTGCGCTGGGTGCCTGTGGGGCCGGGCCGTGCCGGGACAGGGAGCACGGCACGGCCCCCGGCGCTGTCTGGGCTTTTCCCGGCTGTGTTGGTTGTCCCGGGTGCCGTTGTCAGCCCCTCTGCCGTTGTGTTGCAGACGGAGAACGGGGTGCTGCTGCCCTCGCTGCAGTATGCCCTGCCCTTCCTGGACCTGCACGGCACCCCCCGGCTCGAGTTCCACCAGTCCGTGTTCGATGAGCTGCGGGAGAAGCTGCTGGAGAGAGTCTCTGCCATCGCTTTGGAGGGGAAGGTCGAGGAGAGGTTTGTCAGCAGTGTCCTTGGTTCCTTGGGGTGAGCTGGGAGCTCTGTGTGAGAATGCAGTGGATGGGTGACTTCTCTAAAGGAGAGTTGGCTTCCTCAGGGCCTGAGTTTCAGAGCCTTTGAGGTGGCCACTTTGTTCCTTTGCTGCTGCATGGTACCTAGCCTCTTGTTTTTCCCTGATTTCAGATACAAGAAGCTGGAAGATCTCCTAGAGAAGAGCTTTTCCCTGGTCAAGATGCCCTCAATACAGCCCGTGGTCATGTGTGTCATGAAGCACTTGCCCAAGGTGGGAGCACTGCACTGGTTGGCTGGTGTGACCTGGTGTGCCACTGGTGTGCCACTGGTGTGTCTCTGGCAGGTGGGCTCTGCTCCCTCTGCCCCTGCTGCAGGTGTTGTTCAGTGTCAGGGACTGACTGAGGATTCAGTACATTCTTGTGTCTGCTAATAGCTCAGCAGACTAATTCAAAAAGCATTTCACATTTTCATAATCAAACGAGACTATTTCCCTGTTTCCTTCAATCCATGCAGCTTCCTAAAAAGCCAAGTTTGCTGATAGGTGAATTTTCCCACAACTGATTTACAAATCTCTGACAAGTGGAAGGTTAGACTTGAAGAGTGCAATTAAAAGTAGGCAGGAGGGAGAATCAGATCTGTGAAACAAAAATCTCTAGGAGTGTTCTTATTAAAAGCATTGTGTATTCAAGGTAATGGACTCAAAACACTGCTGGAACTTCAGTAAATTACTGAGTTTGGAAATACCACCTCAAATCTCAGCACTGGAGACTTAAAGTAGACCTTTTTTTTTCTTCTTTGAAAGAATTAAGGGTGTGTGATTTGGTTGTTGAATTCTCTTAGGGCTGGTCTACTGCTACGGGAGGTGGGTGAATGCCCAGACTGCCTGAGGTGGGGATCAGGGCACGGAGAGGATTGTCCTGCTCTGGGCTGGGCTGGGGCAGCCTCACCTCGAGTCCTGGGCTGTTTGGGTACAGGATAAAAAAACATCCAGAGCTGTTGGAAAATGTTGAAAGGATAGGGAAGGGTCTGGAGGGGCCGTGAGGAGCAGCTGAGGGCTCTGGGATTGTTCAGCTGAGCAGAGTGAGGGCAGAGCTCCCCGGGGCTGCAGCTCCTCCCGAGGGGCAGCTCCCATCTCTGCTCTGGGACAGGGACAGGGGCCAGGGCAGCTCAGGCTGGAGCTCAGGGCAAGGCTCTTCCCCCAGAGGGTGCTGGCACTGCCCAGGCTCCCCAGGGAATGGGCACGGCCCCGAGGCTGCCAGAGCTCCAGGAGCCTTTGGACAGCGCTGCCAGGGATGCCCAGGGTGGGGTTGGTGGGGGGTCTGGGCAGGGACAGGGCTGGGCTGGGTGATCCTGGTGGGTCCCTCCCAGCTCAGGGAATTCTGTGATTCCATGATTTAGATGGTTCCATGGACAGGCAGGCAGGTGAGGTGCTGCTCACTGTGTAGCTGCTCTGGGCATTGCAGGTCCCGGAGAAGAAGCTGAAGCTGGTGATGGCTGATAAGGACCTGTACAAGGCCTGTGCTGTGGAGGTGAAGAGGCAGATCTGGCAGGACAACCAGGCTCTCTTTGGGGATGAGGTGTCACCCCTGCTGAAGCAATACATCCTGGAGAAGGAGAACATTCTCTTCAGCAGTGATATTTCCTTCTTGCAAAATTTCTTCAGTCCATCTCCCAAAACAAGACGTCAGGGAGAGGTAAGGAGAAGGAAACCCTCACAATGTGCTGGTGAAGGGAATTTATCAGCTTTCAGTCAACCATCACAAACCTGCATTGTTTTCTTCTGCCCACCTTCACTGCTGAAGTTGTTTAGCTGAACACTCTTTGCAACAAACACCAGGCCATTTTCTCCTACACATCTTGATAAAACAGCATGAATTATTTTAGTTGTTGTGTAATAAATGGTGAATGTTCTAAGCTGTTTATGCACTTCAAAAAAAGAAATGGCAGATTTTTTTCTCTGTTGTTCAGTCTGGTTTTAATGCACTTCAGCTGTTCTGAAGGCTGAATATCTCTTATCACATCAGTTTGAGTATGCTGATATGTTAAATTTGCTTTCTTGGGACCTTTTTTAGTGGACATAGCTTAACTGAAGTTGCTTTTTTTTAAGTATGTAAGTTGTAAGTTAATTAGCATCCAGAAAAGTTGAATTAAATGAAGGCAGTATAAAGCTTTAATTTCAGAGAGGGCAGCACGTCTGTTACATGAAGGGTTGTTTTAGGCCTGTTTTACTTTCAAAATCATTTGGTGTAAGTGCCCTGGTGCAATTTACTGCAGGTTTGCACTGCAGAGTTGTGCTTTAACCTCAGCTGGACACTAGCACCACACCTCCACTTGGTCACTCCCCTTGAGGGGATGGAGGGAGAATCAGAAGGGTAGAAGAAAGAAACTGGTGGGTTGAGACAAAACCAGGTTATGGCTGTTGAAGATTTGGTGAACATCTCTTGAACAAATGCTCTTGGAAATCTTGGGGTTCTTCTTCAGGACCTCATGTCCCTGCAGATGCTTCAGTCTTGGTAAATCATGTGGCACAATTAATTTGCATTTGTGTGTGTGTAGAATGGGAGCACCTGCTGGTGCTGAGCCCCCGTTTCCTTGTGAGCCAGGTGGTGCAGAAGCTGACGCAGATGATCGGCAAGAACGTGAAGCTCTATGACATGGTGCTGCAGTTCCTCAGGACGCTCTTCCTGCGCACCAGGAACGTCCACTACTGCACGCTCAGGGCAGAGCTGCTCATGTCGCTGCATGACCTGGAGATCAGTGACATCTGCACTGTGGATCCCTGCCACAAGGTACCAGTCGTGTGGGTTTCTGTGCAGAATTTTCTGGAAGAAGCCCAGAGAAGATGAGTCCTTTCTATAAAGAGAGTTCAGACCTTGAACCTAAATGTCATCTTACATTCCTTGCGTCTTTGGGTGAAAACTTCATCTTGGTTAACCAGAAGTTTGCTTTCATTTCACAACCCATGCATCATTCAAATTTAGGGTACTTTGGCAGTGTTAAAAGCAATGTCTAATCTGACATCTATTCTACGTAGATGCTGCAAAAATAATAAAAAATCATCAGCTGGCCCCAGTTTCTCATTCCAGACTTCCCTCCCAGTTGTGGATATGCTCCATCTGTCAGTAAACTGTAGCAGTAAATTCTTTGAATACTGAATGAAAACATGAAACATGAATGAAAACATGAAAATGAAAACATGAAACTATTCAAATATTGGGAAGTGACAGAAGTGGTAATGTCACAGCAGGATCTTGTTACTGGCCCCTTGTTCATGGTAGCATCACTGACCTGGAACAAGGCCTTTTCTCTGAAGGAGTTGTTAAGTTTTACATGTATTCTGCATAAGAAATAGTTCAGTAAACAGCTCTAAAACAGGAGCACCTCCACCGTCAATTTTCCTTTATTTAGACAGTGGGAGTGCTATTGCAATGGCCAAAATCACATTTCTATTTCTAAGTGATGCTGCTTTCTCAGTCTCCTACCTGTGTAAATCCACAGGTGTGCAGGGCAGTGATAGATTTAATAAACGCCTGCTCCTTAATTGCCAGGGAATGCATTCCCTGGAAGTGGAGAAAGTGACCCCAGGTTAACTTCCCAGGGCATTCCTAACCTCCTTTTGGGGTGTTGGCCTTTCTCACCTCTGTGTTTGTCACCAGTGTGGTACTATTAATGTAGGTGCACTAATGAAGCATCTCAATTGCAGATATTTCGAGGTCATTCTGAGCCTGTTTTTTGCATCATGAGTTTTATTGCTGGTTTAATGAGTTCATAAAGCTCCCTCCATTTGCTGGCAGTTCACCTGGTGCCTCGACGCCTGCATTCGGGAGAAGTTCGTGGACAACAAGAGAGCTCGGGAATTGCAAGGATTCCTGGATGGGGTGAAGAAAGGACAAGAACAAGTGTTGGGGTAAGGCACTGGGGCTGTTCATTGGGGAACTGAAAAAGGCTTCCCAGCACTCACAACATCTGCCAGGTGTTAATTCTTCCCTAAAGCCAGCAAACCTCCAGCAGCCCCTCTGTGCAGTCACATCCCAAACGTCCCTCAGTGCACTGGGGCACAGCCAAGCACCCACTGTCCTGGTGGCAGAGCTTGCACTGCTTCACTTGCCACCCTTGAGTCTCACCTGTGGCCTCATAAGAAAATTCAGGAGCCTTTCTTAAGGTGTCAGAATAACTTATGAATGACTTGTTTGGCTTTAAACCCAGAGAAAATGGACTGGAGATGTTTGTCAGTTAAAGTACTTCATTAGCTTCAAATGACAACCCTGCTGTGATCTACACTTAGGTTTCTGGAAGGTTGCCCTCACAGTATTTTATTTAGCTGGTACTTTCAGATTTTGTCCATTGGTATTTTAAACTATTTAAGAATTTACTTTTACTTGTTGTTTTTCAAAAGCCTCTGAGACCTTTCTGTCCTCAGCACTCTGGAGATGCTTAAAACCTGCCAGATGGAAGAGCTGGGGCCCCCAGGGCTGCACTGTCTCCCAGCAGACCTTCAGCTGGCTGTGGGGGATTTTGTGCGTGATGTCAGTGGAGAAGACTTTCAGCAATTGTTATTTCTGCTCTTTCACGTCAAAACCACCATGAATGTTATTTCTTTACAAGGCAGGACAAGGTTCATCAGGTGCACCCCGCTGGGTTTGGACCTGTACAATGGGATTGTTGGTATGATAAATGTTTGGTTTTTACTTCTTCTCAGGGACTTATCAATGATCCTGTGTGATCCCTTTGCCATTAACACCTTAGCCTTGAGCACCATAAGGCACCTGCAAGACCTGGTTGGGCAGGACACCTTACCCAGGGTAAGCATTGCAGCTTGTGTAGCTAACCTGAGCTGTGCTCTAGGCTGACTGGCAGCCATCAGGGAAGGAGTGGCACCATCCAGGTCTCATTGAGTTCCCAAATGTGGCAGTTGGAACAAGGGAAACATGATTCCTGTCCATTTGCAGCACCTGCTGCAGAGCTCTGCAGGAGCTCTTTAGACATGGTGGGCATTTTGGAACTCTCCAAACTGGCCATGAATTCTTTGCATGGCTCATTCTGGCTGGCAGCTGTGCAAATAAAGAATAATATACAGAATCTGTGCCTCCCTGCTTTGTCCCTCCATCAGTTTGTCTGACAGCAGCACCTTTCTCCTGCCACCATGAATGCCATGGGTTTGTTTGCATAGTTCTGGTCTGGTGGCTGAGATAAAACACAGTTCCTGCAAGTGGAGTCTGCAGGAGGAGCTGAAGGGTTAAAGAAGGGCACCCTGACAGGTGTCTGAACAATGGGAGCCACTTGCTGTTTTATCCCTGAGTTGTTAAATGTTCTTTTGCATGGAGCAACTTCCTTGTGACAGTTTAAGACTGAAAGTCGTTTGGGTTTCAGAACATAAACAATCCATTCTTACACACCCTTTTCCTCCTTTCTTCTGCTGAGATGACTTGGCTTGTCCTCTCACACATTATATTCTAGTGCACTAATTGGGCTGGACACATTTTAAAAAGATGTGCTCAGGTGGCTGCAAACTTCCTGGTGCATTACAAATTTACAGCCCCCCCAACCCCTGAGGTGTGGCAGTTATTTGATGCCCATTTGAGGATCAGTTTTCAATTAACTTGAACTGAATGCCTTTAGCAGTCTTGGACAAAGCTGCTAATCCAGAACAGCTTTGAATATAAACCACTGCTTCCAAAGAAATATCTTATGTGAAGATCAAAATAGCTGTTTTTCTTCTCCCCTTAACACTGGAGGAAAGCCCGGATCTGCTGCTGCTCCTCAGGATGCTGTCTTTGGGACAGGGGGCCTGGGACATGATTGACAGCCAAGTCTTCAAGGAACCAAAAATGGTGAGCCCTTTTGATGTTTAGAATTTAACACAATTAATCAAATTTAGACTTGTTTATTATTTTATTATATTCCTGATTAAACATTTGTTCTTCAAATGTCTCATCAGAGCTTTCTTGGGAAAAAGCAGTGGTCACAGAGCAGCAGAACAGTGGTTCTGGACATGCTGAGAGCTTCCATTACCCACCTTTTTATTTGCATGGGTGCCTGGTCCTTACTGTTCTACAACCAGCCTGTACCTCTGTTAAATACTCCCCTGGTTGCTCATTGCTCTCTCATTTTTCCTGGAATCTTGCACGCAACTGATGGGTTTGTAGAACACGTCTTGCATGTGGAAAGCAGGATTTCCAGGACTGGTCTCAAACTCTGGTAGCAGTTCAGAAGCTTTTCATTGACAAGAAAAATGTTTTTTCCCTCCCAGCTCTCTGTTACAGCACTTTAATGTAGTGCCACATTGAAACTAATCTTTCCATGCTTTGGAAATCCTTTCCCAGTGTTCCAGGAATCCCTGGTGTAGTTCAGCTGAGGGCAGGAGGGCCAACCCTGGTGTTGCTGTTTCTGTTCTGAACTATTAGGCAGTAAATGTTTTATAAACATCTAGGGGCACATTTGAAGTCTCCAAAATGCATTCACTTCTGGCTGCTGGGATATTTAAATTCACCCAGGGAGGGTGTGCACAATGCTGGGACTGTAGCAGTGAGAGTAACCAGTGATTCTGAAGGTAGTGCTGTGATTTGTGCTCTCTCATGAACCTCTAAGGGAAAATGCTCAATTTTTTTCCAAGGGAGTCTCTGAATCAGTCTTTAAAATCTGATTTATTTGTGGTTGTGTTACCACAAATAAGCCTGGGCCATGCTGGGAGTCAGTGATTGTTGGTATCAGCAGTTTGATGTCATCCTGAACACATCCTGTGCCTGGAGCTGTGCTGGGAAGGGCCTCTCAGGAGAAATGCTGCACAATCCAAAGAAAGGGTTTGAGCAGGAGTGTTCCTATAGGGAGATGAAGTAGAATTTTCCTAATTGCCGTGGAATGTGTGCAAGTGAATTATTCAGGAATTTTGACTGGAGCTGGATGTCTGTAAGCTGGTTTTCCTCAGTGCAGGATGAGGCTCCTCGCACTGCCTTGCTCCTGTCACAGCACTTCAGGACCATCGGGTGGCATAGTGTGGCTGATGATGGCTTTGTTCTCTTCCCTGTGTCCTTCCCTCCCTCCAAGGAAGCCGAGCTGATCACCAGGTTCCTGCCCCTGCTGATGTCCTTTGTGGTGGATGACCACACCTTCACCGTGGATCAGAAGCTGCCCTCGGAGGAGAAGGGACCAATCCCCTACCCCAGCACCATTCCCGAGGCTTTCACCAAGTAGGTGCCTGGCCCCACCCTCTGCAGGGTCTGGCACCACAGCAGCAGGGAGCCAGCCAGAGCTGGCAGGGGAAAGCTGCCTGTGCTAAAGGCAAGGCTTCCTGGGATGAGATTCAGTGCTAATTCATCAAGTTTCATCTTTCCTTTTAACAAAACAGGTTTCCCTTGTGTTCCCTCAAATAAAATTTATCTACATAAAGTAATATTTCCTATAATGGACCATTCTCTCATTGAATATGAGAGTATTTGGTGTTTCTGTTCAGCTTCCCAGGCAGCGAATGCTGAGTTTTGGGTGATATTTGGGTGCAGCTGGATGAGTGCCCATGTTGAAGAGCACTACTGTAAATCATAAGGTTGGCATTTTTGACACACACTCTCTATCTGTTGACAACCTGTCACTCCAGAGACATCAGAAAGATAATTGGAACCTCTGTGTGCTCTGCTGTGTTCAGCTCTTCCACTGATTTCTAGCACAATTCTTGTCTGTGTGCCAGAATCTGGGATACTGGGTCCAGGTTCTTGTGCTCTCGTCTCCAGTGTTGATGTTTGACTTTTGGAAGACTAAAACATTATTGGATTTTGTATAATTTTGGCCAATTTTGAACAGCACTTTTATCAGGAATACATTATAAGTGTTGACAGTTGAATCCAGCTGTTTGCTGAATGTTCAGTTTTTCTGGAGTGTGGTAGTGAAAATAGGGATGATCCATCTGCTCACTCACTGAATAGCTGCTCTTCAGTGGGTTTGAGATTAGCCACTGCTCTACCTGCTTGATAACTATCCCAAAAGTACTTTAAACCTCTTAAAATTAAAAAAAAAAATAGCTTTATTGATGAATAAACTTTGTTTGTGCCATAACAGGTTCCTGCAGGAGAACAGAATAGCTTGTGAGATTGGGCTGTATTACATCCTCCACATCACCAAACAGAGGAACAAGAATGCTTTTCTGAGGCTCCTGCCAGCACTAGGTAAGTTATTGCTTCATCTTCTGTTGCCTTGTATTGGACACCCAAGAGGCCACTAAACCTGGAGTGACAGGGATGGCAGACCAGGGACATGATGTTCTGCCTTTGGCTCTTCTGGTGACTCAGTTGTGAGTCCTTGCAGGAGTGTTTTGAGTTCTGCAATTTTCTGCTGATGTGAGAGTTTAGGGACAGTGCTGAGATCAGTGGTTCCTTACATCAGGGCATCCATTAACAATGAGATCACTTGAGAACCATTTGGAATGAATCTGAAGGATAACACAGCAGGTGCCCCAATTCTGCTGCTGCCCACAGTGATTGCAGGTGGCCAGAAGTTGCTGGGACTTGGCTTTGTGTGGTGGAAAAACTGGCAACAAAATAGGACTGAACACAGCCTTACTTTTTCATCAGTATTATCTTGTTCAATGTCTCCTCTGGGGTGAATTGCAGCAGAGCTCTGGAGCAATCTGCTCCTCATCTTTTATGTCTGAAGGATCAAAGCCACCTGCCTGGGCTGCCTGTTACCAAAGGAAATGAGAAAAAAATGACTGAAAGGAAGTAAGCTTACATTAGATATTGGGAAGAAATTCTTCCCTGTGAGAGGGGAGAGGCCTGGCACAGGGTGCCCAGAGCAGCTGTGGCTGCCCCTGGATCCCTGGCAGTGCCCAGGGCCAGGCTGGACAGGGCTGGGAGCAGCCTGGGACAGTGGGAGGTGTCCCTGATGGTGCCAGGGGGTAGCACTGGATGAGTTTTAAGGTCCTTTCCAACCCAAAGCATTCTATGATGAAACCTCACTGCAGGGTTTTCAGCAGGAACAGGAGCTCTGTGGACAGGTGTTGGCACATCCTTGTCAGTCTCTGTCTCTTTTCTTTCCATGTTTCATAGTTGAGACATTCAGTGACTTGGCCTTCAGTGACATTTTCCTGCACCTGCTCAGTGGTAACCTCACCCTGCTCAGTGATGAGTTTGCACTCGAGGAGTTCTGCACCAGTCTTTTTGATGGCTTCTTCCTCACTGCCTGCTCCAGGTAAAGCAGATTTTTCTCACTGGAGAGAGGGAGTTTAGAGAATGCCTAACTTTTACTGGGCTTTTACTGCTTTGAACAATAGTTTAGTAGTTCACCAATTTCTTCACAAGCAGTTCAAATATCAGCCTGATGGTGTTTTCCCTTAAGGAAAGGTGTATGTTTTGGGATGAAGTTTTTATCAGCAAAATGGTTATGTCTTGACTGTGAATTATTATCTAAACTGCTATTCATTATCCCTGAGGTGGAGTTGCAAAGGAGAATATCCTTCAGGCTTTGCAGTAGCTCTGGCTATGCAGAGTTAACTTCAGGTCTTTGCAGTATCAGCAGTGTGCAAAAATCTGTTGCTACCTCTGGTCACTCACTCTGGCTTAGCTGCTGGCCTGCAGACAAGTTCAGCCTTCAGAAAGCTTCCCTAAGGGTGGCTGAAATTCCTGCTGGAGCAGAGCAGCATCTGCTACTGCTTCTGCTGCTTCCTCCATACACTCTATGCTTAAAATCTCCCCCTCCCTCCTCATGGTTGTGCAGGTAATCCACTCCTGTTGAACAATTCCTTTAATCCTTGAAGGTCTAAGGCAGTGTTAGTGCTTATACTAAGTTAGCCCCTTACAGAAGCTCCAATTCTCAGGGGGTTTGGATAATTACAATAAAGTCTGTGGTGGGGTGAATTATTCTGTTGCTCTGGCTTCCTTGTTCTCAAGATATTTGTCTTGGTTACTGTGCTTTCAAATGGCTCTTGCAGGAAGGAGAACGTGCACAGACATGTACTCAGGCTGCTGCTGCATCTGCATCACAAAGTGGCCCCAGCCAAACTGGAGTCTCTCCAGAAAGCTTTGGAGCCCACCAAGCAGGTAGGAAGGGAAGCAGGAGAAGGGGAATACTGATTGCAAGTGAAAGCAGCTGCCTTTCCAGACATTGTTTAATGGAACACAAGCTCTGCTTTCCAAGTGTTCCAAGCTGAGGCCATATTAATTAATTACCTTGTGGCTTCCTCCTCCTGTGTTGGTTTGTGTTAAACACACAGGGTGAAGCTCACTTGGTGCTCTGGCTAGAATGGAGTGTGACTGTCCTGTTTCCCTGTCCCTGATTCTTGTCCTGCAGAGTGGGGAAGCTGTGAAGGAGCTTTACAACCAGCTCAGTGAGAAACTGGAGCTCCGCAAGCCCAGCCCAGCTGAAGTGACTGAGACTCCCTCCATGGAGCTGCCCCTGCCCACCGTGCCCACTCCAGCCTCACGCTGAGCTGGGGCTGAGAGCTGAGCCTCTGCTGCCTTCTGAGTGTCTCTGCCCACGTGGTGGAAACAAAAACAAAGCCACTGAAGCTCCTTCAGGAAACGCTGCAGCTCCCCCAAGTCGCTGGCTCTGCCTGCTTAGAAAACTGTATGCAGTGCATTGCAAGGTTTACTTTTCTTAAAGATAGCTGAGTGTCTTCTTGTAGGTCCACTTGAAATCTGACTGTACATTTTTAAAAGAAAAAAAGAACATGCATATTTTTAAGTGTGGCATCCTGTGTTTTTAAAGCCTGCTCAGTGAGTGTGGAGCCCTGGTGTGGCTGAGCAGGTGGTGTGGGCTCTTGGGGCTGATCGTGGCTTCCTTTGGCCTTGGTCTGCTCCTCGGGGTGTCTGGACAAGATGCTCAAGAGGAGGAAGAGTCAGAGGAGATGAGCTTCACTGAAACCAGTTCCTGTTTGAGGTTCCAGCCCTTGTGGCACACGGTAAGATGTGCTGCACTGTCAGAGGTGTCCAGTGCTGCCACCAACCCGGGCAGCAGTCAACAGCCTCTTCACAGATGGACTTTCACAAAGAGATCCAGAAATTGAACTAGTCTCTCCCCTTTCCTCCCAACTTCAGAGGAGTAGCATGGAGTGAGTTGTGGAGCCAGTTACAAAGAGCAAGGCTCTGGTGTTCCTCAGTGACAGTAGGTCTTGAGTGTAGGTGGAGTGAGATTCAATTTGTGAAAAAATAGAATCATAGAAATCTCCTGGGTTGGAAAGGACCTTTCAGATCATCCAGTGCCACCCCTGCCATGGCAGGGACACCTTCCACTTCCACCTTCCAGGCTGCTCCAAGCCCTGTCCAGCCTGGCCTTGGGCACTGCCAGGGATCCAGGGGCAGCCACAGCTGCTCTGGGCACCCTGTGCCAGGGCCTGCCCACCCTGCCAGGGAACAATTCCTAATTCCCAATATCCCATCCATCCCTGCCCTCTGGCAGTGGGAAGCCATTCCCTGTGTCCTCTCACTCCAAGCCCTTGTAAAGAGACTCCCCCTTCCTCGAAGGCTCCCTTCAGGCACTTGAAGGTTGCAGTTGAGTCACCCACAGCTTCTCTTCTCCAGGCTGGCAGGCTGTTCTTCATGGCTCACTTGTGCCACTGTTTCTGTTCCACTTCTGCTTTTGCTTCTGCCTCAGCTGGAGTGTGCAGGGACCTGTTTGGTGCCCAACCACCCTCTGAGGAAAGAACCTTGTCCTGATATCCAGGCTAAACCTCCTTTTTTTCCCCCATCAGCTCTTGTTTCCTGGTACTTGAGCATTCTGAGTGCCAGGTCATGCTCAGGAGACTCTTCTGTTTCCTGAAGCTGTGTCCAAAAAAGCCAAACAAACACAGTAGTTAAGTAGAGGGGTGGAACTCCCTGCCCAGTGCTGCTACCTCCCCCTCTGTGTGGTTTTCTTCCTCCTGAGCTCAGAAATGCTGTGTGAGGGCAGTGACACCCTCCCTTCACCTCCCTGGTGCTTTATTTCTCCTTTGGTGAACTCGTGATACCCTGGGGTGGAACAGGAAAGGTGGGAGATGTTTGTGTTTGACACAGGTGCACTGTCCTGTATCCCACATTTCCTGTGCTCCTCTTGTCTCCACTGCAGCTCCTGGGGTTAGGGCTGCCTTTGGGAGCCTCAGCACTTCTGATACTGGATTTGTTGGAAACAGGACCTGGGTGTAACAAATGGGTCTTTCCTGCAGAGTTTTGGTTTCAAACTGTTTAAACTCTCCTGGTAACTTGGACCAAAAAACATCCCACACTGCTGCCAAACCTTGGCCAGGAACCTGCTCAGGCCCAAGCTCTGCTCAGACCTGGAGGTTATTTTAGGATTTTTTTGGGGATTCTCTTGGTCACTTGGAGCTCCCCGTGTCCCAAGGCTGATGTGGTGCTCTCCTGCAGCAGGAATTTGTCATCCAGCATGGTTATTTTTTTACTGCTTGGTACAAAGGTCTGTGCCTGCAGCACTGTCACACACAATGGTGATTTTTCCCAGTGTTTTACATCCATGAAGAATCTGAATCCCAGAATATGAACTGGCCATTCCCAGTGCTGGTGGCAAGTTTGGCTGAGGAGGAGAGAGCTGGGCAGCTGAGAGGGAGTGGCTGCCAGTCCGTGCTCTCCTGGCCTGCTGCTGCTCAAGAGAGTGAGGAGACAATTTCCAGAAAACAATTTTAGTAATGAACATCTGCTCCTGCTTGCACATTTTGGTAGTGAAAATCTGCTTCCATGTTTTGAGGAATGTGCCAGGAATTACACAGACCCTTGTTGTGCAGGTAAACCCAGCATGGCAGGAGCTGAGCTGGCTGCAGGGGCTGGGATTCCAGGGATCTGGGGTGTGGATGTGCAGGATCTGGGATTCCTGGGATCTGGGGTGACAGGGATCCAGGAGTGTGGGGTGAAGGGTGCTGGATATGCAGGGTCTGGAATTCACAGGGGTACAGGGATATGGGCCTGGGATTCCAGGGATCCCAGGGGTTTGGGGTGCAGGTTGCTGGATGTGCAGAGTCTGGAATTCCAAGGATACAGGGTATGGGGTGCAAGGTGCTTGATGTGCAGGGCCTGGGATTCCAGGGATCTGAGCATGTGGGGTCTGGGATTTCAGGGATCTGAAGATGTGGGGGTCTGGCATCCCAAGGATCTAGGCTGCCAGGGATCTGGGGTGCAGGGTCTGGGATTGCAGGGATGCAGGGATCTGGGGTGCTGGATGTGCAGGGTCTGGGATTGCAGGGATCTGAGGGTGTGGGGTCTGGGATTCCAGGGACACGGGGTGCAGGGTGCTGCATGTGCTCAGTGCTGGGGTGCAGGGCCGTGGCTTTTCCCTGTGCCAAGGCCAGGATCCCCTTGGTTCTGCTCTGGGGTTCCCTCTCAGAGGAGTTCTGTCCCTTCTGCCGGCCCAGCTCCGAAGGAGGCTCAGCCGGGCTGGATTAGGGATTTTTTTCCCCAGTCTTTCAGCACAGGCACTGCTGTGGGTGTGCACTAGAGGGTGGTGCAGCCTTGCGTGCCCTGAAATCCTGGAATCGCTCCCTGCTCACACCTGGAGGTGGCAGTTTGTCTGTACAGCACGGGTGGGATCCCTGTGGCACGAACAAACCGTGCATTCTCTCCAAACCCACAGAGCCGACTGCAGAGAGAATTTTTACAGACAATTCGGGTCTGTGGGTTTTCCTGAGGAACTCACTGAGGCTCTTCAGGCTCAGTTGGGCTGTGATTTACAGGATAACAAGAGGTGGACAACTGAGGCCATTGTCAGGCATCCTCACACTCCTGGATGCTCCAGAGCATCTGCTCCTGAGCAGAACACCCTGTTCCTGGTGCTGTGGGCACTGCACCCCCTGGAAAATGGCTGGGAACAATGAATGGGAAGTGGTGCAGGTGGCTGGAGGGAAGATGAACATTGAAAGGAGTGTCTGAAAAAGGCAGGAGCAGCTGCTGCCCAGCAGAAAACTGAGTTTCTCTCTCTAAGAGACTTTTCTGGCAGAGCTACTGCAAGATTCAGGCTTTGCAGTCTCCTTTAGGTTAATTCTGGTGAGTTGTGTGTGCTGGGGAATTTGGTTTGTAACTTCCCCTGTAAAAGAGAAGTTTCCCTTATCCAGCTCCTTGGGATGAATGTCTGTCTTCAACTTTGGAAGAGTTGCATCTAGCCCAGAAAATGAAATGACATGAAAAAAATCTTCTTAACTCCTGTCCTGGTTTCAGCTGGGAGAGAGATAATTTTTTCTTAGTTATTTAATTACTTTTTTATATTTTCAGTATAATTCAGCCTTTTGAGGGTAGAGAACATCCCCAGTTTTGCCTGTAGGTGCATTAAAGGTGTTTCTGTCTGCTCTAAATGCTATTTGAGCTCTCCTGAGGCTGGGGCTGTCTCAGGAGGTGTGTTTGGAGGTGCCCAGCAGCAGGGCTCTGTGGGGCAGGGCAGTGCCACAGCCTGGACCTGGCTGCTCTGAGTCTCTCTGGAGGCAGAGCACACAGGGCTCTGCAGGGTCTCCAGCCTTTATTCCACTTGTGGTGGGTGACACACAGGTGCTGCTCTATGTTCTCTCTTGTACAGCAGTGAGAAGCCTGTCCTGGCACACAAGTGCCACTGTTCCTCCAGCTGTGTCCATGGATGGGAGTCTTGATGGAGCAGCTTTGCAGGAGGAAGTATTTCTGCACTTTCTGTCTTCACAGCTCTGGTAGATCCTTCTGTGTTCTCTCTGCTCTCTCCATTTGCCTTTCTCACCTAAATTTCCCCTCCAGGCTGTTTTGTTAACAAGGACCAAGCTCCTTACCCATGGCTCTGAACCCCAGGTGTGTTCTGGTGTCCTTGCCAGCATTCCCCTTCCACCAGGGCCAGGCTCAGACAGGGCTGCTGCCACAGGTAGCTCCAGTTCATGGGCATCCTCTGCCTTCCCTGCTCTTTGCCAAGTCCCTTCCCTGTTCTTGCCCTCTGTGGTGCAAAAAGGATCATCAGCAAATTGAGGAGAGTCCAGCAGCACGTGGAGCCCACAGCAAAGATAACAAGGTCAGTCCAGCTGGAAGGAGAACTTCACCAAAGCAGCTCAACCATCTGTGTGGGTGGATTTCAGCCTGCTGGACCTGCCAGGGGAGTTTGAGGAGGAGGACGAGGCTGAACAACTGGAGGCAGTGAAACCTGCTTCCTTTTCTAGCAAAACAATTGCACAAGGGGCAAAGGTGTCTCAGCTGGGCTGGCAGAGCTACCTCAGGCTGAGTCTGTGCTCTGCTTCTCCTCATCAGCAGGGTCTGGGCCCAGGGAAGGGGGAAAACATCCCTGGGAGATCACAGCCTCACATCTGCTGTGCTGGAGAGAGCAGCCCAGGAGTGAGAATCAGAGTCTGTCCTTCAACAGCTTCTGTGGATGTCATTCTATGGCAAGAGAGAGAGAAAGGATCAGCAGGGTTTGGGTTGGAAGGGACCTTAAATCCCATCCCACCCCTGCCATGGGACACCTCCCACTGTCCCAGGCTGCTCCCAGCCCTGTCCAGCCTGGCCTTGGGCACTGCCAGGGATCCAGGGGCAGCCACAGCTGCTCTGGGCACCCTGTGCCAGGGCCTGCCCACCCTCAGATATTCCTGTGGTAATTCCTGTAACCAGCCCTCCAGCTTGAGCCAGAATAAACTGTGCTGGTTCTTGTGCCATTGTCATAAAAAACCAGTCCAGGGCTCAGGAGACAATTGTTATTCTAGTTTTAATATTAATGTTTTTCCCTCAGGCCAGCATCAATTTGCTGTGCCAAAGCTGAGTTGCCTGATGAGGGTTAACAGAACAAAGAAGTGGTGAAATGTGTACAAAATCCTGGTAATGAATCATTACCAATCTGATACAAAGCAACCCAGTGATTAGGAATGCAGTTTCATATTACCACTTTTTCAGGCACAGTTGTAGGTAGAAGCAAGTAAATACCCTCAGAAGAAACGTGTCTCATAGCATCTGTTCTTTCTTCTGTTAATTATTGACTCATGTGAGCCTGTGGAAGGAGCTGACAGATTCTGCAAAGCCCCTTGTTCTTTTTAACTCTGAAACTCCATTTTCCTCTCTGCTCTGAAAGCTGAGAGCTGCTCTGGCAGTTTGTGTCCACTCTCCTCTGCTTCCAGACATGGAAGGAAGGGAGCCCTGGTGTGCTGAGAGAGCAAAGAGAGGGCTGTGGCTGCAGTGCTTTATTCCCCTGAGCTCACACCTTGGTCCAGGTGTCACCAGTGACTTGTGAAACCAAGCCTGGGTGCCAGCAACAGCAAAACATCTGCTCCAGTGGGCACAGGCAGGTTTGTTCCCAGCCCATGCTCTCCAAACCAGCACCGTGGTCTCTGCTCAGTCTGCACTGAATAATCACAGAGTTGCAGAGGGATTTTTACAGGTTCCTTGAAGAGCAGCCAAAGGGCAAGGAAGGGTTTCTGTTTTCCATCTCTCCTACACCCAACAGGACAACATTGGCTGTGAGATGCAAACAGCCCTGCAACCAACAGGGCCCTGCCTGGGGGATTTGGGGACCCCAGGAGCCCCAGCCCACCTTGGCCAGGGCTGTGTCTAGGCAGAGGGACGTGCACTTGCAGGTGTTTGGGCCTGACTCTGCCTGGAGTTCACTGGACCTTTTGGATGCCACAGGAATTTTGGGCCATGGCCTCTTGCAAGAGCTCCTTGTCCTGATGTTTCAGTTTGACCTGTGTGTGGGAGGTTTGGTGTTTCCAAAACTTGTCTGCCCTGGTAGCTGGAGGGATCCTGCAGCCTTTGGGCTCCAAAAGGGAAATGCAGATCATTGTCTTTGCAGTGAAACTCAGGAATTCCTTCTGAAACGCCAAAAACTGCAGCAAGGTTTGGGTCAATCCTGATTTACTGTAACAAAAACCAGTTGTTGCTGCCTTTTTGTGATGCACCTTGGGGGTTGTGAGAGTTTGGGTCAATGGTGAGCCTCAGGAAGGTGGGTTTTCCCGTTTGTTACTCAGCCACACCACATTCCAGGAGGAAGAATGGGATGATGGATTCGTCCCAGGAGCCTGAAGGAATGTGATTGCTGGTGTTGCAGGGTGCCCTTGGGGCTGCAATTAATATAAATATTAACTGGCACTTACCACCTCTGGCTCTGAAAATCTCTTTAGGAGTAAAGAGGCCTAGATTGACACCCAAACTGAGGGAAAGAGGCCCTGGGGAGCAGAGGGACACAGTCCTGCTCCTCGGGGCCTTTGCTCCAACAATGCACAGCCCAAACAGTGGGAATGCTGCAGCAGCTGGGCTTGCAAGGGGTGAAGGGCTGGTGAATTATTCTGAGTTTCTATTCCAGCCCAACCAGCTGGACTGAGCCTTGGACAAAGAAGCTTGGCCTCATGTCCACCCTGGTGTTACAAAGGAATTTCAAACCTGCCCTTGCTGCTGTTAGCAATGAGATGTTGTCACTGCTGAGGAGCTCAGCTGCATCCCTTCTGTGTCTGCTCCCAGCTTCTCCTCTGCATGGCTTTGTGCCCCTCCAGAACTGGGGCACTGCTTTGTCTCCCAGGTTTGCTTTCCATTCCCTGCTCTCCAAAGCCTGCCTGAGTTCCAGCCCCTCTGACACCACCCCAGCTCCTGCTTCCCTGGCACCCCAAGCTGGGGAGCTTCTGTCCCTCCCCGGAGCCCCAGCCAGGAGCTGTCACTGCTGTGGGGCTGTGTGAAAGCAGCAGGACAGGTGAGGAGTGCTGCTCTGCACTGGAGCCCTCTGCAGAGCTGGGGAGCAGCTCAAGGCTCTGGCTGCAGGGAGCTCTGTGTTTTGTGATAATGCTGTACACACATTTCATTGCCTTATCTCTGAGTACTGGTGATTATCAAACAGGGCAAGAGCCCAGCTGTTAATTGCTCCCAACCCTTAGGAATCCACAGAGCTTGCAGACACCTGCTGGGCTCTGCTGGCGGTGGTTGGACACATGAAGGATCCTCACTGGTGCTTCTGCTCCCACCAGACTTCAGGAGAACACCGAGGCTGTGCCCTTGGGCTGAAGTTGTGGAATCTCAGAATTCCAAATTGGTTTGGGGTAAAATGGACCTTAAAACTCATCCCATCCCACCCCTGCCACGGCAGGGACACCTCCCACTGTCCCAGGCTGCTCCCAGTCCTGTCCAGCCTGGCCTTGGGCACTGCCAGGGATCCAGGGGCAGCCACAGCTGCTCTGGGCACCCTGTGCCAGGGCCTGCCCACCCTCCCAGGGAACACTTCCTTCCCAATATCTCATCTAAATCTACCTTCAAGCTGAGGGCAGAGAAGAAACACCAACATGCCAGGGCTCCCCACTGCTGTGAGGGGGGTCCTGTACCCCCTGTACCCCACGGCCACCACTGGGGTCCCTCAGCAGCACCCTGCCCTCCCAAACTCGGCTTTAATCACTCTAAAATCTACAAGTTTTTTTTTACTCATTTGTCCAAAAACTTACTGCTTGTGGCAGTCACAGTTTGGGAATCAGCTGTGCTCCTAGCTCACGACTTCTTGGCTTTTCTACCTTATGTAGTATTATTTTTGTTCAGATGTTGGAGCTAACGTCTCATCTACCATGAGTTGTTAGGAGTTATTCTGCTGCTCCTGCCCTGGTAATGTCTCTCCCTGTGGGAAAAGCTTCTCTCTCCTGGAACAAAGGAGTCACGTTGGGTTTACTCATCAAAAATTGCATATGTATAGAATATCAGTGCTGGCTTGGTCTCCAGCCCTCCCCACGTCTGACTCGTGCCATACCTTAGAACCCATCACCCGCAGCCTGGCAACTCCCTGTTGCCATGGGGACAGCTCCACTATCCTTCCATGGAGAACCTCAAATATTCCCATTTTCAGAGCTGCTAGAACACCTCCAGTCCTGGCTGCTTTCATTCACATGCTCACTCCCCTCCACGAGCTCTTCCCCTCCCAGTTTAGAGTTACTCAGCACTTCTGGGCTCCTCGTGAGCTGGCTGAGGGAAAGTCCCACAGCACCTGGAGGAGCAGAGGTTTGTTTGGGGCCACCATGCCGCCCTTGGGTTGATTCCATGTGCAGATCTGTCATGGAATTAGCATTCCCTGATGTGTGTTGAACTGGTACTTAACAGAAAATCCTCAGAGCCCTGGCTACTGCACACTTGTCTGTGCTTACACACCAAGGGTAAAAGTTTCTGAGGAACCTCTGGCCTCAGGTGGGTGAGGTGAGCTGGGCTGGGTGGGCAGCACTTGCCCGTGCTGGGTTTATGGTGGGAGGGTTGTGATGTGTTTGTCACCCCTGAATTGCAGTGCCCAGCTCTCCCTGTCTGTGCAGCAGCTCTGGGATGGAGGATCCTGGGGATCCCTGGGTTTGCCCCTTTTCTGCAGCTCCACAGCTCCATTGGGCACAGGTTTGGTTCTGGATAACCACAAATAATTACTGAGGGCTTATTATGCCACTTATGGAAATATTGCACTGGAAGAACGTGAATTTTGATCAAGATGGTTTTAAAAACAATTCCTGGGGGGCATTTTTTTTGGTTCATACAAGTGTCATAGCAGGACACTGTGCTTTCATCCTGCTAGAAACTCCAGGCACAAATATTGCATTGTGTCCATGGAGGAAAAAAGGGAGAGGCTGAGGGCATCTCAGGGTGTTCAGATCCTGGCACAGGTGCCCAGAGCAGCTGTGGCTGCCCCTGGATCCCTGGCAGTGCCCAAGGCCAGGCTGGACAGGGCTTGGAGCAGCCTGGGATGGTGGAAGTCCCTGCCCATGGCAGGGGTGGAACAAGATGAGTTTTAAGGTCTCTTCCAATCCAAACCAGTCTGGGATTCTGTGATCTGCTGACACAACCAGATCTCAGCTAGATCCTCCACTCTAAACAGAAGGAGGTCGAGGGGCTGGGAGAGGAGCTGTGCTTTGGGGAGCCTGGATGCTGCGGCCACATCTTCCCTGCACATCAAGAGCCTGTCAGAGCCTCACACTGGAAAAAACATCAGCTGAAGGTTCAGGTAAGGCATAACAGCGAGGGAAAAAAAATAAAAGAGTGAGACAACAGCAGGAGGAAAAAATCTCAGCTGCAAAATACTCAGTAGCACTCCTGAACAAGATTGGCTCGGTGCAGCCCCAGATCCTGAGGCACTGGGAAGAGGCAGCTCGGAGCACTGGGAAGAGGCAGCTCGGAGGATCCCCGGCGGTGCCCGGGCTGGGTTTGGTGCCGGCGGTGCCCGGGCTGGGTTTGGTGCCCGGGCTCCCGGCTCCCTCTCGGGAGCGATGCTCGGCAGCGCTGCGGCCGCAGCCGTGAGCCGGGGGGGCTGCCGGGGCTGGGTGTGACCCGCCGCGGCACCGAGCTGTCCCCGTGCCGCTGCTGCTGTTCTGAGGAACACTGCAGAATCACCGGGCTCCGATCCCCGGCGTTCCCCAGCGCTCCCCGGCCGCTCTCCGCAGCTCCCCCCGGGCAAATGCCACCCGCGGCCAATGGAGCAGACCCCGAGGTGCCGCGAATGGATCCCAGGATTCTCATCTTCCTGCTCTATGTGATGATCCTGCACGAGCTGGTGAGCGGCTGGATGGAGTACCAGAAGCAGATGGCCAAGCCGAAGAAGCAGGCGGGTCCGGTGTGGTCCTGCAGGTGAGTTGCTGCCTGAGCTGTTCCCAGAGGAGATGTTTTGATGGGAGGGTTGTTTTTGTGTGCACCCACCGGTCCTGATAGCTGTGTCTGTGTCTGTCTCATCTGCTGGGCATTATGCACTGAGGGGGGATTAAGGTCTGTTAATCCTCTGAGCCTGCATTGTCTGAGCATCCCCTGCATTTGACACACTTGCAGATAAACACGCCTGCCATTTGCCTGGGGTTTTTCTAGGGATTTTTTTTCAGTGGAAATATGCTGTAACTCAGCATATTTGCTGTGACTCAGGTTCCCAATCACCAGACCTGGAAGAGAAAAATGTGGGTAGCACAAGGAGCTACGCTTCATGCATGATATTCATCAATGAGGCACAAACCTCCAGAGACTGCTTGCAGCCAGAGTATTTCATGTTAAATCACTACTGTGCATGTCACTATCTCTCTGTCTCCTCCCACTCCCTGGGCTGTGCCCACTACACCAATCCCTTGTTTTCTGCCCAACAACAAAAATAAGCTGGAGAAATAAGGGCAATTAATGAAAAATTCTGCATATCTTTAAAATTCAGATCTGCTCCTGCAAACATTGTTTACATGTTGTTCACATGTAACAGTGCTTGGGGTTGTAGTCAGCTTGGTTGGGGTCTTATCAGGAAGAATATGTAGACATCAGTTATTTCTTATCTTCCATCAGCCCTGGGATTAAGGAATCACACCCCAAAATCCACCTCCTGCCAGATCTCAGGCCATGGCACACCAACCCCTCAGAGCTTTGGACCTAAAAATGTGCCCGTGACCCAGTTTGCTCCAGGTCTGGCTGCTGCAGCTCGAGTGCACAGAGCTCTCAGCTCAGTCCTGATCCTAATCCTGTGATGTGCATCATTCCCAGCCCCAGTTCCAGCCCTGCTGTGCCTGTGCTGCACAAACACCCCCCAGAGGTGGCTCCATCGATGAAACCCCCAGAGAAGGCAGAGCTGTGAGCATGCACCCATGGAAATCAGCAGCTCCAGCCCCTTCATCCACGGCTCAGGAATACCAGCCCTGGCTGGATTTCCACGGCTCAGGAATACCAGCCCTGGCTGGATTTCCAGAGCAGCAGAGCTCAGCTGCACCTTGTGCGAGTGAAATGATCAGCACTGGAACACTGCCATGGGTGGAGGCAGCACAGAAATAGCTTGAAAGGGTTGGGGCTGGCTGGGCTCTGATCGAGGTCACAGGCAGATTTCCTCGCTGTCTCCAAGGCAGAGTGCAGGGAGGAACTGGGACACAACTTGCACTGAGCTCGGGGGCACCCTGATGCCAGAGAGAAAACCTCATTTATTTGGGTTACTCGAAGCCACCAAACAACTTGCATCAAGCAGCCAGAGGACTGGGGGTTTTTAGAGAGATTTAGGTACCCCATCAAAACCAAAAATGCCCAAGAGCTGCCACCTCACCCAGCCTTGCTTTGGGATGTGGGACCAAGCTGGATGATCTGTGCAGGGCTCCACGTCCTGGAGCCATCCTGGAGCCATCCCAGCCCTCTCCATCCGAGCTGGGCGTGCAGCCCACCCTGCTCCTGCTGTCACAGCCCTGCTGCTGCTGCTCCTCCAGCTGCCCCCAGCTTGGAAAGCAGAGCCACCAGGTCTGTGTGGATCACCTGGATAATTCACAGGCTGCACCACAAGCAGGTGAAGCTCTGTGACCCAGAGAACTGCAGAATCACAGGAGGAATTGGGATCCTTTCAGAGGAATTAAGAGTGTCCCGTGTCAGGCTGTCCCCGCTGGTTTGGTGTAGCCTGGGCTCACACACCCCTGCTGAAATAATGTGAGGTGTTCTTGACTGATGAGCCCACAAGGTTTCCAGTGCCCAGAGAGCACAGCTGGAACCAGATGTTCAACCTTCAGTTTGGCTGGGCTCAGAAAGTGCCCAGAAAATGCCACATCTCTGACCTGTGCATGGAGTTCAAGCCATGGCTCAACAGTGGGAAAAGCTTCCTCACACCTTGCACCGGGCCAGGACCAGCACAGCACCTGCTGCAGAGCGAGAACAGGGGCCTGGCACACCGGGCCAGCCCAGCCCAGCCCAGCCCCGTGGCAGTGAATTGCTGGCCGGGGTCTGTACAAATCACCATCGGGACTGCTGAGGAGCACGTGTGAAGCTGTTTTATTTTCCAGCATCAGTCTCATTACATGGGTCTGACAATGGGAGGATGCCAGCAGCTCACATCCCCAGCATCAGAGAAAGAACTCAATGTCAACTCAAGTGTTAATACACAAACCATTATTTTATTTGTCCTTACTTTCTACTTTCTCGTATAATTTTTTTTACTAACAAATCTTATAGCTACCGTTGAACTCTAATTACAGTTCTACTATTTCCAAAGCCTACCTTTTACAACTTTCCTAAACCCTCTAATTTTAAAGATTCCCAAGCAGTGCAGCCTCGGCAGGGCTGGTGCCATTCCCAGTCCCAGGACAGCGAGGGGCTGGTCTGCTCTGGGACTCAAGGGTTATAGGATTTTAGGAAGGATTTGCAGACACTGCCAGGGCAGCCACCCAAAACCTTCCTGCAAGAGCTCAGCCCTGAGGTGAGAGCAAGGCAGAGCTCCTTGGATGAGCTGGGAGTGAGGGCACTCTGCTTCCCAGCACAGCCTGGAGCTGGGCCAGCGCTGGGGAGGCGAGCCTCCATCTCCTGCCACTGCTAAAGGTAATTAACATCCAAAGCAATGAGGAAATTCAGTTATAAACAGCGAGCTAATTAGGAATTAGGACAGGAGGGTGCTCTGTCTCGACGGTAGCCTCAGCCCAGGCAGATTTCAGGGCTCTTCCTCCTTTCGTGGCTGGTGAGTAGTAGCAGGCTCTGTTGTGAGGAAGCTTTTCTCACATTCACAGCTTTCCCACAGCTCGTCTTCCTCCGCTCCTGGAGCGGCTGGCGGCTCCCCCGCCCGGCTCCATTCATCAGCCTGCTCCCTGCTCCCTTCCTCCGGGGAGCCCAGCCCAGAATCCGGGCTGGAAGGGACAATAAGAACATTTCACTGCCCCCCACAGGGCCACTGTCCCAGGCTGTTCCAAATCCCACCCAGCCTGGCCTTGGGCACTGCCAGGGATCCAGGGGCAGCCACAGCTGCTCTGGGCACCCTGTGCCAGGGCCTGCCCACCCTCACAGGGAACAATTCCTAATTCCCAATATCCCATCCATCCCTGCCCTCTGGCAGTGGGAGCCATTCCCTGTGTCCTGTCCCTCCATCCTTGTCCCCAGTCCCTCTCCAGCTCTCCTGGAGCCCCTTCAGGCCCTGGAAGGGCTCTGAGCTCTCCCTGGAGCCTTCTCCTCTCCAGGTGAGCACCCCCAGCTGTGCCAGCCTGGCTCCAGAGCAGAGGGGCTCCAGCCCTGGAGCAGCTCCATGGGCTCCTCTGGACAATGTTCATTGATGAAGCCACTGGGGGTCACAGGAAAAGTGACTGAGCAGGATCTAGAAAGAGGAGAGGCCTCTGCTCACCAGGGATCACCATGCACAGCCCTCTTGGCAGGAATGGGGAGGAGCTGGGAATGTCCCCCCAAATTCCTGCAGACCCTGCTGTGCCCACATCACCCTCTGCACTGGCAGCACGAGGTGGGATCTGCTGTGCCAGTGTTTTGCCAGCTTTGCAAATCTAGACGTGAGAATGGGGCCTGAAGGTGTTGGCCAGGAGGGAGGGGAGAAAAGGCTGGACACAGTGCCCAGGGAGAGCAGAAATGTCCAGGGCAGGCGGCTCTGGGTGCTCAGCTGTCCCAGGGAGCTCCAGGGAGCACAGCCCCACTGCTCCTGCAGCCGAGCCAGCCCTGTGTCAGTCCCCTCTGCACGTGCTGTGCTGGGCCACAGAATGTTGGTTCAGCCCAGGGTCACCCCCTGACCGAACCCGGGGTGCCAAAAATCCCAAAGAAGTGCCAGGAGTGCACGTTGTGTGGTTTAGTGGTTTTAAGGAAGATTATCTGCTCAAAGATACTGGGGGTTTGGGAGGGGGGTTGGTTTCAGTGGCCCCAGCCAGAGGGGACAGTCCTGGGGGCTCTGAGTGTTTGTGGGGTTTGTGGGGTTCTGTTTAAGGGGTTTATGGGGTTCTGTTTTGTGGGGTTTATGGGGTTCTCTTTGGGGGGGGTGATGGGGTTCTGTTTAGGGGGTTTATGGGGTTCTGCTTTGTGGAGTTTATGGGGTTCTGTTTAGGGGGTTTGTGGGGCTCTGTTTTGTGGGGTTTATGGGGTTCTGTTTAGGGTTTGATGGGGTTATGTTTAGGGGGTTTATGGGGTTCAGTTTTGTGGGATTTATGGGGTTCTGTTTAGGGGGTTTATGGGGCTGTTTTGTGGGATTTATGGGGTTCTGTTTAAGGGGTTATGGGGTTCTGTTTAGGGGGTTTGTGGGGTTCTGTTTAGGGGGGTTGTGGGGTTCAGTTTATGGGGTTTATGTGGTTCTGTTTAGGGGGGATATGGGGTTCTGTTTTGTGGGGTATATGGGGCTCTGTTTTGTGTGGTTTATGTGGTTCTGTTCAGGGGGTTATGGGGTTCTGTTTAGGGGGGATATGTGGTTCTGTTTAGGGGGTTTGTGGGGTTCTGTTTAGGGGGTTATGGTGTTTCTGTTTTGGGGGTTTATGGGGCTCTGTTTTGTGTGGTTTATGGGGTTCTGTTTAGGGGTTTCTGAGCTGCACCTGTAGCTCAGCAGCTCTTTCCAGGCCTCCCGTGGCCGGGGCAGGGGAGGTTCCCCCCGGGCACAGCCCTGGCAGCGGCTCAGCCCTGGGGCAGCACCCGGCACTCCATCCCTCGGCAGCAGCGGCGGCGAACCAGAATTCCCTGTCCTTTCGGGAGCCTGCCCGGGCTCAGGCGTGCCCCGGCACTAACCGTGTCCCGTCGCTGTTCCGCAGCCCCAGCACGGCCCGGGCAGCCCCGGCCGGCCCCTCCCGGCCCCTGGTGCACTCGGCGCGCCGGGAGCGCTGCCGCGACTGGAGGAAGCCGGGCAGGATCATCCGCAAAGCCTGAGCCCCCAGAGACAGCCCGCTGGGCTCTGCAGCACCTGCAGCGCCTGCATCCCCCGGGATCCGCGTCCTGCGCCTGGCCACGGCTGCGGGGAGAAGCCCCTTCCCCCGGAGCCATCCCTGCCCGCGGGGGGACAACCATTCTGGGACAACGAAGCGACTTTTCTTTCTTCTTCCCCAAGGATGGAGAGCAGATTTCCCGGGTTAAAATGGAATTTGCTCCTGGGAAGACTCCCAGTGGTTTCAGGCTGCTCTTCTCTCACTCCAGGAGTGCTTGGACAGTCAGCAGCGTTTCCCAAAGCGGCTGGAAAAGCTTCAGTGTCCAGATTGTCACCACTGCCAGGAGGAGCTGCCTCCCCTGGGGCACCCAGAAGTCACAGCACTGACTCCCTGTTAGTCTCATGCACTAGGAGCCTGCCAATTATTTTCTGCTTTTCCTCACCTTTGTTAAATCAGTTGCTCCAGGGAAGAGGAGGGAAAATGTCCTGAACCAGTGACTCAGAGTTATGTCATCAAATGCAATTGACTGCAATGGCCTTGTAATTAGCATTTTTGGAGCCTTCCCAGCAGCTGAGGCAAATAAATGTAAGAGCCACTTTCTAATGAGCAGATAGGTGGGGAAGGAATACAATCGTGCTCTTTAGACTCTGCTGTTCAGGCATAAAATCAGATTTCAGAGGCAAAAGTCAGTAATGCATCCTGCAGCCCACAGAGCTGCAATCGTGGAGCATGGAAGGATTCTGACACTGGGCTCTAACAGCAGCTGCCCATGGCAAAACTGCTCCTTATTTGCTGAACATAATGTTTGGCTCAAACACAGCCTGTTTTCCTCGTTGCCAGCCATTTGTGAGCCTGACTCAGGCTCACAGACACATTATCCAGAAGCAGATAGGAAGGGAATAGGAATAGATTATGCATTCATTATCCAGGAGTAGCCACCAGCTACATTTGCACATTTGTCTGCTGCTCAGTTGTTTGCAAATGGTTCCTGGTGGCTGATGCTGTGTTTGTTCAGCCACCCAGGGCTGGAAGTTCCCAATCCTCTCTCCCAGGCAGGCTGGATCAGTGACTTGGATGTAAATCTCTGCTTTCACCTAAAGGAGATGAAGCTTCTACCTAGAAGTTCATGCCTTGTGTTGAGATGGTTTTGAAAAAGGATGCAGAAATACTTGTGAACAGTTTCTGCACATTTCAAAGCATAAATTCTGTGGAATCATGAAATTGCATTAAAAAATTATGAAATTCTGAATAAAAACTGAAATTGTGCCTCAGTTCTTGGACTCTGGGGCTGTTCCCCTGTCCTGACCCATGCAGGTACAAGTCACAGCAGCAGATGGAGATGTCAGGAGCAAAAATGCTCAGGAAGTGTTCCTGTGTGCTGGGGGAGCCTGCTTCCCTGGAGCTGAGTGTGTCTGGGGGATGTTCTCCCCCTCTTCTGCCATAGCCTGGGTGAGTTTGGGAGCTCTGGCTGTGGAAAAGGGTTTGGATTAATTCCTGCAGCGGGGCAGGGTAGGGCTGGCCCAGGACCACGCTGGGCTCCAGCCTCAGCAGGACAGACAGACTGAGCAGGGACAGAGATGCAAGGAAGGGTGAAGGGCCAGGACTGCCTTGCCCTGATGATCACATGCTGGATTTATCCCTGTAAATACAAAATTGTTTACTCCCAATAAACTCTTTTACATACCCAGCACTCAGCCTGGCTCTGTTCTCATTCAGCCCTTCTGTCTCTGCTGGTTTTGCCTTTCCCAGCCTGGGAGCAGTTGGAGGTGCTGGCTGGAATCTGGTGGTGATCCAGAATGGATAAAAACTGCATTGACAGCACAGATGTTCATGTTCTCATCCTTCATGCAGAGGAACCCAGGACTGCCATCCAGAGCCTGGTTTTGGGTGGTTGGAGGTTTGGTTTGGGTTTTTTAATATTCAGGTCACTCTGCAGCTCTGTTGGAGAAGGTTCTGCCCAAGGAATGTGCCCTGGAGAGCTCAGGACCCACCAGCCCGCAGTGGTGGGGACCCCAGAGCCCTGAGGAGTGGTGAAACCCAGAGCTGGCTCCAGACCCTGCAGGGACTCACCCTCCCCTGGGCAGCTGGGCTGAGGAATGGCCCAGGGTGAGGGGGACACAGCCAAGGGTGGCCAGAGGGCACCTGCCTGTACCTCCAGCACCATGAGGGCTCTGGGTCTGGCTCTGCACCCCTCAGCACCCCTGGACACACATTTCCCTGTGCAGGAGATGGGGAGACTCCTCTGCAAGGAGAGGCTGTGCAGTGATGTCACAACACCCAAGGAAAGCCTCTGGACAGGAGTCCCCAAAATGCCCCTCCTGTGCTGTAACCTGCCAGGGTACCTCTTGCTGATTCTCTGACTTCTGGAACTCAGGCTGGGCCCTCCCAGGGGGCTCCCCTGTCAAGGGAGACCCTCCTGAAGTGGTCTTGAGTCAGGAAAGAGAGATGCACTGGATTTTTTCGGTCTTCAGGTTCTTGTTTATTATGATCTTATCTAGAGTTTTGCACGCTGTCCACACGAGGCTCAGCACCACAAAAATGGCCAACAATCTCTCATTATGATGTCTTTTAAAGCTAAACTATCCAATTAAGATCTGATACCTAGATTATTTCCCCTTTTAACCCAATAACTGATCCCAAAGAGCCCCAATGCGGATTTTTCCGCCCAATTGCAAGATGCCACCCAAACCCATGAAGAAGGAGGAAGAAGAAGCATGAAAAAGAAACCCAGGATGACACCCTGTGCCCTCCATCTTGCTTCCATCCACAACATACAAAAAATCCTAAAACCTGAATTTCCCACCTAAGTGATACACCTGCACTACTCTCTATAACCTATTTCACACTTTTGTGGGTTCCAGTCTATCTTGAAGTCTTGGAAACTTTCTCCATGAATGAGGATCAGAGTCAGTGCTCCCCTGGGGTGAAGGCACCCCAGAGCAGACAGAGAAATATTCCTGGTGCTCTGGGTTTCCACAGTGACCAGCAGTGCCTCTGCCCCAAAACCAGCACAGCCACTGCACTGAGCTGGCCTATTTGGTCCAAAAGAAGACACATGCCCCAAAATACCCAAAAAACCCCAAGAACCAGCACTTCATGGATGTGCAGGTCAGGATGTGCAGCTGCCCCCGAGGGGAACGGGGGAAGTCACCTCCTGTGGCTTCAGCTGGGGCTCGAGGCTGTGGGGGCCGTTGGCTCTGCTCAAAATAGAGTCTGTGGGCTGCACCCTAAACCACACTTCTGTCAGAAACTTCCTTTCTAGCTTGAATTTCAGTTTGCAGCCCTTTCACAGTGAGTCAGTGAAAGCCCCGGTCACCCTGGAGCTGCTCACAGGAGAGCTCAGGGAGGCTTTAATCCCCCAACTTTGGACCATCCATGGATTAACCTCCCTGCAGGGACTGTTTCCATCAGATCCCAAAGAGTTCATTGGGATGGGGCACTGGGATTTCACTCTCTGGGCTTTTAACCTCAGCTGTGGACGTGTCCTGCCTTACAGAGCAGAGAGTTGGGGTCAGTGAAGGTGGAGCAGCTTCACATCTTGGGCTTGGATCTGCTGGAGCCCAGACACTGGACATCACCTTCTGAATATCTCAGCAAAGCCCTCTCAGGATTTCCTTCGGCCTAGGAAGGCGTTTCCAGCAATTCCCATTTTCTGACCTTCCCCGTGGTGCATTTGGTGTGGCCTGGAGACAAAACCACAGCTCGTGGTGCCACCACTCTGCAGCCTGTCCTGCCCAAACTGCACCCACAGCTGCTGGGCTTCGATGCTGCAGCTCAGGTCAGGCCAGGCAACCCCTGCTGGTGTCAAATTCTGCCCTGGAGGGCACAACTGTTCATATTTATTGGTGTCTGCAGCACCTGGCAGCCCGGACTGCCCAGCCCAGCTGCAGGGAGCAGCACCAGCACACCTGCTGCTGCTGCTGCAGTTTGGGAAGTGATGTCACCCCAGCATTTGGGAAGTGATGTCACCCCAGCCCTGCTGAGCTCTGCCCCCTGATGTTTCCTCTGAGGCTGGACCCTGCTCTCAGCAGGGCCAAACAATCCCTTCACCTCCATCCTCAACTGTGCTCAGTTTATGGTGACTCCAGCCCAGAGGCTTTGGGGGCATTTTGAGCAAAACCCAGCAGTTTTGGTGAAGCAGCCGCTGCTTTTGCTGCCTGCAGTTTGGTGAAGTCTGCCATCCCCTGCCCAGCCCGGGGCCCCAGAGCCTCCTCCTGCCCTGCCCTCCTTGCCCGGGGACTGCAGGAGCTGCTGCTGCTCTGCCCTGGGAGCACAGGGTAAGTGTTCCCGGGGCTCTGTGCCTGCTTTATTCATGTTCTGCCTCAACAGGAATCCTTTCTAAAGGCAAAGCTTTCTATGGGGTTTGTAAGGGCTGCAGCAGGGGAAGGAGTATTTTACAGAAAGGGTGGGAAAGTCTCTGTCCTGCTCAGAGCTGGAGGGCTGGATGTGGGTCCTGCTTCCTCCCCTTCACATCCAGATCAGCTCTGATTAAAAAAATCACAGAATTCCTGACTGGTTTGAGTTGGAAGGGACCTTAAAGCTGCTGTTCCACCCCTGCCATGGCAGGGACACCTCCCACTGTCCCAGGCTGCTCCAAGCCCTGTCCAGCCTGGCCTTGGGCACTGCCAGGGATCCAGGGGCATTTCTGCTGCCCTCAAGGCAAGTTTGTGGCTAATGGTTTGTGTGATTCCCCTCCAAGTTAAACAAAAAGTAACTTCCTTTTTTTCTGCTTTGTCTTGTTAAATTAAATCCCATTTCTAATTCCTTGATTAATCCCCACCTGCCTGCCTCACTGGGGTTGCTGTGAAGCTAAATTGAATTTGTGTCTCTCATGCACCTGGCAAGCTCAGAGGTGTTGTTCCCCACTGTCAGAACGCTCTTGCTGGATAAATCCTGTCACCAGCAAAGTGCACCTTGGGTCTGGGCTCTGACTTAAGCGAGGAAATACTTTTGGATTAGCGATTTGATGAATAAATAAGAGGACATTTGTATATATCCGTGGGGAAAGTTTCTGTCCCTGTGCCCGCATTTGCCAAAGTGGCAGCAAACAAATGAATCCTCATATTTCAACATTCAGCTGAGCAAGAGATGGGGAGGAAGTGAATCAGGATAATCCCTTTTTATTCCACCAGGGAGCAGAACTCTAATGATTTTGGTACTAAACACTTCTGCAGGTCAGCAGTCACCTTTTGAGTCTTAGCCTACTGTTCTTCAGGGATTCCCTCAGGACAATGTGAAACCCAGAATTGTTCCCAGGCATGGCAAATAACAAGGAATTAAAACCCATCTACAGTCCTGCAAGCAGGACTACATTTAAACCCCAAAACCTACCCTAAGCACCCTCCAAACCCTACTGAGTTTCCTCGGTTGGAGCAGTAATTCCAGGAAAATCCTTCCATTCCAGACACTTTTGATTTAAGGGAGTTTTTGGGAATCTGGTCCCTGTTGCTTAGAGGAAAATGGTTTTGAGCTTGTAGTAATTTAAGGTGATTTCCTTATGCCTTTCTGAGATGGATTTGTGCTTGTAAGGAGCACGACCACACCATTCCGTGGTTAATCCAGATTATCACTGCTGGTGGGGAATTAGGAGCAGATCCTGCAGCCAGAGCTCAGGGTTTCAGCAGGAAATTACAGGTGCAAACACTTCCTTCTGCACATTCCCTGGCTTTCCCACAACCCTTCCTGCCCAGAAACATAGGCTATTTGCATATTGACACCGATAATGAGCACTGGGAGGCTTTTCATGATGTCAGAGCCCCGTGGTCACTGGGGAGGAGGCTCCTGGGGCTGGGGCCGGTCCCAGGCTGGCTGTGGGATGCCAGTGGTGCCAGTCTGGTGTGTGTGGGCAGCCCGGGCTGCCAGGGACTCCTGCCCAGCAGGAACCGTGGCCATTTACCCTCGTTTTTGGGTGGTGACTTGCAAAGGAGCTTCCTGCAGCTGAGCTGGCAGAGCCCCAGCAGAGCAGGGATGGGGACGTGCCCTGCCAGAACTCATCCCAGAACCTGCAGAACACTTTGCAAGTCTGGCAGGAGGTTTATATAGTGTGTATTTGTATGTAAATGTTGAGGTAAGAAATACTGACTTAGAAATGCCTCTCAGTGGCTCCATCTCTAGGTCAGAAAAGAGCATCATGTGTATATTATGATATGTATGTATAACACCAGGCTGGCTGCACCCCGGGGTGCTGCCCTGCCTGGGGGCTCCTGGGGAAGATTTATTCCTGCTCCACAGAGCTGTGGAGGTGGAAGGGACCCCGTGAGGCCACCCAGTGCAAACTCCTGCTCAAGCAGGGTCAGCCAGAGAGGATTGTCATGTCCAGGTGGATTTGAGCATCTCCCAGGATGGGACATCAGCTCCCTCAGCCCTCAGGCAGCACCTGCCAGCTCAGGGTGCCATCATCACCTTTGGTGGTGGCTCGTGTTCAGGTCAGAGTCCACCAGGGCCCCCAGGTTCTTTCCTGCTTTTCCCTGGTCCCTCTCTGAAGCAGAACTTTTTATTTCTTGCTGTTGAACTTTATAAGATTCCTGCCTCCCCTTCCCAGCCTGTCCAGATCCCTCTGGCACATTACCCGTCCCTCCCAGTTTGGTGCCAACAGCAAAAATTGTCAAAAGGACATTCTGCCCCATCACCCAGATCTCTAAATGTTAACCAGGGCTGGAGCCAGGGCTCCCAGGATTGACCCCTGGGGTACAGAATCCATCACTGGCTGCCAACCAAACTTCGTGCCACCCCACCACTCCCCCAGTCCTCAACCCACTCACTCCCTGCTCCTCCAGCCCCAGCAGCTCCCACCCCAAGAATGAGGGCTCCAAATCACCAGATCACTTTTGCAGTGTTGGAGGGGATGAGCTGCATTTTGAAGTTTGTTTTGCACCTAAAACAGCTGGAAAATTGCCATGGGAAAATCCGCAGGTCAGTCAATCATCAAGGGTGACTTGCAGGGAGCAGAGGTTGAAAACTGGAAGGCCACATCTCCTGTGACCTGCCAAGCAGGACCCTGGTGGCTGTTCCTGCTCTGAGCACAAACAAAAGCAGTTTTAAAGCTCCTGCCCTGGCAAGAGGCCACTGGAGTGTGCAGCACCTCCAGGGCTGCTCGCTGATGGAGGCGGGAGCAGGATAAATATTGACAAGATGGATTTGTGTGAAAAGGTGCCTTTGGACGTCCCAGGCATGAGTTTTGGTTAAAACCTTCCCATATTCATTGAAATCTGCCCCACTGGCCTTGTTCAGCCCCATGCTGAGCTGGCTTGTGGCCCCTGCTGGGGTCAGTCCCCCCAAAACCAGCAAAAACCATTCCAGATCCATTTCTGCTGGAGATGGGGTGATCAGTGGCTGCTTTGCACCTCAGTGTACCCCCAGAAGGTCACAATGTTCATTGGGCCCAGCACCTCCCTGCCCCAGGGGGGTACCAGCCTTTCCAAGCCCAGCTCAAAAATGATGAGCCAAGAAAACCAGTGCCAGCCAGGGCCATGAGATTGTCACCCTGGGGATGTCCAGAGGATCTCCTGCTTTTACAGAATCCACAGAATCTTTGGGCTGGAAGAGACCTTCAAGGTCATCGAGCCCACCCCATCCCCAACCCCTCAACTCAACCCTGGCACCCAGTGCCACATCCAGGCTTTGTTAAACACACCCAGGGATGGGGACTGCACCACCTCCCAGGCAGCCATTCCAGAACATTATCACTCTTCATCTCCTCCTGCACCTCCTCCAGCTGGCTGGCAAGGGCTCCTCCTTGTGCCTCAGTTTCCCTCTGCTGAAGCTCATCCCATCCTGAGGAGGAGGAGCTGTGCCAGGGGTTTCTCCCTCTGCCAGGGGCTGGGGGTGCTGATCCCATCCTGCTGCTGGGGCTGTGGCACAGAGGGTGACACAGCTGGAGCTGGGGGGTGCCCTGGGGGGAGCAGCCCTGGCCAGCCCCAGGTGCTGCTGGAGCCTTGCTGGGACCTGGCAAGGGCCAAACACGGGGTTATTTTGGCTGTCTGCAGAGGGCAGTGATGGGGACAGGGGTGCCCCTGGGGACGGGCAGTGTCCCAGCAGCAGCTCCTGAGCCCCCAGGGCCCCAGCACAGACTCTGCTCCCTGGCTCCAGCCCCCTGGTTCTTGCAGGCCCCTGCTCAGACCAGGCAGGTGATGCCACCAGGGGTGGGGAGTGGGGTCCTTGTGGGGGGCCCCTGATGCTGGGAGTCCTGTGCTCTGGCTCTGTGATTTACAAAGCTGAACAACTGTTTTATTAAAACTATATTATATTGCACTAAGCTATATTAAAACTATACTAAAGAGATACTATACTATACAAAAGGTACTAAAGAAAAACTTGTGACTATCTAACACAACTTTGTTAATTAACTAAAGAAACAAAACAATCTTCACCAGTGTCCAATAACTAAATCACTTTGACTTAACAATCTCTATAACGCATTCCACAAGTGTAAAACAACAAGAGCAATTAATAGAAACAAGAATTGTTTTCTTTTCTTCTCTTCTCTGAAGTTTCCCACTACCTTTCCCAGGAAAAATCGTGGGAAAGAGAATTATGTCTCTCTCTGTTCAAAGGTTGTGAATACCACAGGGTGGGGGGCAGCTGGTGAGGGACCAGGGGGAGGTTCTGCCCAGGGCTCCCCTGCTGCCCTGGCCTCACACACTGGGAGAGCCTGGGAATGGCTCCCCCAAACCTGCACCTGTGTGGTGGCACCTGGGGATGGCAGGGACACCATGGCAGTGTCACTGGGGCTGATGGAGGATGATCCCACGGGTGGCACAACACAGTTCCCTGGGCTGTGGCCCCTTTTCCTGGCCTCTCCCAGTGGCTGCTCTGGCTCTGCTGCTCCCTCCCCCATCCCTCTCTCTGCTGCCCAAAGCTGGCTCAGGTGTGAGCCAGGGGCACTGCCCAGAGCAGGCTCCTGCCCTGCCAGGCTGGGGTGGGTGGCACAAGCCCCAGGGTGGGTGGCACAAGCCCCAGGGGGGGTGTGGGGGGGCCACGAACCTGCCCTGGCTCTGGGTGGGGTCCCCAGTGCTGTGCCCTCCCTCCAGGCTGGCTGTGCTGTGTTTTGGGGGGGTTCAGTGGGCCCCCAGGGGCAGTGACACCTCTCTGTGGGGTGGGGATGTTGGCCCCCCATTGAGCTGCCCTGGCTCCTCATCCATCCCCTGGGCAGCCTCCTCTTCCTCCTGCCTGGCCCTGGGAGCCTGAGGAGGGCCTGGGGCTGTCCGTGGGGCTGTTCTGTGTCCAGGGACCCCTCCCAGACCCCTCCCAGCCTGTCACTGCAGCCAGCACAGCCCGAGCACGGCTTCACTGATTCATCAGGAGCTGTGTCCCTCTCCTGCCCCTGCCACGGGCAGGGCCAGGGGTGCTGGAGCCACCAGGGCTGTCCCCAGCCAAGAGGGACACAGCTCTGCCAGCTGGGGCTGTGTCAGGGCAGGGCTGTCCCCGCAGTGCCTGGCTGGGGACCAGCGGGGACATCCCACATGCCCCGAGGTGACAGTGACATCTGTGTCCATGGGCTGGCCACTGTGCCAGCACCATCCTCTCCCTGGCTGCTCTCCAGAGCTGCTGAAAGTCCTGCTCCTGGAGGAGCAGCCAGGGTGGCCCTGCTCTGCAGGAGGGGCTGGCTGCTCTGGCAGGAGATGTGACCCTTTGTGTCCCCCAGTGTCCCCTGTGCCACAGGCAGAGCAGGGCTGGGAGCTGGGAGGGTCCCTGCAGTGCCTGTGGGCAGGGACAGGGCTGGGGCTGCCTCGGGGGGGCAGAGAATCCCCCCAGGGTTTGCCCTGAGCTGGAACAGGCTCCTGGACCCACCGAGCAGTAAATGTGACTTTCCTTTGTGACTTTTCCTGAGCTGTCCTGTGGTCACCTGGGCCAAGAGGGCAGCAGAGCCTTCAGCAGCTCCTTGGGGGTGGATCACACTCTTCTCTGACCCAGAGATGGGGCAACTGAGAGGTGTTTTTAAAGCTTTTATTCTATTTTCAGTCTCATGTGAAGGGTGAGATACAGATATTATAATTCACACCATCACAATCAGAAACTGTTTCTTAATTACAATACACTCTAAATGTTTCTTGACCTATCAGTTTTAGTCACATCAGGCTGTAAATGCCTTAGAATCAATGTCAGCCCATTTAGTCACACTGTGTGAGCCTTCTGTCACATTTTGAGAATTTGTACAAATCCATTTCCCACATTGGGCACGGGGAAATGACACTTGTAAGGAGACTGAGCCCATCAGGGACATCCCAGAGCTCTTTGTGTTCATTACCAAGGGGTAATTAGTGACTTTTCAGCTGGGGAGGTGGAAAGGGGGTGATGGAAGGTGTGAGAGCCGTGCCCTGGCTCTGTGGGGAGCAGAGCAGGAGCTGGCAGCCGTGGAGATGAGAGGGCAGCAGGGGCAAAGCTGCTCCTTGCAAGGGGATTTCACTGCCAGCCCTGGGGCAGCTGGAGGGAGGTGCTGGAGGGAGCTCTGCTCCATCCTGGGGACCAAAACAGGACAGGGATGGGGGCATTGCCTGGGCCAGCTGCACACAGGGGCTCCAGGAGCAGCTCTGGCTGTGCAGGGGTGTCTCAGCCTCGCTGGGGTGTGGGACCCCCCAGGCCAGGCTGGGGGCTCAGCTCTGGGGGTGCAGAGGGGCTGCTGTGCCTGGCTGTGCCCCTCAGGGCTCAGCAGCCCACGTCACCAGTTTGATGTGCTGGGCTTGGCTGCTGAGCCAGGGTAAAGCCACAGGATCTGTGACGTCCCTGCTCTTGCTGGGCAGCAAATGAGGGCAGGTGAGGACGTGGGGCTGCATCAGTTTGGGGCTCGCTGGTGTCCAGAGGGGATCGTGCTGGGAGCTCAGGATGAGCATCCAGGGGCTGAGAACTCTGGAGTGGCTGTGGCAGGAAAACAAACCTGGGTCAGCTTAGTCTCAGCTGGGAAAGGGATGGGAACCAGCATGGATGGGGGTGCCCTGCTGGAGAGCAAAAAGAATTCCTTTTGGACAAATCCACTCACAAAAGGAATTAAAAAGGCTTACAGAGAGTTTTCACCCAGAACAAGGGATTTTCTAGGGCTCTCATTTGGTTTAAACTCACATTAAAGCCCCACCTGGGGGGGTTCTGCCTGTGTAGGATCTGGACTGAGTCACAGCCTCTGAAGCTGAAGCACCCCTGGCTGCTTTGCTGTGCAGGAGCCTCCCACAATTTACCTTTCCTTTGGGAAGAGTCCTGCAATAAGCTGGCAGTAAGGTGGTTTTCCCTACAAAACAAACCTTTTACCTCCAAAATACCTACCCAGCTGCACCAGAGGCCTCAGACCGGGCCCCTGTTCAAGGCAGCCTTGCTCTGTGTAGCAAAGGCCAAACCCTGCAAGCTCTAAAGTTGCCTTAAAAGTGCTTAATTCTTTTTTTTTTAACCTTTAAAAGTCCCAGCTCCTGAAATCATGTGATTGCAAGACAACATTGCTGAGGAAAGCACAGGGTTTGGGTAAGCACTGAGAAAACAAAAACCACCAGCGAGGAGTCTCCTCCTGTTTTCTTCGGAAAAATCCCCTCATGACTGGGACAAACACAGTGGCGCTGGCTTGGAGGCGCTGCTGGCAGCAGCCAGGCTCAGTGTGGGCAGGGAGGGAAGTGAAAAAGCTTTGCATGTGTGGAAGGCTGCAGAATGGGGTTGCCAAACAGGATACAGGCTGGGAAACCAGCTGGGCAAGGAGGCTGGGCAACTGCCCGGCTGCATCAGTTGCTGGTGCTGATAATTGTATTTACTTTAAAAGGAGTTGATCTTTTTGGTGGCTCACTGCTTGTTTAGCCTCTGCTCTGAGCACTCTGCTGCTATGGGAGCTGTGGTGCACTGAGATTTTTGATGTTCAGTTTTGCTGCAATAAATGCTGCTGGTTAAAATTCCCTGGGTTTGCATCCCAGGATTCTGGCTGGAGCCTGAGGAAGGATTGTCACAGCAACCACAGAATTATAGAATCATTAAGTCTGGAAAAGACCTTCAAGGTCATCAAGTCCAACTGTGAGCCCAGCCCCACCACTGTTCACCACTAAGCCATGTCCTGCAGAGCCACATTCTCACATTTCTTTGGGCACTTCCAGGGATGGGTGCCTCTATCAGTTCCTTGGGCAGCCTGTGCCAGTGCTTTACAAGTTTTTTAATGATTTTTTTTTCCTTAATATCCAACCTCAGTCTTCCCTGGTGCAACTTTCCTCTCCTGCTGTCACTTGTCCTCTCCTGAAGCCAAGCGCTGGGTGGGAGCCCGTGGGACAGAGCTCCTGCTCCAGTGTGGGGAGCTCCAGCTCGTGGTTTCCCTCTGAAGAGATGAGAAGGCAATTCCCTTGTGAGTCAGAGCCAGCGGGGCCTCCTCTGCACACATCCCAGGGAAATGGGTCCCTTTTGTTGCCCAAGAAGCCCTGGGGTGCCCTGGCCCCCCTGCCTGCTCCCCTGGGAGTGGGGCAGCCCTGCTCCGTGCCCCTCCCTGGCTGGGAGTGATCCCAGGGGAGGTTTGGGTGAAATTCAGCCCAGCTGGTCACCTGCCCAGTGGGTTTTGTGTTCCTGTGCTGCTTTTCCTGCCCTGGCAATCAGCTCTTTGGCTGGAGGCTGTCCCCTGGCACTTTGGATTCCTGGGGTCGGGCATGTGCCACGTGCCCCCTCCTTTTCCCCCAGTTTATTTTCCCGCAGCCTGAAGTGACTGTCACAGGATTACAAAGTAAATTCAGATGAAAGCCTGTCAGGGGGAAGCTGTTTGGGGTTTATTCTGTCTGTGGGCTGCTCAGGGGCTGCACAGGGATGCTCAGGGCAGCTCTGCTGAGCCCTTTGCTGCCTTGAAGCAGAAAAGCCTTACCCTTACAAATGCACATACACTCCTGAAACTGAAAATAGCCCCCAAAATCTTGTTCAGCCTGGAGAAAAGGAGGGTCAGAGCTGAAAATAGCCCCCAAAATCTTGTTCAGCCTGGAGAAAAAGAGGGTCAGAGCCTTTTCCAACCTCACTGGTTCTGAGATTCTGTGCAAATGATCTGGAAGAGCTTTCTGCAAACAGACCTGTGAGGCTGCAGGGGAATCCCTGCAGGGGACTGGGGCTCCTGATCCTCCTGGGTGGAGGGATTTCAGCTTTACAGGGCTGGTGCTGGGTGCTGTTTGGGTTGGGATTGTGGCTCTCCCAGGCATACTCAACTATGACTTAAACAATTATGTGTATGTGCATATATATATGTATTTATATGTCACATCGATATTTATATGCCATATATATATGTATTTATGCCATACATATGTATTTGTGTCATATATATGTATTTAAATGCCATATATGTGTATTTATGTGTCATATATATGTATTTAAATGTCATATATATGTATTTGTGTCATATATATGTATTTATATGCCATATATTTATATACCATATATATGTATTTAAATGTCATATATATGTGTATTTAAATATCATATATATGTGTATTTATATGCCATATACATGTACTTATATGCCATATACATATATGTATTTAAATGTCATATATATGTGTATTTAAATATCATATATATGTGTATATGCCATATACATGTATTTATATGCCATATATATATGTCTTTATATGTCATATATATGTATTTATATGCCATATATATGTACTTATATGCCATATACATATATGTATTTGAATTTAATATATATGTATATTTATATGTCATATATATGTGTATTTATATGCCATATACATGTACTTATATGCCATGTATATGTATTTAAATGTCATATATATATGTATTTATATCTGCGTGCACAGAAAAAGGTATGGCAGCACTATTTGAGTGAAGGAAAAGTGGTTTGGGTGCAAATCTGAGGAGATTTACTGTTGCCTAAATGTGTTTTCATTGTAAAGGAAAACTGTCAGTTCAGCAGCTTTGCAGCGAAGTGTAAAGTGGGTGTGTGCTGGCACAGGGTGGTCTCTGCTGGACCCCTCAGGGTGGCCCTGACCCCCCCTGGCCACCTCCTGCCCCACCCCAGCGGTTCCCCCACCTTCCCCAGCACCCCCGGTTCCCAGCCGCAGGATCCCCACCCGCCCTAATCCCTTTATGGTGTTTGTGCCGGGCTCCTCCTGCCCATCCTGCTCTTTGCCTTCCCCCTAATCTCCCCCCTGAGCTGTTTGGCAGGACAGAAACCAGCCCGGGTTGGTCACTCCGATCCTGGGAGAGGGAATGCTCTCTCCAGGGTCTGCAGTGCTTTGGGAGTTTAACAAGCAGGGAGGAATTCCCTCAGTTCTGAGCAGCATCCTGAATCCTGGAGTGTGATTTAGAGTAAAACCCGACCTCTCCATCCCAAAATCCCTGCTCTGTGCCCAGGGATCTTCTCTGGCAAGTGTGGGGAGGGATGTGACAGCCAAGGCCCAGCCCCCTGCCCTGCTGCAGCACCAGGAGAAGGTGCAAAAAGTCACCCCAGGAAGTAAATTTTTGGTAAAACATACTGTGTTACTGAAGATTTTCAATCTGAAAAATTTCTTTAGGATTTATTTCTATCCTATCAAAGCAAGAAATATCTTTGGTGTGTTTTGGCAAGGCTGGAAAATGCTCAGGCTGATAAAGCCTCAAAGACAGAGAGATAAAAACTGGAAGTATTTAGGGCTTGGCCAGGTCTCCCTAGGACAGGACTCCATAATGATCCCAAAAAAGACACCGGGAAGGGGAGCAGCCCTGCTGCATCCTGCATCCCTGTGGGCACGGGGGTGGCATCCCAGATGGCACCAGAGGTGATGGCTGGTCCAGGCACAGCAGAATCAGCTTCTCTCCCTGCTGTCCTCCATGTGGAGCAGCCCCTCTGCTGCAGCTCTGAATGGCTTCACAAATCCTCAGGAGATTTAATCTGTGACCTTTTACTTCTCCAAGGACAGCCCTGCTCCCTTTCCTGCCCTGGGCTCCGACCTTGGGCCAGTGACTGATGCTGGGAGCCTGCTGGTGGTTAATATTTACTGTACCTGGCGTGGAGGGGAGCCCGCTGATTGCAGAGCCCGGCCTTGTTGGGGGGAAATGTTATTCCAGAGCCTCGGGGACCCAGGTGTGAGCTGTGCTGGCTGTTGTTGGTGTAACAGGGTTGTTGCTATGGAAATGGCTGGAATTGGGCTGTGGTGAGGTAAGGCTTGATCCCAGGCAAAACTGACTAAGCAGGTGCCCAACCTTATATGGCAGAAATGCTTTTTCCTGCTTACCAAAATCCTTTTTCATATGAAATAATTGTATATATTTGGCGAGCTGTCTCAGGGGGTGGTGTTTGGGCACGATTTTTCACCCTTTTCCACCCTCAGGAATTCTGTGATTCCACACCTGTGCCCCCACAGGCTGCTGCTGTCCCTGCTGTCCCCAAACACCACAAAACTACCGTGTTTGCCCTCCTGGGGCAGGGGGGCTCTGACCAGGTGAGGGATTATTGGTGTTTGTTCTGTCTTCCTCTCTTGGGTGTTTTGGTGCTCAGTGATTCCAGCTGCTCACAGAGGAGCTCCCCAATCCAATTTGCTGGGTTAACTCAGCCTGCATTTTGTTCCATTTCTCGCTGGGTTTGAGCCCACTCAGGCTCCAGGGTGTTTCTGCACAGCTGGGCACATGCAGGAGGGAAGCCAGAGCTTTCACTGGGGATAAAATGAGCCTTTCCCCCACCCAGCTGGGTCAGGAAGGTGCAGGGTCTGGGCAGAACCCTCCCATCACACGGAGCACACCAGTGCTGGTCCTGCTGCCTCTGGAGGATGCAGCTCCCCTCTCCTCGGTGCGGTCTGTGATCCTTCCCAAGGGATGCAGATCCATCTCTGAGATTGCTGCTCAGCATCAGCTGCTTCTCCAGCCCTGAGGCTGGTCCTGCGGGCTGCAGCTCCCCAGGGGGGATGGAGATGGAGATGGAGATGGAGATGGAGATGGAGATGGAGATGGAGATGATGGAGATGGAGATGATGGAGATGGAGATGAGATGGAGATGGAGATGAGATGGAGATGATGGAGATGGAGATGAGATGGAGATGGAGATGGAATTGAGATGATGGAGATGGAATTGAGATGATGGAGATGGAGATGGAGATGGAGATGGAGATGGAAATGATGGAGATAGAGATGATGGAGATGGAGATGAGATGGAGATGTAGATGGAGATGAGATGGAGATGATGGAGATGGAGATGAGGGAGATGTAGATGGAGATGAGATGGAGATGATGGAGATGGAGATGAGGGAGATGGAGATGGAGATGGAGATGGGATGGAGATGGGACAGGGAGCCGAGGCCCCGGCGGAGCCGCTGGCGCCTCCCCGGCACGGCGCCGGCTCGGTGTTGCAACGCCTCCGGGAAAGGGCTGCACAGCCGGGGGTGCATTTCCTCCTGCCTGGGACGATTTCCAAACAAGAATGAGGAAATGCTGAGCTTTGCAGCCGCGTTCGTGGATGTGTCCCTAAAACACCCCGCAGAGGGAGGTGGCTGCTTTGGAGCTGCACCCCAGCTCCACTTGCAGGAGACCCTGAATGTCACCGGGCAGCGTCAAGGACACGGGGGAGAGCTGCGTGGCTCTCCGGGCACCTTGGCACATGCCGTGTGCCAGCCTCCTTCCCAGGAGCTCTGCTCGGGGCAGCACCCACGGGTTGTGGGGCCGGTGACGTCTGGCCCGCCCGCAGCCCGCTGCCACTGATGTCACCGCCCGGTCACCGAAATTGCTAATTAAGTTTTGCTTCTGTCGCTGCCAATCTCATTTCCTGGTTCTTGTGCAATCCCAAGTGCTTTCAGGTTTCTTCCCGATTCTTTATCTGCCTGGGACCAAAACACCTTCAGAAGAAAAACAGAGCTGATGTCTTGGGTCAGTGCCCGGGGAGGAGATGTCCTGTGGGGGACAATCAACCGTGAAGCAGTTTTTTTTAGCTGCCTTAGTGTTTTGCAGAAAAACATTCCTGGGGGTGAGTCAGGCAGCCACAAACATGAGGCTGTCTTAAGAACCGGGGGAATTAGCAAAAACGCAACTGCTTTAGAGCCCAGTCATGCCTTAAAGCCTTTTCTCCTTTTGTAACATCGGAAAACTGCTTGAAACCCGAGGCTGGAGAGCCGAGGCGCGCTCACCCCGCCGGCTTTGCTTGGGGAGGTTGTTTGGAATCTTGCCCTCCTGCGAGAAAAAAATCCGGGAGTATTTGAGATAAGCCCCGGAGGCGCCGGCACGGGCTGTGCCCTGCTGGCTGTGCCCGGCTGGCTGTGCCCTGGCACGTTTGGGGTCTGTCTGCTCCGACACGTGGGAGCCTCTCAGGCAGGATCTATGGAAAACTGGGAAGGCAGCGATGCGTTTAATTCACCTAATTGGATCTGCGTTCGGCTCAATAGCTGGAAATTGCTGCTATATTGAAATAATCGACTCAAATTCACACCTGTTGGCTGAGGATTTTTAGCTGACTGTAAATCACAGCAGAGCCTGTATAGTTTCGAGGTTTAAAGAGACTCTACTACGCTCTGGTTCTTAAAATTTGTGCTTTAACTCAGCGGTTTATGGATGGGAAGGGCTGAAGTAGGAGATTGCGGTGTTTTCCCAGCAGCTCTCCCTGCAGCTCTCAGCCTTTGCTGCCTTCCTTTCCAAGGAAAGCCCTGGGGGCAAACCCAGCCCTGCAGCCACGGGGGGGCTGAAGCCGGGTGGGAAGGGGTCGTTCCTGGGGTGCCAGGGCAGGACGGGGGGAGAGAGGCAGCGGTAGGGCTGCCTGGCATCGGGCTGCCCCTGTCCTCGGGAATCGGGCTGACCCTGTCCCCACGGATTGGGTTGTCACTGTCCCGGGAATCTGGCTGCCCCTGTCTCAGGGATCTCGTTGCCCCTGATGTCCCCAGGACCACCCAGGCACCCAAATCCATTCCGTCACATATCCACATGGTCCCAGCCAGGTTTTGGGGCGCTGGGGGAGCACAACCCAGCAGCCTCCCCAGCTTCCCCCCCGGCAGCAGTTTAGCAGCGCTGGGAGAAAAACACCTACACGAGGGCAACCCTACACAAACAAGGGGCCAAAAGGGATGACACACGCAGAGAAGGGACCGGAGGTGGTGAATAAAATTTTCAATGAGCAACACCTGCTTCTTTAAACAAACAACAAGTTATTCAGCCAGTAACTCGCTACTTTAAATAAATAAAGCGATGCTTTAAAGCGATGCCCGTGAGATAGCTGTCGTTTTTAATAAGTAATATTTTAATAAGAAAAGAAAACAATACTGAACGTCCTCCACGGGTGTCCCGGGGGTGGGAGCGGGGCCCGGGGCGGAGCCGCCTCCGCGCCGCCCCCACCGCGGGCGCCTTTAAAGCGCGGGCGGAGCGGGCGCGGGCAGCGCTGCGCCGGTGAGCGCGGGGCCGCGGGTTCGAGTCCCGCTGGGGGCGGCGGCGGCCGGGGGGAGCCGGGGTGGCTGGTTCCGGGCTGGGGGGTTGGTTTGTGGCATAGCCGTGGGGAGATGGGCCGCGCTGATGCGGCACTCACCTGTGCGCCCCCGCAGGGCCGTCGCCATGTCGGTGTCGCACAGCTCCAGGCTGAACAAGCTGGTGCGGGAGCAGTACATGAGGCTGCCCCAGGATGGGAGGGTTCAGGTCACCTACGTCTGGATCGACGGCAGCGGCGAGGGCGTGCGCTGCAAGAGCAGGACCCTCGATAAGGAGCCCAAGAGCATCGAAGGTAACGCGGCTGCTTGTCCCTCGGGTGATGGGGGGTGCGGAGGAGGGCCCTGAGCACCGCTGGGAAAAGTTCTGGGGTGTTTCAGGCTGTGGGAGCTGGGACGGGCTCTCCCTGGTTGTGTGGCACCAGTGATACCTGTTGCAGCTGTCTGGTGGGGTTGTACCAAGCAGCAGGGTGAATATCCAACCTGCGTCCCTGTGGTTTGCTTAATCCGCTAATCTCTGCTATTAGTGCTGGGTGGGAAGGGGAGGATGAGTTCCTCGCCCCTTTCCCCCGGGTAAACAGGCATGGAGACGTGTCGGCATCTGGATGGGGTTTGGCAGAGGGAGGCAGAGTGGCTGGGACTGATCCTGCCCGTGCCTGCTGGGGTGGGGTGAACACGCTGATGCTCAGGGAGCACCGATGGGCTCTGGGGATGTGCAAGAAAACCCTTGTGGCTGGCATCCTGTGGAACTCGGCACCCTTTGGGTGCTCCATCCTGGATCTGAGCCACCAGCACTTGGCACAGTCCTTATGTGGGCCTTTTCCCAACCTCATTCCTAAATCCGTCCCCCTCCTGCCTCGCAGATGTCCCCGAGTGGAATTTCGATGGCTCCAGCACGGCGCAGGCAGAGGGCTCCAACAGTGACATGTTCCTGGTGCCCGTCTGCATGTTCAGGGACCCTTTTTGCCTGGACCCCAACAAGCTGGTGCTCTGCGAGGTGCTGAAGTACAACAGGAAGCCCGCAGGTGAGCACCCCCAGCTCCCCAGGGTCACCCCCTTATAATTTAGGGGGTCACCTCCCCGAGGGCCGCCGGCCCTGGGGCGCAGCTGAGCGCCGAGCGCTTGGCCCGAGGCTCCGGAATCCCAGCGCTGGTGGCGGTGCCTGTTTGCAGGAGCCTGTTTTGGTGGCACGGGGCGAGGAGAAGCGCAGCGAGGCGCGGAGCTCGCTCCCGGCCCTCGCCAAAGGCGGCTCCCGGCTCGGGAGCTCGCCCAGCCCGCGGGGAGCGGGAGCTGCAAGTGCGGGGTTCCGACATGCCGGGCTTGGGGCTGCTCTTCTCGCGGCTGGGAGGCTGCAGAAGAGGAAGGAGAAGATGCTGAGGTGGCGTGTGCTCGCTCAGTGACCTTTTGCAAACTGCCCCAGAACGCGCGGCTCGCTCTTATCGCCGGCTGCAGCGGCAGGAGGCTGCGGCCCGCCTTGTCCCTCCGATAAAGGCCCAGACACAGGAAAAGGGACTCGCTGAGGGGCTCCCGGAGGGGTTATTTGCCGGCAAATAGCCGGATATTTGCCACTCAGGCAGGGCTGAGCCCCGCTGGGTGTGCGGGGGAGGGAGAGGGCATCTGCGGGTGATGCAGCTCTGCCCGAGGGCAGCGGGCAGGGATGGTGAAAGATGGGGCTGATTCCTCCTCCAGCAGCGACCAGACACGGGTGGGGGAAGCGTCTTGGTTGGGATTCCTGCCCGGCAGCTCCTCCACTGCAGGAGTTTGTGAAGAGAGCCCCTGATCCTGGGGCAGAGAGCTCAGCCCAGAGCCCTGATGGTGAGAGGGGTGCACCCTCCAGCCCTTCCCGTGGTGGGTTTCTATGGACTTTAAGGGCTCTGTGGGCTCAGGGGAAGAAATTGTCTCAGCCTTGCCCTCCATCTGCCACTGCTTCCCTCCAGCCCCATGCTCCGTTGTAGCTGCTCTGGGGTTTTATTGCAAGTTAGGGCAGAATGTGCAGCCTGGAGCCTGCCTGTCCCTGTTACAGCAGTTTTTCAGCCTTTTTTGCTGATGTCTTGGTCCAAGCTCTCATTCCTCTTGCCTGGCTCGTTCATGTCTGGACAGTTCTCTGCTATCTGTGTTTTCCTGGCAAAGCCCGAGTTGCCTTGAGCACCTCAAAAGGCCAAGGCAGGGCCAGCCAGTCTGGATGCTAACCAAAACCATGGAGCTGCAGAAAGATAAGGATAATTAAGATGAAGCTGGTAGAAGGAGGATGGGGGTGAAGCAGTGATGGAAGCCCCTGTTCCCAGGTCTGCTGGATGCCTGTAGGATGGGGCTGGGGTAAGGACCCTCATCTCTCAGTGAGTAAGAGGAGGATGGACCCTCAGCAGTGGTTTGGGGAACAAGGTAATTAAACCCTCTTGACCTGTGGCCTGACGCTCTGGTGATGGAGTAATTGTGAGGAGGAATTTGGTGAGCAGGAAGGGGGATTCACTCATGACTTCCTTAAGGCTTCTGTGGAAGCCCTTGGCAGTGATGGAGGAGCAGAGCGTGGTGGGTGCTGGCTCACAGCACGGCTCTAACCCGGACCTCTCTGCCCCCAGAGACCAACCTGAGACACACGTGCAAGAAAGTCATGGACCTGGTGAAGGACAGCCACCCCTGGTTCGGGATGGAGCAGGAGTACACCCTGCTGGGCATCAATGGCCACCCCTACGGCTGGCCCGACAACGGCTTCCCCGGCCCGCAGGGTAAGAGCTCCCTCCCTGCCCCAGCCCAAATCCCCTCTTGGCTCCCACCCTGCTGCTCTGGGGTGCTGGGAGGTGCCAGTGAGCCTGTGCCCAGCCTCGGTGCAGCTTTGCTGTCAGGGATGGCCCCAGGTAGGGGCTGTTTGCTGAGAGCACCTGGTGCCCCGTGGCTCACGTGAGCCGGACCCTGCTTGCACAAACAGCTCAGCTGCACGACTTGTTTGGCAAGGGCTGGATAACTGGGCTGGAAAAACCTCCTCCCCTTGGCTGTTGGAGAAAGGGCTTGGCACGGCGAGCTGTGCCCTCCTGCTGCAGCGAGGCAGCTCCTCAGCTATCTCCTGGGAGAGAGCCAGAGGTTTCCCAACCTGATTTTTGTGTGGACTGGCTGCGTGCAATATCTCCCTTCCCCCAGGCGGGGAGAAGGTCTTTGCCTTACCTGCTTGAATGAGGAAGATATCAAACCCCAGCAAATTGGATTTTCTAGCTGTGAACAATGCCAGCTGTTGTCAGAACAATCTCGGAAGCTTGGTGTGCTCAGAGGGCGAGGGAGGTGCCCGGGGCAGACCAAACTTTCCTTATCTCGAGGCCACCTCCCAGCTGATGTGTTACAAGTATTATTGAACTGCCCAGATAAGGCTGAGGTTGCACAGATGAACTGCTCACACTGCTAGTCCTGAAGCTGGGTCAGTGGCTTGATGTCCTGTGGAAAGAAACATCATTTTAATTCCCATAAATTCTCTGCCCGTGGCAGCAGGTACCTGGGAGTGTGGGATTATGTTACAGTGCTGTTGTAGCTCCCTGAAGTTTTCCTTGGCTGGTGACTCCTTGTTCTTTCCAGGCCCCTATTACTGTGGGGTTGGAGCAGATAAGGTGTATGGCCGTGATATCGTGGAGTCCCACTACAAGGCTTGTCTCTATGCGGGGGTGAAGATCTGTGGTACCAATGCCGAGGTGATGCCCTCCCAGGTATGTGGGGATGGCCCCAGGCAGCCCATTCCCAGGGATGGATATTGTGAGGCTGGAATAACCCAGCAACTCCCAATCCCTCTGGAACTCCAAATCCAGGGACTCCTCACATCGGTTTTGCTGCTGGAATGGAAATGTGCGTTTGATTTTCTCCTAACTCACCCCAATCTCCTTGCACAGCTCAGCCTGAGCTCTGGCTGCCAGAGCAGAGCTGGACACTCCTCCATGGGGGCAGGGATGTGGGGGCAGCAGGAGCTGGGGTGGGCTGCAGGAGCACCATGTGGAGTGCTGGGGTATGAGCCCTGTTCTGGAACTGGGATGCTCGGGTGGGACATGGCCTTGGGGAGCAGTTGGGAGGATTTGGGTTTATCTAGGAGCGAGCAGCAGGAGCCCCTGATTGCATTAGGCAGGTGGCCAGACTGACCGGCTGCGGGTCCTGCTGCTGATGTGGCAGTGATAACTGGGGGCTTATCAGCAGTGGAGCTGAGGCAGGACTTTTACCCACCCCGCTGTTTGCCCCAAATTCTTAAGGGTCCTTCTTGGCTGCCTTCCACATCCTGGGCTCGGGCTCTGCCATGCCAGCAGCCACAAAGACGTCACCCTGTGCTTAGTAACCGTGGGTGGTGCAGCCCTGGCTCCAGCCAGGCAGGGAGCAGCCCTGGGAAGGACTAACAGACTCCTCATTAATCCTCTGCCCTGTTTGCAGTGTGGGCTGGGGGTCCTGCTCACAGCAGCTCCAGCCTCAGTCAGATGTGTTTATTTATCTCTGTTTTGATTAAAAACCCCTCTGATTTGCTCTACATAGCGATGAGCAGTTTCTTCCCATTTTTTTGCATGCCAGAGTTGTCCTGTTGCTTGCCTCAATGCTCCCCATCCTTGTTGCTGATTCCCAAGGGTAACATCAGCCACAGCCCGGGCTGGGGGTGGCAGGGATGTGGTGGCTGGGGAGGCACCCACCTGCCCATCCTTACCTGTGTGTCTGCTCGCCCTTCAGTGGGAATTCCAGGTGGGCCCGTGTGAAGGCATTGAGATGGGGGATCACCTCTGGATGGCTCGGTTCATCCTGCACCGTGTCTGTGAGGACTTTGGGGTTGTGGCCACTCTGGACCCCAAACCGATGACCGGCAACTGGAACGGCGCCGGGTGTCACACCAACTACAGCACCGAGGAGATGCGCAGAGAGGGGGGTCTCAAGTGAGTCCTGGGGGGTCTCAAGGGGAGTCTCAGGACTCAAGTGAGCCCTCGGGGGCTCCTTGGGATGTATCTGGGAGGTTGGGGGTGTCCTGGGCCATATGGGAGCTTGGGGGTGTCCTGGAAGTATCTCCCTACCTGTGTGGCTGCACCAGGAAGGGTTGGGGTTATCCCAGCTCATTAAGAGCAGCTGATAATGAGGAGTCCCCTGGACTGTCCTGGTCCCTGCACAGGAGGAGGGGGTGGCACCCCCAAAGGGACGTGCTGAGCCCCCTCTGCTCCCCCGCAGGCACATCGAAGCTGCCATCGAGAAGCTGAGCAAGCGGCACGATTACCACATCTGCGTGTACGACCCGCGCGGCGGCAGGGACAACTCCCGGCGCCTCACCGGCCACCACGAGACTTCCAACATCTTCGAGTTCTCCGCCGGCGTGGCCAACCGAGGCGCCAGCATCCGCATCCCGCGCCAGGTCGGCCAGGACGGCTGCGGCTACTTCGAGGACCGGCGGCCAGCGGCCAACTGCGACCCCTACGCGGTGACCGAGGCCATCATGAGGACGACGGTGCTCAACGAGACCGGGGTGGAGACCAAGGACTACGCTGGCCACTGAGGCACCAGGGTGGGTGGAGGTTCTCGTGCCTACGGTAGCTTCTCCCGTGGGATTTGTGCCTGTGCAGTGTCTTCAGCTGCAAGCTCAGACTCTTTAGGAACCTCGCTTCTGGTCTTGTGAAACTTCGCCTTAGAAATATGTGTTTTATAGCAAGAGGGAGGGGCCCAACCTATTTTCTCAACCACTTTGTTTTTTCTGGTTCCTGGTTTTAGGTCATGAGGTTGTTTTTTTTAAAAAAAAAAAACTTGGATTGAATTTTTTTCCCTGATGGACTTTACACTGTGATGTATATAGATTCCAACGTGGATGCTGCAGCTGCTGCTGTTTGCACCTGTGGAGGGTGGGTGCTTTTTTTTTCCATATCTCTGTTGCAAGGAAATGATAATAAATAATTTTCCTGGCTGCGTGGCAGCTGGGCTATGCTGTGGTGAGTGCATTTTCCTGTAACTCCTAGAGCACCGTGGAGCTTTTCATTTGGGTGATGCTGGTGGGTTGCAGCTACTGAGCAGCCTGGGCAGGAGCTGGAGGAGTGCAGATGCTGGAGGATCCTTGAGGCAGGTGCCTGGAGCTGCCTTGCCTCGTTTTCTGGACCAAAGGCCATCTCCTTCCATCGTGATCCCAAAGGCAAACAGAGCAGTGCGGGCTGAGCAAACAGCGGCCGGAGCAGCAGCTGGCGGGCGTTTACACAGGGTGTGTGCTGCTGAGTCAGCACAGCCAGCCCGGCCAGCACAGCCCTCCCCTCTGGGGACACCTTTGGGTGCAGCAGGGGAGCCTGGGGACTTCCCCCCTGCTGTCTTGGTGAACCACAGGGTCACGATGCAGCTCCTTGGGTTGGAGATCCTTCATGAGGTGGAGGCCATAGATTTATTGGTAGAATCACAGAAGGGTTTGGGTTAGAAGGGACCAAAGGCCCATCCAGTTCCACTCCCTGCCCTGGGCAGGGACACTTTCCACTGTCCCAGGCTGCTCCAAGCCCTGTTCAGTCTGGCCTTGGACACTTCCAGGGATCTGGGAGCAGTCACAGCTGCTCTGGGCACCCTGTGCTAGGGCCTGGCACCCTCACAGGGAAGGATTTCTTCCTAATACCTAATCTAAACCTTCTCTCTTTCAGTTTGAAGCTATTCACCCACACCTTATTAAATCCGTGTAAAACCCCCAGGAAGGGCATTTCCATGTAGATGGGATGTTAACAGCAACTCCAGTCCCTGACCCTCGGGTCCCTCTGCAGTGCAGCTGTGGGGTGATGGATACAAGCACAGGGGACATCCCTGTAATCCCAGGGACATCTCAGACAGGGCAGGCCTCGGGGACTGACCTGCAGGGTGTGACCCAGCTGCAGTCACCAGCAGGGAGTCACTGTAGGTGAGAGGAAGCAGCAGCGTGGACAGAGGACACCCAGTGCAGTCATGTGGATTTTGGAACTGGATTTATGTTTATCCTTGACTCTGACACAGGTGACAAGCTGGGCTGGAGGGAGGCCCCTGAGTCCCTCCTGCAGGGCACGGTGCTGCCAGTGGCACAGGGGGTAAGGGCCAGGGAAGAGGGTCAAGCCCCAGAACACAGGCAGCCAGGAGCCCTCCGTGCCTCTGAGCTGTTCAAGAATAAATGTCACCCAGTCCCCATCCTAAAAAGGAAGGATTTTCCTTCCAGAAGTTGTTGTTTGGGATGTTTAGCGTTTTTCATCAAAACCACAAGGCTGTCTTGTTTTCCTCTCATTTCTATGGTATCTCTAATGGGTAATTTGAGCACTGGGACACTGACTGATGGATGCAGCTGGAAAATCAATAAAAAGCTAAATCTGGAGTGGGGAGACTCCTCTTTGCTTCCCTGGCTGTACCAGTGGCTGAAGTACACAGCTTTCATCACTGAGCTGTACAGATGCTGTCAAGTTTGGGAACATGTGAGTTCACATTCCCAACATGGGAGCGTCTGCGGCTGGACACAGCACTGTGGGACATCCAGACATTTGTGTCTCTGGCTCTCAGCCTGGGCTTCCCCTGCAACAAGCACCATCCTCTCCAGTGTGGGCTAGTGAGGCTCCAGGGCTAGCCAGGAGCTCTCCCAAAGCCACTCCTGTGGCTGCTCTCTGAGCTGGGATCAGTCCTGTCCCCACATGCCAGGAGCCACGGGCTTGGAGGCGTTCATGCTATCCTCTGCCAAAACACAGATCTTCTCACGGGTGCTTTTTTGAGGTCAAACTGGGCCAGAAAACACATGTCAGGGTTTTGTTTTTTTCCTAAAGCAGAAGTGATTCCCACCCACAGGGCCCATAGCACAGGGGAAGCAAGGACAACAACATATTCCCACAAGAATTTTTCCAATAATTCTGCTGTGTATGCCACTGTTGGAAGTAGATTTTTGGGTTCAGTGAGGTGCTGGGGATGGAGCCAGCCATGGGGCTGAGACTTGAGGCCATGGGAGGGTTTACAGTGTCCCCATCCCCATCCAGGGGTTGCACAATGCTGGGAGGAGACACAGCCAGCATCACCTGGTGCTCCGTGCTGGACTGATGGGTGGGAGCAGTGCTGGGAGCCCAGCTGGGATCCAGCCTGGAATGGGGCTGCTGAGGCTGGGTCACTGTTACCCAGGGCTCTGCTGAGGGGCTGTCCTGGATGGCTGGGTCACTGTTATCCAGAGCTCTCCTGAGGGGTTGTCCTGGATGTTATCCAGGGCTCTCCCAAAGCAGTGCCCCAAGGTGGCTGGGTCGGTGCCACCCGGAGCATTCCCCAGGATCATTCCTGAATGGCTGGGTCTGTGTCACCAGAATATTTCCCACGAGCTTCCCGAAGTGGCTGGGCCGGTGTCACCCGGAGCATTCCCTGGGAACATCCCGGGATGGCTGGGTCGGTGTCACCGGAGCATTGCCCGGAGCATCCCGGGATGGCTGGGTCGGTGCCACCCGGAGCATTGCCCGGAGCATGCCGGCTGTCCCGGCGGTGTCACCGCCCGGCCGGGGGTGACAGGGACATTTGGGGGGCTGGTGCCCTCTGCAGACGCGGACAGGGATGGCAGGGAGCAGCGCCCGGTTCGTGCTGGGAAAATCCGCCGGCATCACCGAGTCCCAGCGCTGCCAAGGCCACCACTGAGCCATGTCCCCATGTCCCCACATCCACACGGCTTTTAAAACCCTCCAGGGACGGTGACTCCACCGCTGTCCTGGGCAGGGCTGGACAATCCTTTTGGTGAGGGAATTGTCCCTAATATCCAATCTAAACCTGTCACTGAGGCTGTTTCCTGTCATCCTTGTTATCTGGAGAAGAGCCCGACCCCTGCGTGGCTGCACCCTCCTCTCAGGTGGCTGTATATAAAACACGGGTCCCTGCCTCACATATCTTTACTCTAATAAAGATAATTGATAGCCAGGAATCCAGCAGCTGCCACAATGCCAAGAGAAATGACTATGACTAAAGGACAATCTGATCCCAGGTTTGATGTGGCTGTCTTACACCTTACAGGAGTACAACGAAATACTAGGAGGGGAAGGAAAATAAATCTGCTTAACGCACTCCAAATAAATTCTTGCTACTGTAAAGCAAAATTCAAGTTAGTTAGATGGGAGGAGATTGCAACAGAACCTTTGCCTGCATCAGCCAGAACTGTCAGCAGTATTTTTAGGGAGAAAAGCAGCACAGCAAACCAAAACATCAAGCTCCTTTGGTTTAGGCTCTGACAGTGCCCACCTGCCCCCAGAACCACCCTCACCCACGGGGCAAATACAAATCTTCTATTTCCACACAGAGAGTGGCAGATAAAAACCCCTTGGAGCTGTATCCATTCCCAGGCCAGCCCTGGGCTGCAGGAACCGAGCTGGGTGCTGCTGAGGGACACGTCACCCCTCAGGAAGGGTTGTCCCCAGGGCTGTGACCCTGCAGATGGATAAGAGACTCCGAGATGTGGCTCCAGTGGGTGACCAAGCTGGGGCACGGCCTCATATCCTCATCCAGGCATCCCTGGGTCCCTTCCTTCACCAAGCACCCCAGGAAGGGGCTGCAGAGAGGCTCCCCAGGGTGGGTGAGCACCGTGGCCACCCCATGACAGGAGCAACAGCACAGGGGTTTGCACATTTCTCCCTTTTCAAGTCTCTCTTTACCACTATAAATTCCATTACTTTGAATTTACTGAAAGCCTTCAGGATTTTTTTTTCCAAGCCAGTTATAAAAAGGACATTGGAATTACAGTTCCAGTGCTAACAATAGCATTACTCAAAGCTGCTGCTGAGAAATAGGGAGCTCTGGATAGAATAAAGACCTAAACTAAAATGTCAATAATAACTCCTTTTTTTTCTCTCCCTGTCTTCCAGCCCACACAATCTGCTTGGGTCCCTCTATCTTAATGAGCATTAAAATGGTTTCAAATTAGATCTACAGAAAATTGAATTTTTTTCCCCTCAGAAGCTTAGTCTGGCCTTTAAAGGCCACTGATGATATTTTGGTTTTGTGTAAGAGCATCTTTGATCTCCAAGGCTCTCAGCTCACAGAGAGACACGGCTCATTACCAGCAATTTGTTGCTGTTGAAATGTGAGTGGAGGGGGACAGACACCATGGAGAGAGAGCCAGGGAGGGGGTGGCTCCAGACCCCACTGGCCCCTGTGGCTCTCCTGGCCCGAGCCTGTGCGTGGTCACCAGGCTGGTGCTGGGTTTGCAGCCAGCTGCTCTCAGCTTGGCTTTGTCCCCAAAAATGTGGGATTAAAGAGCCCCTGAGCCTGACCTGAGCTCCAGGTGGGCTGTTTGGGGAGTCCTCGGGGACACCCTGGGTGACAGCAGTGTCTTGCTGAGATGCAGCAGTGACCTGGCAATGCACACTGGCTTTTCTTGTATTGCTTGTGCTGAATCCCTCTCCACATCCTCGGTCCCAGGGGCTCTGGGGAAGGGTCAGGCTGCCTGAGACCTGCTGCTTCCTCACTGCTGGGAAGATGCAGCAATCAGACCTTCCAGGAAAGCCCGTTACCATGGCAGGGCCTGGCTGCTGCTGCTGCTGCTGCTGCAAAAAGAATAAATCTAGATGGTGCAAAGCTGAGCAATCCTGAGCACTGCAGTGCCCTGGGGCAGCACTCCCTGTCTGGGGGATGTTTGTATGGCACAAATGGCCTCAGGGTGAGCAGCCTGGGTTAAGTTGGGGCTTGTACCTGGGTGTAAGAGGAGCCACCAGGCCTGTCCTCCTGCTCCTGGGAGAGAAGGCAGCAGAGGCTGTGACAGTGCAGAGCAGAGCAGGCCCTGTCCCTGCTTGGCTCAGTCACACTGGGATGGGCAGAGTCCCCGTGAGGTCACAGCAGCACTTGGTCACTGGCTTGAGAAAGCTCAGCAAAGAACTCAGCTGCCCCAGGTGCTCCTAGAGCAGCCTCATCAGCCCTTAATGACCTGCAGCAGCTCCCTGTGCTCACCCCAGCACCCTCCTGACCCCTCAGTCCTGCTGCTGGGGGAACAGGGCCAGGAAAGCAGCACGAGCACCCACCAGCTGCAGGCTGAGAGCTGCACGGGGGGTCAGGCCACCAGCAGGCATTGCTGGCTGTGAGCAGCCTCACCTGGATCCCACGGGCCCTGAGATGTTTATTTGAGCTCTGCCAGAACCATCACTCCCTGTTCCAGCTGAACTGGGAGTGTGGGTCTCCTGTGCTGGCCACCCAGACTTTCAGCCATGGCCTGCAGAGATCCAGGAGATCCCCAGGCTGTGTCTCACCCTGGCTGCCCTCACCAAGCCTCACCCTGATCTGGCTTCATCCTTCTGGCTTCATTTCAGACCTGCCTTATTGCAGGGAACTTTCCTGATGATCTGGACTCCTGGATGAACAATTCTTCCCTCCTGGATGAGTTCCTTGGGAACAGAGGGATATGCCTTTTCTGGTGAGGCTGTCCTGGAGCTGAGTTGTTCCAGATGGCAAGGCAAGGTGTATTCTATTTGCCATCTGTGTGGAAGCTGTCTTTTGTCAAGCGGGCAGTTTTCCTTATCTCTTCCACAATCACTCTTCCCTCAGGAGGGGACATCTGCTGATAACAGGCTATGGAATGTCACTGCATGGCTGTTAAGGACTGCAGCATCCCACTGGGAGATGCGAGCCCAGAGGGAGGAGCCAAGCATTCCTACCTGGATATAATCTTGAGTTTCTGGAAATACCACACAGCTTCTCCACTGGGTTTCCCAGAGGAACAGCAGCTGCCTTTTCCCCTGGATCATCAGAGGAAGACTCCACCCTTCTCTAGGATCCCTGCTCTGACAGAACCACACCTGACACTCCAGGAGGACTGCAGACACAATTCCAACTGGTCTGCTACCAACACCCTGACCCACAGGGTGTCAGGCTGTGTTCTGACTCTGTCAGTGTTGTTTTAGTTTACTGCATTGTTTATTTTATCCTTTTATTTTCTTCCATATTAAAGAACTATTATTTCCTAGTCCCATATTTGTTGCCTGAGAGCCCCTTAATTTGAATTTTATAGCAATTCGGAGGGAGGGGGTTTACATTCTCCATTTCAGGGAGGCTCCTGCCTTCCTTAGCAGGCACCTGTCTTTCCAAACCAAGACAGGGGTCTCTTCTGGTTTCCTGGACCTCTGGGAGTCCCTGGCCCTTGCTGTGCCCTGATCCTGGGAGAGGGGGTTGTTCAAAGGCCTACAGGAGAAAATCATATATTTGGTGTGGGGAATTAAGTTTCTTCCTCAATCCTTACTTCCTGCAGCTGCTGAGGAGCAATGCCAGTGATGGGTGTGCAGAGGATTATGAGATGCAATTGCTATAATGCCTTTCTCTTTTTCCTTTAAGCTCTTTGCAACTTCTGCAGACGCTTGGGTTGCAGCAAGGGAGGCCAGCAGTGAAATTATACCAGCAGAGCTGCCCAAGAGAAGGAGGGAGAGGCTCCACAGCAGCTGGGCTGTAGCTGCAGCCAGGCATGTGTCTAGTGGAGAGATGAGCTATTTCTCCTGGTGCTGCTCAAGCCTGGTAACTGTAATAACACAAATTTAATGCATTTGTTGGCCTTGACTCCCGTCAGGGCAGGTGTTTTCAGTGTTTGAAATGTCAATGGAAGGCAGGTTTTAGAAGGACTCTGTAAAAATAGCTGTAAGAGGGCTGGGATTGTGATATGGTAGGAGTGTGCAAAGGTGGTGGGTGCTGTTGTGAAACAGCTGCTAGTAGAAGAACTGGTTTAATTTCAAACTATCTTCAGCTCCCAGCATAAAGGGAGGGTGGGAAATAGAACTGTGATATTGTAGTTTAGGGAAAGTAAAAGTTTGACAGATTTGGCAGCAGCTGATGTATAAGGAAACTCCAACCCTGAGGGATAAAACAGTCTGGGGAGATGTAGCTGGGGTGATTGTCTTGTCCTGGAGTGAGCTCCATGGGGATGGACCCACGCTGTGCCTGGGATGTTTTCACCTCACCCACGTGTTCTCAGGGAGCTGAAGCATGCTGTTAACAGTGATGCTGACTGTATTAACTCAGGTATACCAAGTTTTCTCTCCTCCCTGTCCTCAGACCAAGATCCCAAGGTTTGTTAACCAGCTTTTCAGTTCTCAGAATGTGTTTTCTCATTGCCACAAAATGTGGGGAAGGGAGAGGCTGTTTGGGTCATGTACATCCCTCACTGCTGCTCTGTCCTCCTTTGCTTTCTATCATGCTGTTGGAACTAGCTGATCTGCTCGTGGCTTTCAGTTTAATGGATGAACCTCTCGATGTCTGGATGTGGTCTCCAAGGCTCTGACCTCCTGGCTGCACCCACTGGGTGTTTCTGTGCCAGGCTGCACCCTCGTACCTGCCCTGGCTGCTGGAGGCTCTCACTGCTGCCCCTGATGTGCTCCTTTGGGGTCTTGTGTCAGGACAGGTCCCTGGGGTGGCAGAGTGACTCCAGCAACCACTGTCCCAGTGGGAAAACTGGGTGGTGGTGCCTTGGCAGGTTTCCCCAGAGAGGCAGAGCTGGGGGCGTGGACAGGGATGTGCAGAACCTCATCCTGCTCTGCTCCACCAGTGTGGGAGGCGTGGAGGCTGGCAGAGAACTGAGGATGCTCTGGTGGCTCTTTCCATCGCTGTCCCCATGGTGACAGGTGCTGGCTGCCTCCCCAGGGCCAGCCCTGGGCCACACCAAAATCACCTGTACTCCAGTTGTCACCACCCTGCAGCCTCGATGGGCCTGTGCAGGTGGGATCAGCAGTTTGCCTCCATGCAGAGCTGGGGCTCACTGGCAGGAGCAGCGTCCCAGGAGCTGCTGATAGAACCTGTCACCAGCTGCTCCATCCTGTGGGGACAGTGGGTTTGATTTTTGGCAATTGGCCCAGTACAAGGGCCACAAAGCAAGTGGCTGCATGGGTGTCACTGCTGCCTGGTCACTGGGTAGGAGCACATTGTAGAGCTCCCCTCAGCCCCTTTACCTGCCCCCAGCTCAGCTGGCAGTGGCACGGGCTGGGGGTTCTGGCAGGGCAGGGACTCCCCTCATGTAAGCACCACTGTGCCAGCTGTGGGTGGGGAAGGCATCGCTCCTGTCCTGGCAGTGGAGGACGTTTCAGTGCTGCCTCCTGCTCTGGCAGGGTGGATTTGCCAGGTGTGACTCACCTGCCTCGTGACTGCTCCGGCTGGCTTGGAGCGGTGACCTTTGAGTCTGGAGTATTAGCTCATGGAAACCCAAATAATGGCTTGGGAAACAGAAATATCTGGTGAGGGCCAATCCCCGGGCATAGGAGCAGCAGGGTGTGGTGAGGGGAACACCTCTGCTCTCCCAGCTTTTTCACCCAGCATCCCTCCCTGATGCAGCCAGCCAGCAAACTCCTTTGGAAAGCATTACTTCACAAAGAGAAATGTGCTGCGGCTGATGGTGCCCTCGGGCAGAGCCAGAGTGCTGCTTCAGCAGCCCAAGCTGCTGAGGCATTAACTCCTTCCCCTGCGTGCCTGGCTCGGGGTGGTTTTCTGGTCCTCGTGTCAGCACTGCTGGGGTGCCATCCTGTCCCCTGCCCAGGCCCTGGGTGATGGGGAGGGCTCTGCATGTGGCCTAACACCTTGAAGGGTGGTTTTGTTTGGAAGGGGACCCCTGGTTGTGCCACCAGGTGTTGGTTGGGCTGTTCAGTCCACTGGAGCCACTCTCCTCAGCAGGTGGAGAGGGATCAGTGTCACCCTGAGCCTCGCTCCTCTGGGTGCCTCTGCTCCTGCACCAAGCCATGGTTTGGCTCAGACATCTGCTCCACGATGTGCCACAGGGCTGCTCTCTGCATTCCTGCAGGAGCAGCTGCTGGGACGTGTTTCTCTATGCTGGGGATTGCTGTATTTTGCTCTGGACCCACGGAGTAACTGGTGAGGAGCAGGAAAATGAAGTGTTTTTCTCAGCAGTGGGGTGAGGACATGTGAGCTGAGAGAGGGAATGGGGTTGTTTATGAGCTGTAACAAGCAACAAGGTGTGGGAGAGGAGGAGGGGTGTTTGTGGGGACCCTGCACCCCAGGAGTCTCCAGCTGTGTCACTGATGTGACCCTTGGTGCATCATCTCCTGTCCCCAGACACCTCCTGCTGGATTGTGTGGAGAGTTGAGGGATTTCTGAGGGATTTCTTGGGTGACTTTTGTCCTTGGCATGTGGGTCAGGGGCCATGCCACAGCTTTACATCAGCTGGAATTGGGACAGCTGGGCTGCTTGAGGGCATTAATCCTAGCAGGGGGCTGCTGAGCCACACAGAGATCCAATCCTCTGGCTGGCAGCAGTGGTGGTCTCATGTCACCACTGTTGTTGCTGGCTCTCTGTCACAGGCTTCTCCCCTCAGCCAGCAGTGTTCCTTGGCCATTTCTGGGAAGATTTCAGTGGATTTAGGTGAAAGTGCTGCAGGAAGTGTGATTGTGGACCTTGCCTGGGAGTGGCTACTGAGATGTTCCTTCCCTGATTATGAGTCTGTGGTGGAGAAGGGAGCTCCCCACTGGGAGGGATGGGATCAAACATCAGGAGTGTGGGAAGAGCTGTTGGCTGGGGCTGTAGTGGATCACTGTCCTGGGCAGCCATGCTGAGACATTGTTAAGGAGAAAAGGGAAGAAAAAAACTGGGCAGTGAAGGGGAGGAAGGCATGGGAGCCAGGTCAAATACAGCATCCAAATGTCTTGCACCTCAGGTGGTGTCAGCAATCTCGTGCTGCTGGACCCTCTGCCTGCCCAGGACATCTCTTGGGATGTCAGACAACTAGGGGTGGGGCTGCCCTGCTCCCACAGCACAGCATTTCCCTGGAGAAAACTGCATGATCCTTTGACCTTAGTCTGCTCCTACGTGTGGAAAAGCAACTGCTGCTTTCCTTGGCCCTCATAAACATGGTGTCATTCTTGGTGTGGTTCTGTGCAGGGCCAGGAGTTGGACTTTGATAGTCCTTGTGGGTCCCTTACAATTCAGGATATTCCATGAGTCTATGAAATGTCATTTTGCAGTGAGGGAGAAATGCAAAATCCTGCGTGGTGCTGGAGTATGAGAGTTCAGCCTGTGGTTTCAGTTTTTTCTCAAAGTCCCACTGGGATCACTGAGGTCGAGTGAATCCTCGTATTCCCACACCCTGTAAGTTGTGCAAGCAATCTGCTATCCCTGCAGATTCTGAACCCCACAGGGAAGGGAGGACAAGCATCCCACCACCCAATCCTTCTCCCCAGGCTCACGCTGAGCAACGGGAACTCTTCCAGCAAAGGAGAGTTTGCACATCCAGGCAGTGCAATTAGAATTATAATAATAGTAATTAATGCCTTGTCTCTCTCTAAGGATTTGCTAGTGAGAGTTGCCAGGTGCTGGCTGGGCATTAACTGATCAAAGGCACAGCACCCACGTGAAGGGGATGGGTGCCAGCTGGGCCATGGGACCTCAGTGCCTCAGCTGGGGACTCACTCTCTGCCCTCATCTTTCTACATGGTTTGGAGAGGAAGATTACGAGGAGCTGCTTTAAGAATCCCAGGTTGGAGGTTAATGGATGGGGGAGAAGACGACATCAGGAGCACCCTGTGTGTTAGCCAGGGGTGCTCACCTGGCCCCAGTGATGTGAGCTGAAGGGCCTGTGTGTGTCTCTGTGTGCAGGGGCATAAACCAGCTCTAATGCATGGACTCCTGTCTGTGCACGTGTCTGTATGTGGGAGGCTGCTCCTGCACACGTTTCAGTCGACACACAAATGCCAGTCCGTGGGCTTGCACAGACACAAGCCAGCAAACAACATGGGGGCTGGAGAAAATGCTTTACAGAGAGAGGCTTGAAGAGCTGAAATTGCTACGTTTACCACAGACATTGAGAGGTGTGTTTATTCCAGTGTGTAAACACTGTCACAAGGAGAAAGGATGTGGCCCCAAAGGACTCTTTAACATCAGAGAGCAGCAGAGCAAGAAGCAAGGGCTGAAGCTGGCAAAGTTGGCCTGAAGAGCAGGTGTGCATGCTGGCACAAAGGGGATGAGCAGTGGACACAAACTGCTGGAGTGGGGCATGTCAGTGTTTCTGTTGCCTGGTGAAGGGCAGTCCCTCTGGTGATGTCTCAGCCAAGTTACTCCATCATCAGGCACTCAGTGTGAGGGTAAGCCAATGTTATTTGTTGTGCTGTTAGAGTCACTCACGTTTCAGTCTCTTTCTTACTCTTGGGTGAGGCCTGGGGCACAGTCTTGGGGTACAGGTTGGTGAGGCACCTGTGGGATGGAGCCCAAAGCAGCTGCCTGGCCTCCCTGCAGAGCCCCCGAGCGGTGCTGCCTCCGAGCTCTGTGCTGAGGGTGGCTCCTGGTTGCTTCCTGCTCTCCTCTCCTCCTCCCAGGAGTTGGGCTGTGTGGGCTGGTGGCCCTTGTGTCTGGGAGGCTCGGTGAGACCAATAGGCTGGTGGAGCTCCTGCAGCAGTGGGGAGCTGCTGCAGAGTCCCAGGACATTGAGCTGGAGTTGCCCAGAGAAGCTGTGGCTGCCTCTGCATCCCTGGAAATATCCAAGGCCATGTTGAACAGGGCTTGGAGCAGCCTGGTCTGGAGGAAGGTGTCCCTGCCTGTGGCAGGGGGAGGAATGACATGAGCTTTAAGGTGCCTTCCAACCCAAACCAGTCTATAATTGTATCACATGTTGATCCCAGAGATTTGTACACCACTGGTGGGACTTCCAACTCCAGCTTGGGGAAGCTGCCTGGGAGCTGCCTTGTAGATGAACCCACATGTTATAATTAATAATCGATCGAGCCAAGTTAATAATTAATAAAGATAAATTTTATTTCACTACCGAGATACGGCCTCTAATAGCCGCAATCAAAAGGGACAGTCTATTGCATGGGATCCTGCTGCGCTCACGCCAGTGTGTGTCCGGGCAGTTTTTATACACTTTAATTAGCCCGAGGCAGAGTCTCTCTTGTTCTTTTCATGGGTACACATATTCATGTTGTCTCCTTTCTCTGCGTTGGGCTGGACAATGTAGTTCCCAGCAAGCGATGAATGCTGATGTCTGGTTAGGGGAACCTGGCATTGGGATGCAAGTTCCCGATGGTTCCTGCTGTCTTGGTCTTCGGTACTTGTCGAGTATTCATGGCCCAGGTTGTTCTTGAGGAAGGACTTATCTTCTCCAGAGCCAGGCTCTTTCGATTGTAAATCAGGCTTCTCCTCACTGCCATCTGTGCTTTCGCAATGGCATGAGGCAGTCTCTAGGTATGAGGTAACCCCTGGGTCCCGCGTGTGGATTTGTAACCTTTCCAAATATTTCTTACAAAAATTATCACTTATATAGTGTATATTTTTATCATATTCTACACACCACAAATTTTCTAAATTACACATTACACCAGAGAAGGGGGACAGGGGACTTTGGCTGTGGCCTCCTGCAGCGAGAGATGGTGCGCAGGGAGGTGTGGCTGAACGGTACCACCTCTGCCTGAACTGCTGGAAGGTGTCAGCCTGAAACAAATGAGTAATTGTTGTTGCTGTTGGTATCAGATGACGTGGTTTACCCGCCAGCAAATCAGCTGAGAAGCGGTGAGGCACTGAGTGAAGCAGGGAAATTATTTAGAAAGGTAATAAACCTAAGTGTAATATAAATATATTAAGGTAATGGAGTCTATGTACACAGGAATACAGAATGGCTGTCAGTGGTGTAGGTAGCACAGGGAGCCCTCCACGGCAGTTCACATCTGTGTATTTTAGTTCAAGGGAAGGAACTAAGAAACATAAAGGTCAACTTCCACAAAGCTCTGCTGCTTTACTTCCCCCTCCACCGCCGCCGCTCCGGTGCCTGCCCTTGCGGGGTGTGGTGGGCTCCCGCAAGTCACGGCCAAACCCAGCAGGAGCGGGGGGAGAGGTTGGAAACACGAGAGAATTTGAGGGTGGAGAGAGACTCATCTTGTAACAAGAGAGCGGGAGAGGCTCTGGGTGTCCTGCGGTGCCGGGCAGCACCTGCCAGGCTCGGCCCTCTGCCCGCGGGGCTCGGGCAGGTGGAAGTGACCTGGAGACACGAACCGGCCCGGGCACCGCGCTGCTGCCTCGCCCGGCCGCGGTACCGCGGCATCAGTCACGGGTACGCCCAGGCATTTCCGCGCTGCCTCTCCCTGCGCAGCCCCAGCGCAGGGGAAACTGAGGCACGGTCAGGTGCGGCTGTGCCTCCTCCGTGTCAGTGTGCGCAGCTGGAAACTCCTGGAAGGACAAGAGGGGAACAAATTCAAGTCACAAGCAATGTGTGTGACTTAATGATGGAGGCTTGTGTGTCGCGCACTTGCAGCCCCAGCTGAGCCCTCCGTGGGCACATTTTTCCCACATGTGACACCACTCACAGCTGCTCTCTCAGCTCCTGTGCTTGAAGCTCATCTGTGCTGCTGGCAAGGCATGGCTCAGGTGCTCCTGAAGGGGGGTTTATTGATAATTTTTTTCTTTTAATAACTACTATGTTCTTTGTCAGAAAATTTCATGTTCCTTGAAGTTAGGGGAATGTGGTGACATCTGAAAGGAAAATTTTATTCTAAAGCTTGTCTTGACATTTTTCTTCTCTCTTTTAAAATTTCCCTTTTAATAAGGGGAAAAGGAGGAAGGGAGAGCACACAGAATGCAGAGGAAGTGAGATTTCCCACCACAACAACAAAACTCTTCAAAACATTTTTTTAAAACCAAAACAATAGTCAAAAATATCAGAAAGCAAACCGTGGCAGTTTACCAAACATCCTTAGCTTACTTTTTTTTATAAACTGCTCTGAGCTTTAACTCCAATGACTCCTCACACAAGTAGATAAGGGGAATGACTCTGGGGTGAGCAGGGAGGAAGGAATGTAAATACACTATTTGACTGCAATGAGTAAAATCCTCCTGAATCTGGCATCACCAGGGGAATGATGGGTGCCCTGGCACGGCAGGCATTGAATATATTGAATTATAGAATCACAGACTGGTTTGGGAACTTAATCTCATTCCACCCCCTGCCATGGGCAGGGACACCTTCCACTACATCCTGGGATGCTCCAAGCCCTGTCCAGCCTGGTCTTGGACACTTCCAGGGATCCAGGGACAGCCACAGCTGCTCTGTGCCAGGGCCTCACCTCCCTCTAATTAAAGATTTTTCTTCCTAATATCCAATCTAACCCTGCTCTCTATCAGTTTAAAACCACTGCCATATAAAAAGTCCCTCTCCTTCCATTTTTGAAGCCTCCTTAAGGTACTGGAAGGCTGTAATGGGGTCTTTCTGAAGCCTTCTCTTCTCCATGCTTTAATTATATCCATGCAGTTACATTTTACAGACTGCTCTGCCCAGTGGTCCAGGGGATGGATCAGTGCTGTGGCATCGCTGCTGGCCACGACACGACAAGGGACCCTGTGTATCTTAGCACAAACCCTTGCAGTGCTGTAGCTGTGCCTGGCTGCCTTTGTTCAGCTCCCGGTGCAGGAATCCTTTTTACTCACGTTGTGACCTTGGGCGAGCAACTTTGCTGTGCTTAAAATTAACTTCTCTGCAAACAAGGCGCATAAATCTCCGTGTCAGGAGAAGCTGCGGCATGGCACGAGTGGCTCAGGTTTGGAGAAGGGCTTTTCCACCCTGAGTTGTCACATATGTGGTGTGACCCTCTGGGGCAAGGGTGTCAGTGCAGCCCCAGAGTCGGGGTGGTCCTGGTTGTGCCTCAAATCATGAGCCTTTGGCCACTTTGCATGGGGGAAGAGGGTTCAGTAAAATCTGCTATAGCTCAGGGTGTTTTCACCCCCCCCTTCTCCTAATTTGTGTGGTTTTGCTGGCAGAGCTAAATAGGGGCTGCAGAGACTGATGAAAGAGGCTGCAGGCTCGTCTTACAAAATAAAAAGGCTGGAGCAAATTGGCGTGCCTAGCCTGGGAAAACAGAAGCTAAGGGCAGCACAAGGAGAGCGGCGTGCGGACGGATCCCAGGGTACGCCCTGCGGGAGGAGAGGAGCTGCAGAAAGCCTTGGCACAAGCCTGTTGTGTTTCTGTAGCCCGTGACTACACGCAGCCTGGAAACAGAGGTAGCACTGGAGGAGGGAGGGCCTGCAAAGGCTTCCCAGCAGGAGCCCTGCATGCCCGGAGCACACGAACTCCTTTGGTACCCTGTGAGGGGTTTCAGGTTGCCACGGCCACCATAAGGGAGCACGAGGGGTCCCACAGCCCCACATACCCAGGCTGGTGTCACTGCGGGGCCGTGAGAGGAGGTCTGTCTGTCCAGCCAGGTCCGGGCTGGGTGTGCTCTGCAGATAAACAGCTCCTTTTACACTTATTCATTCTGCCTGTGTACACAGCCTGCTCGCCAGCGGCCGGGAGGTGCCTTTTCCCGGCGCTGCCTTTGCTGTGGGTTTTACAGATGGTTTATATTCAATCAGGCAGAGATGAGGGAGGAACACGGCAAATGTATGAAGTGTGCCGGTCATCGCTGGCTTCCTGGCACACCCTGACCTTCACCCACTGATCCACAGAGAGCATGGGGTCATCACTGACTCCTCAGTCCCAGGGTGCTGTCAGGTCCCTTGTATTTGCCTCTTACTGGACACTCAAAGCAACTGGGGTTATAAAAACAGGAGCAGGGAGAGGTGACAGCTGGGCCTGGAGAATTACAGGGAGGAAATGAGATTAGAGGGAGCAAGGATCACCAGGAGGCAAGACTGGGCCCACGCTGGGCAGTCAGCTCCTTCCCTCACAGCCCGACCCCACAACTAGCCCTTTCCCTCACAGCCTGACCCCACAAGTGGTTCCTTCCTTCACAGCCTGACCCCACAACCAGCCCTTTCCCTCACAGCCCGACCCCACAAGTGGTTCCTTCCCTCACAGCCTGACCCCACAACCAGCCCTTTCCCTCACAGCCCGACCCCACAAGTGGTTCCTTCCGTCACAGCCTGCTCCTTCCCTCAAAGCAGTCAGGGATCCATCAGCTTCTCTTTCCCTCACAGCTCAGCCCCACAGCCTGCTCCTTCCCTCGCAGCCTGACCCCACAAGCAATCCCTTCCCTCCCAGCACAGCCCAGCCCCTGAAGCTGCCCTTTCCTCCACAGCTCATTCCCTTATAGCAGTCAGGGATCCCTCAGCTACCTCTTACTTCATCGCCTGACCCTACAGCAGTGAGCGATCCACCAGCTACCCCTTCCCTCACAGCCCAGCCCCACAGCCTGCTCCTTTCCCTCAGCCTGGCCGCACAAGTGGCCCCTTCCCTGGGCTCTCAGGGACCCACCGGCAGCCCCCTGCCCGCGGCCCGGCCGCCGCCGCTGCCCCGCGCCGCGGGCCCGCCCCGCTCCCTCAGCGCGGCCGGGGCGGGGCGGGGCGGGCGCGGGGCGGTCCCGCCCGCCGGGGCAGGCACAGCGCGGGCCGCAGGTACGAGCGGAGCCGGCGAGCGGAGCGGAGCAGAGCGGCCGGGCCGGCGCGGCCATGGGGAAGGTGCAGCTCTTCGAGATCCGCCTGGGCGACGGCCGCGTCGTCTACAGCCCCGGCGAGCCGCTGGCCGGCACCGTCACCGTGCGGCTCTCGGGCTCGCTGCAGTACCGAGGTGAGCCCGCGGCCTGCCGTGCCCTGCCGTGCCCGCCGCCCGCGGGGCCACACGGCGGGGCGGATATCCCGGGGAGGGTTCGCGGGCTGCCCGCGGGGCGCCCCGGGGAGGGTGCCGGGGAGCGGCCGCGCTCCCTTCCCCGGCTCCGGGGACCGGCGGCTCCGGGGCTGCCCCATCGCTGCTGCCCCCGCTGCCATGCGGCGGCCGGGAGAGGCCGATGGGAGCAACCTGCTGGATTATTTCCTCCTCCGCTTCCTCCTCTTTACTTTTTGCTCCTATCCCATAAATAAGGAAACATCCTCCCAGCCCCCTTCCCAAAACAGCCCAGCGCGGGGCTGTGCCACGGCAGCCTCCGGAGCTGGCGGGTGCCCAGGCTGGCAGCGGGAGGTGGCGGAGGGGCTCGCCCGTCTCGTTCTGCTTTCCCCGAGTCCTGCGGGAAAGGCATCGCCCCGGCACGGCCCCCGCACCCCGAGCCCGGTGCCCCTGGGTCGGACGGAGCCCGAATGTGTTCGGGCAGGGCGATGGCAGGAGGTGGGCGATGCCGTGTCCCGGTGGGCAGGAGGGAGGAGACGGGCGATGCTGTGTCCTGGCAGGAGCGGCACCCAGCCCCCGGCTGGCAGGCACCGTCCGCAGCCAGCAGCCGTGCCGTAACATCTCGAATGAACTCGGGCGTTTGAGTTGTGGCTCTGCTAGTGGGGGAGATGTGCGCGGTGTGTACGAGGTGCTGAGAGTGCCAGGGCAGAGTGCCCGCTGGGCAGCAGTGGTCTGGAGCAGGAGGTGCTGGGCTGCGGGGTTGTTGTTGCTCCACGCGAAGTTCAGGCCGTGGCTGGTGCAGTCCGGCAGGGCAGAGGGATGGGGCTGGACTGCAGGGAAATGAGCTGCTGGGCTCGGATCATCCAAACTGGGAGCTTCCTCCCCCGCCCGAGAGAAGTCATTCGCATTTGCAAGTCAGCTTTGTGCTCAGTGCTGTGGAAATGTGAACCAATTTGCTGTTTTCCCTGAGGTCTTGCTTGCTTCTCGTGTGTGCATGCTGCTTCCTTTGTAACAAATTATTGGAGGGGGAAAAAAAGACCAAGTAATGTAAAATGCGAAGTCTCTGTTCAAGAGCTGTCAGCCTGGATGATGGTGCCTATGCTTGCCTGAGCCTTGCTTTTGCGAGCACCTCTCCCAGCTGTCTGCAATAGCTTTTGGAAGCTTCTTGTGGAAAAAAAGTATCTAGGACAAGCATAAACTTGTAGCTTGTTTAACTCCTGTCAGAGCAAAACAGTTGCAGATCCAGCGTTTATCTCAGTGGAGAGCACTCCCAGATGCACTTCCAGCAAAGACGTTCTTAATGAAGTCTGGCTGACTTCCCTCCTCGGCCCATCCCATTGACTTCCATCCATTCCTGAAGGTGCTTCTTGGGAGGGACAAGAGTTTGGTCTTGGAGGGTTTCGTGTGCTGGCCCCTTGTGCTGCCGGCTGGCCAAAGCTACTTGCTGCTGCCTCTACAATTCCCATTTGGAGAGGACCTGCCAGGTTCTGCTCTACACCAGCTCTGCTCTGCTTCCTGGTGTTGTTGTAGGGAAGGAGAAAGGTGTCTCTTTGTTCTAGACCTTTCTGCTTCCTTATTGCTTTGATTCTGAGAAGCATCAGGGTCTGGTGTGGAGTGCAGGTCCTGAACTCAGGAGGGGTTTTGCTGTGGGATCTGGTGTTTGGGGCTAGTGCAGGGATTTTGGTAAGAGCTGGGACAGCTGAGCTCTAGGAAAGCTGTCAGAAACATTGAGCCAAAATCTGAGGTGGGCTCCCTGTGGTCGATGCTTCTGTTGTGCTTGGTCACTGAGCAGCTCTTCTAGACTGTTTCCTGTAGAGTGGCTTCATGAGCTGGGGTCGAAACTTTCCATTACTGGTGTCAGAACTCATCCAGTGAAGTCACATTTGGATGTGAAACCAACTTCTGCCAAGCACAAGGGGATTCTTTGTTGTGTGTTCTCCCTCCTGCTGTGTATCTCATGGTCTCTGGTGCTTAAACCCTCCACACTTGATCTCTTGGGCACCCTCTCCTTATTTCTGGATGAAGGAAATGTCTCACCCTCAGAGGAAGAGGCTCATGTAGCTGCTGAAACATCCTTTTGGTGTTACAGCAGGTGAGTACCTGCTGAAAGATCTTAAAGGGACTTGTGAGCCCTGTTGAACTCTGTGGGCTCAGCACTGGAGGGATCAGACAGCCTGATGTGCTCTGGCTTCCCGCTGGGCTGTGGGGAGAGCTGGGTGGCATCAACTCATCTTATGTTGTACATCCCCCCCACACCTTCTGTGGCCAACTGTGACTTTCCAGGTTATTAAACTGCTTCCAGGAGAAGACACAAAGCCCTCACTCCTGTCAGGTCGGGCCCACAGCTCCACAGCTTGGTGCTTTCCATTTCCTGAGCCAGGCGAGCCCGGCGCGGTGACTTCTCGTGCTGTGGTGTGTGAGATCACAGCCGGAACCAGCCTGTAGGTGACTCCTCACACAGTAACTGCTGGCTCTTGGAAATTACACCTTCTGAAAGGTGACAGTGCAAACAAACACAGCTCCTTGTGCCTGGCTAAACACGGGAGAAATCATGGGTCATGGGACAGCGTAGCTGGGGACACTCCTTTTGGGATCATTAATGTTCCCACTTAGACTGGCGTCAGTGCCAGCCCTGCTGACTGGCAGTGAGGGCTCTTCAGGAGCACGTCTTCTTCAGCTGACCTTGCAGCAGCATCACACATACTGACTGGTCCTTGGTGACCCACGTGAACCTTCTGAGGAGCCACACTTCTTCCTGTGCCTGTGCCAGGGTGAAGGACCTGCCCAGAAAACTTCTGAGCCTCAGGGGAGAGCGCTGATGGAAACGGAGAATTCCTGATCATTGTGCCTGGTTTGCTGGGTAAATCATCAAGCGTGTGTGTACAAAGAATAATTAATCTCACAGGAAGCTTGCGCAGGGACAGCTGGAGATGGAGTTAATTTGTGGGGAAGGAGGAGGGAAGCCAGTTCATTTGGAGCAGGGCAGGCAGTCCTGCTTGCCGGCAGGAGCATGTGGGAACAAAGGCTTGTGCTGCCTGGAGATGCTGGAGCACTTTCCTCTCAACTCTGTGGCTTCCAGGGGCCATGTGGATTTTTTTGGTCCTGCCTGCTGTTCAGTGAGGCTTCAACAGGGTAATGTTAAAATAACAGCCAGGTCACCAAGAGAAAAGAAACAGCAAGTGCTTTCTGGAGCAGATTTCAGCACTTTGCTATTCTCCCCTCTGTTATTTGGCTGTCCAGGTTTATGAAGGGATGAGTTGACTTTAAAATCACTCCCTCGAACTACAAAGCTCCAGACACAAGTACTCATGTTTGTTCATGCTCTAGAAATACAGATACATAATTCCCATTTCCACAGAGCAGAGAACCCATGAATAATAATTTTCTTTTCTGGTCTTAAATGTAGTAAATATTCTCACTTCTTGTATGGAGGACAGAGAAAGCTGGTGGTGAAGGGGGATCAAGAGCAGGGCTCTCAAATCCTGGGTCAGGTGTCCAAATTAAAAGGTAACTTCTGTTCCCTAGAAGGGCAGCAGGGAGAAATTTGGGTTTGGTGGTTCTGATGTGTGTGTGGCTTGTGCCCTTCCTGAGGGGAAGGGATGACACCAAAGGACTTTGTTGGCCACGATTCTCCTACCACTTGACCTCTGGTACAGTGGAAAACATTGTTCCTGCGGGAAGGCTGTGGCTTGGGAAAGTGCTGGGGAAAAGGTGGATTCAGTCCCTGCATAGTTGGCTGGCTCTCTCCTGAGTCAGAAGTTTTTCTGTAAAGGAGGATTGGAAATCCCTGTGCTGGCAGCATGGGTCACCCACTCACCATTGGGGCAGCAGGGACCCCAAGGCTGGTCCCTGCTTTGGGGGGCAGTGTGGGGAGGGAGCGTGGTGCCTGCAGAGCTGAGCTAGGCCTGGCAGTTTGGAGGGCACTGTCCCTGGTGATCCTGGCCATGTCCCATGAGGTCCTTGAGCTGTCTGGTGTGCACCAGCAGTGGTGGGTGCCAGGATGAGCCAGGCTCAGGAATGCTCACGGATGGCTCCTGCTGTAGGGGAGCTGGATTAACTTTCTTTTCTCATTGTGTGAAGCGAGACAGCAGGGAGCTGTGTGGCCAAGTCTGTCTGAGGCTGGGGAACAAAAGAGGGATTTTTGCTCTCCTGGCTGGCTTGCTGCTAGAGCTCCAGCTCCTCTGGAGTCAATAACTAATCACGAGATGGGTTTGTGTCTCTGTCGCTGCAGCGAGCCGCTCTGCGCCGCTCCCCCCGCCCGCGCACCGCTTGTGCTCAGCTGAAAAACTGCTTGCTGCTTTTCTTGGCGAGGAGACATGCCACGGCCTCCCATCCCTTGTTTAACAAAATGGGAGGACAAGTGGAGCGGAGTTCTGTCTGTCTGATTTGCTTCCAAGTGTGACAAACGGGGTGTGAGTGCTTATCCCTTCCCTGGAGCGGCGCAGAGCTGTCAGAGGTGTAGCTTGTCTTTCTGGGCTGGAGTCAGGTAGGCGGCAGGGAGGCTCCCTGGCTGGGAGGAAGAAGCCTGTGGGTTTCCATCCCTCTCATCTCGAGGCAGCTCTCTATCCCTGGCTGTGTTGGGAGAGGAGGAGCAGCCAGGGAGGTGCATGGACAGGCGTGCTCCACTCAGAGCGTGTTGCGGAATACTTTGTGCTTTAAGTCATCCCCAGGGAAGAAGCAGTTGTGTAGAAGACACAGAGCTGTCACTCGGCTTGGTGAAGTCTTGCTAGAGGCTCTCATGGCCAGTAAGAGGAGGATGAACATGTGGATCACCCTCTGCTATCCAGAGAGGGGATGCTCAGGCCCTTCCAAGAGAAGAAGGGAGTGGGGTGGTTGGGTTGTGCTGCAGATCTGACAAGTGCCAGAGCATAGAGAAAGGTGCTCTGCCAGGCATTGGGGAAGGTCTTTTCCTTGTCCTGCTCAGGGCAGCTACTCCTAAAATGGCCTGGCAAACATGTCAGGGGCTGGGCTTTGGTTTTGTGACTCTTTTCTTGAGGGCTGATTGCTGAGATATCCAACATACAGCCTTTAGGCTACTGGTGTGACCTCTGGAGTCTGGCAACGGGAATTGCTGTGGAAGTTAATTGCCTCTTTGTGCTGCTCTAAAAATCTGTCACTCTTCAAATCTCTCGTGGAGAAATGCAAAATGCTTAGGAGAGGAGAAAATGAGCAAGGGACCAGACTGTTGCCAGTCAGCATATTTTTTGCCTTGTACACAGTTGTGTCTGCACATGCTCAGAGTCCCTGGGCTGTGCTTAGGATCCAAAACAGAGGTGAAATGGATCCATACCACAAAGGTGTTTGGGCTTCTGTCTGCTTGTGATGGCTTTTAAACAGCAAATCCTCATTCCCCACTCTCTCTGATGGCAAATGAAAAGTAAGTGATGGGGTGCACAAGTCAGCGGGGAGTGAGGTGGGTAGAGGCCTTTCACCACAACGTGGGTACCTGTGGCTGGGTATTGCTCTGTGCAGAGGGGTGGCCATGGGTTTGAGTTGCATGGCTTGAGTAAATTCTCACAGGTGTGTTGGGGTCTTGAGATGCTGGATGATGGCAGTGGAGAGGATATGGGTTGTTCTAAGGTGTCTTGAGCTCCTTTTGACCCCCTCGACAAGATGAGGGTGGCAAGCTAGTGCCAACCTGGAATTTAGAGACCTAGTTTAAAAACACCCTGATCTCTGAGCACCTTAATCTTCATTAAAAACCAGAGTTTGTCAGATATCCGTAGCAAAAGCTGTTTCCAAGAAGCATGAATCATTTCTGGAGTACTAATGCTTATGACTTCCACTCCTTTGTTCTTGCTGATGGCACTGTGCTCTCTGACAGTTGTTCTGGCTCAGGCAGCTCAGACCAGAGGTAACAATGCTGCAGCAATTCACTGTTCATCCTTCCCAAAAACACCCTCCTGAATCCCAAATATTCCCTGCAATAAGAGTGGGTTAAAGCTGGCTTAGAAGGCAAAACTCTAGAGAGGAATGCTCAGTGTATGGGTAGAAGTTGGAGCCTCCTCGATGGAGATTATTAGCAGGGGCCAGAGGTTCAGCTCAGGTCCCAGACGTTCCTTTTCTGTCTGCTTGGATCTCTGAGGAGCCCAGCCTGACCACGAGGACTGTCGTACCAACTTGTAGCACTCCCAGCACAGCGAGGATTTGTTATGTATCTGGTGCTCTGGTGATAACAAGAACATAAGTCATCTTTCCAAAGTGATGATCTTGCTATAAATAGAGAATCCAGCTGCTTGTGTTGAATGGCATCAAAGAAAATCATAGGAGCAGCTCTTATGCTTAGTGAAGTGGATTCTGGCTGGTTTATCTGAAGATGCTGGGGTTGGGAGATTTTTTGACAACTGAGATGTGCAAAAGCAGTGCACGAGAGCTCAATGAGGAGTTTTCAGCAGGGAGCAGGTGAGGCTGGGCTCTCTCATCCCATCCTGTGCCTTCCTGCCTCCCCAACAAGAACCTGCCTGTGCTGGTACCTGGCCAGGATGAGGAGGCACTAAATGTAGGTTTGCTTTACTGCTTGTAAATAAGGCTCTTCAGGAAAAAGCCCTTGAAACCTCCCCTTCTAGGAGGAGGGAAGCTGGCTCCTGGCTCCTGCTTGGGAGCTGCAGCAGCACTAAATCATTTGGAGGTGTCTCAGCAGTTCTGTGTGCTGAGTTGTGAGTTCAGTGCCTGGAGTGGCAGGATGGGCCCTGATGTGGTTCCACGTGGTTGCCTGACTCCTTGCTCCTGCCTCCTCTCCCTGTATGTGGGCTCCAACCCCTCACACCAAAACTCCTGTTCCCAGGATGGCCGAGCAGTCCTGGGTGTGCTGCTTTAGTCCTTCTCCTGCCGTGGAGGCAGGGGCTTGCTCAGGATGCCAGCTTGTGACAATTGCTCTGTGCTGAATCCTTGCAGCCCCAGGGGCATCCAGCCTGTGACAGATCTCCTGCCCCACCAGGTGCTGGGCTGACTTTGCATGTGCTCCTTGTCTGGAGAGTGGGTGATGGAGAATTCGTGCCCAGGAGCATCCCTTGAGCTCCTGAACCTTACATCTGCAGGGCTGTCTGTTTCTGAGGCCAGGAGAGCTGTGGGTGGCAGTGAGGGTCTCCCAAAATGAGCACCAGCCAACAGGATTTGTAGCCTTACCCCTTAGAAAAGGGTATCTGAGAGTCTCAGAAGAAAATGAGCGTGACTCAGTCCCACAGCAGAGCCTGGCCCACAGGAGCCCTGGTGCTCTGGTATTACAGTAAGCCTGTTAAGCATGAATTTCCAGAAGTCTTTGAAGCATTTATTTAGAAAGAGTCTGAAAAGGGAGTAGGCTCTGGTGAATCAACCTCTTTGTGGTGAGTAGGGAAACCTGATCAGTCGGCTGTTTATCTTCTGCAGGGCTTCTGCACCCAGCGTGGAGGGAGATGCTCCCACGGCGGGGGCACAGGGGCTGTGGGGCAAAGAGCTCGTCAGACCTGCTCCAGGGTGTGGGAAGAGCAGAGCAGGGCTGCCAGGGGTCGCAGGCAGAGCTGTGTTCCCAGGACAGAGGTGTGTTCCCAGGACATCAGAGAGCTCAGCCTCCCTGGCTGCTCCTTTTCCACGGGAATCACAGTTGTTCTGCCAGCGAGGTGGGAAAAGGTGCCAGGCTTGGCACTTGCTGGGAAAGAACAATTGAGTTTGTTAATGAGTTTAAAGGGGCATTTTCTTACACCAGCGTCCAGCACATCCCCCAGGACCTGCAGTGCTCTGTGGTAGTTTGTGGTGGAGTTTCTTGTTCAGTTCTTCCTTTTTTAGACAGCCAAGTCAATTGTACCAGAATATCTTAACTCCTCTGGCCTAACGTTGTGTTAAGTGCTGGGTGGAAACCTATTTCACTTTGGGCAAGCTATAAAAAAATGACATTCCTCACTTCTGTTTTAGCACTGCTCAGTCTGAGGAAGGGTGGCTGTGGTCCCTGTCTGGCTGAAGTGCTGAGTGCTGGCAGGTCCTGGCATCCATCAGCATTCCTGTGAGCCAGGGTGAGCTGCTGATTCTGTTCCACTTGTCTGGCTGCATGTTGGGCATCTGGGACTTGCATTCCCTTCCCACGGGGCTGCTCTAGGGGCCAAGTGCTGAAGATTAAGATGCCCTGACTGCTTATGTATGTACAGCCTTGTTTCTCTTTGAAGAGCATAGCTTTCTTAAATTCAGGGCTCACAAAATCCAGCTTATTACCCAGGTGCCCTGAGAAAGATGGAGTAAATTAAATCTACATTAAATTTATTAAAATAAATCTGTCTTGTGCAGGGGATCATGAGTAAAACTTTTCTGGGCCCTGCTGAGATCCTAAATATGAGATGTTCCTGTGCCAGGCTGGCAGCTTCAGGCTCTGCCTGGCCCCTGGTCCCATCCCAGTCCATCCCACCTGAGAGCAAGAGAGGCATGAACAGAAGTGAGCCTCAAATGCAGTTCTAGGAGGAGGGCAGGCACTGCAGTCTCCAAACAGTCACAGTTTCCCACTCTGAATTTCTGTCCAGAGTACCAGAAAGGAAAGAAATCTTTTGAGGTAAAAGTTGCCTTCACACCCTGGAGCAGTCAAAGCTCCACATGAAATGTTGCCTCCATCTCTCCTCCAGCCTTCTGCTCCTCTGCAACCTCTCTGCTTTTCCCCTCCAAATCTTGGAGGGCTGGATGCTGGGAGAGGAGGAGGCTGTGAGTGCTGCCAGCGTGGCTCAGGTGGGTGGCTGGCATGGAGATATTCCTGGGGAGCTGCGAGATCTGCCTCTCCCTGCCAAGCAGTTTCTCACTGCTGTTTGATCTGGCTGTTCCCAGCACGTAGGGGTGCCTGTGTCTGCCAGCCTGGCCTGGGAGGAAGAGGATGGTCCCTCAGCATGCTGGGGTGGGGCACAGTTGCTCTCCTTGCAGGAGTTCCCAAGGAATGACATCGCTGACCTCTGCCCTGGGTGTGGCAGCAGGCACTGTGTGGAGCAGCTCTGCTGGACTGTGCCACCTGTTCAGGATGGGGTGAAAGTCTGGGCTCCCAAAACTGATCTGAGGCACTGTCAGGACACGTCCAGGCTCTGCCCTGCCTGGCTGTTGTGGCACAACCACCTCTGCATTGTGGGCTCTCGAGCAGAGCAAGCCCACTTCTCCCCTCCTCTTCCCAGTCTGTGTGCCCCAGCACACAGTCTGAAGCTTAAAAATAGTCCCAAACTTGTCCTTGTTTTGCAAGAGGCAGTACTGGAGAAAGGATTACCCCAGCATCCCCTTCTGGAGCATGCCTGGGGAGCAGTGGGGAGGTTGTAGCAGCAGTAGCATGGTGGGGTTGGGATGAGGGGCTGCATGCAGTGAAGCAGGTGCAGGTGCTGTGGTGTTTCATGCCTGTTGCTAAGGAGCTGCCTCTGGCAGATCCAAGGCACAGACTTTGTGGCACGTGCTCATCCCCCTGCCACAGCCTGTGTGGCCTTGTTCACTGGTGAGTTTTCCCCCTGCAGCCCGATGTGTGCAGTGCTGGGCTTGTTAAGTGTGCTCAGATGAGGATTTAATTCCAGATGTTTGAGATGACCCCCTTCCTCTGAGGGCAGCCAGTGTGCTGCTAAAACACTGTGATGCTATAAATAAACCTGTCTGCTCCACAAGGGAGAAAAGCCTTTGGTTTGAGCAGGAGTTTGTTCTAAACAGGAGCCCAAGAGTTGGCTTTTTTGTCTCAGGATTTATGTTGACCCTTGGTTTTGGGGAGGAGCTGGAAAATGTAGGTTTTCCTGCTGCTCTCAGCCTGATGGAAGAAAATGCTCACAGTGGGGGGAAAGATTGACCTACCTGGGAAGACAAGATTTGTTCTCCTCCTTTTCTGCAGGTACACACCTGCCCAGCCTCCCTTTGGAGGCTCTGCACTGCTGGAATGAGGACATCCTTGTGTGTCCATACTGCCTGCCCCTCCTCCTGCTGGCCGGGACTCTGGCTGAAATAATTCATGCATAGCCAAAATAATGACTGTGGGTCACTTTGCCCCTGTGGCAGGGCTGTCACTCCCCTGGGGTTCCTACAGGGTGGAGTTTTTTGAGAAGCTGCTTCAGCCTTCCTACAGTGTGGGGTTCTTTTGTGGGGTCTGGGCTTCCTGCTGGTTGGCTGGAACACCCAGGTGGGTCCTCCTGCCTCAGCCTGGCAATGGAAACATGCAGCCCTGTTGCCACAGCCAGGGCAACAGGCACTGCTGGCTCTTGGGATCACATTTGCTGAGCTTGGATTGGCAGGGCTGGCTCTGGTGCCCTGGAAATCAGCACACTGAAAGGTTGGGGAGGGAGGGACTGTCCCTTGCATTGCTGTGGCAGCTGCTGTGAGGGGTTTGGCTGGTCCAGCCTCTTGCAGAGGCCAAGTGCCAGCCTGGGGAAGGAATGGCTGAACAGCAGAGGTTGCTCTTGCTCCTGGGGGCTAAATGATGCTAAAGTTTGTGCCACTGCAGAGGGGCTGCAGCCGGGCTCGTGTGTGGCAGGAGCATTGCCACGGGCAGCAGCACAGGGACAGAGAGGGGTCAGACACAGCAACCACTCAGAATTCCACTGGGGTCTGAGCCTCTGAGCAGAGAGCTGCACTGGCTGTGAGCTTGTGATGGCTGTGGGAGCTGGGATGAGCCCCTGGGTCAGGGGAAGCAGCAGCCAAGTCCCCCAGGAGCTGCAGGCTGCTGGTGCTGTGGGACATGCTGCTCCCTGTGCATCAGCTCCAGACAAGTCACCTTCCAGGGCCTGGCTACAGGCTTGGATTTGATTTGAGATGGAAAGCATAGATTACTCTTCTATACAGCTCCTCTCCTTCCATGTTAGAGGGCAGATCCCTTTCCTGCCCCTGTTCTGGTTCTTGTGAAGGAAGAAGATAAAAACCTCCCCAGACAATCCTTAACCTTGTGCCAAACCCGCCACTGCCTCCAGCACTTGTTGTAAGCTCTGCTCTTGCCTCACTGGCTTGTGAAATGCTCAAGACTATTTGTGTCTCAAGAACTGACAGGATGGACCCAGAAGGATGGGGACAGCTGAGATTTAATTAGGAGCTGTTGGTTTAATTAGTAGTGTCTCAATATATTCATGCACGAGGGACTTGTGTATCTCGTGAGTTTCCAGCCTTCCTGCTCAGTCCTTTCTGTCTGAAGCTGTATGGCTGTGTTTCTGTAAGGGCCATCAGTAGAAAAACCTCGTCCTGCCCCTCTTGGTGTCACTTTTCGTGGAACTTTTCTAGGAATTACCCAGTCTCTACAAACTGAGAGTAACTTGCTCTGCCTATGGGTTTTGCTCTCTCCCAGGCTTTCCATTTTCCCAGTGCTGTCTGGCAGGGTTGGAGGATCTCAGGGTGTACCCAAATTTGTGACCTTTGCTGAACCCAAAGGTGTCACTCCAAGGTGGAGCTGTGTGCTGAGGTGACCTCCAGCTGCCCATCCTGTGACAGCCCATCCTCCTGCCAAAACCAGGTCCCACTGCCATGCTTTGAGGAGGGGTTGAGGCTCAGGGGGACCCTTCACCCCTTCTCCCAAGGCTGCTTCTGGCCCCTGGGATGGAAAATGGCCCATTCCCAGCTCATGGATGCTCTGAGTCCCTGCAGCTCTGGACAGTCCCTGGCAGCTTGAGAGAATCTGTTAAAATGTGGTGATCACTGTCTGCCATGGCTCTGATGGAGAGGGATGAGGGAAGGGGGCTCTGCCTTTCCCTTCCCATGGCTGGTTTTCATGAAATGAAGACTTCTCTGATGCAGACTCACTTCACTCCCACAACTCCCACAGCACTTTCTCCTCCTCTGCTCCCTTGTTAGCTGCATCCAGGCATGCAGGAGTTTTCCAGAGGGTATCTCAGTCCCCGGGTGCCCTCTGACTCTGTCACTAAAGCATGCCCTGCTCCCTTGTGCTGTGTGGGGTCACTGCAGGCACAGTGGCTCTGCCACCCACCTCATCCCACGTGTGCAGGGCTGGGTCTCTCCTTCCCTGCAGCAGGGACGGCTGGAGCCCCTGGGTGCAGCAGACCTGGCTGAGGCCACGTGGTGACCGGGTAAGCTTCAGCTGCCAAAATCCCAGGCTGTTTGTAAGTGCCATTTCAGAGCTCCGTTGCCAGCTCTTCATCCATCCCTTTGGAGGAAAGGGAATGACAGGAGGGTCTGTTTGTCCTGCCTGAGCTGCTGCCAGCTGCAACAGCCACCACCTCCAGCTGTGTCAGGTTGTGTCAGGGGCCAGGGCAGCTCAGGCTGGAGCTCAGGGCAAGGCTCTTCCCCCAGAGGGTGCTGGCACTGCCCAGGCTCCCCAGGGAATGGGCACGGCCCCGAGGCTGCCAGAGCTCCAGGAGCCTTTGGCCAGCGCTGCCAGGGATGCCCAGGGTGGGGTTGGTGGGGGGTCTGGGCAGGGACAGGGGCTGGGCTGGGTGATCCTGGTGGGTCCTTTCCAGCTCAGGGTGTTCTGTGATTCTCAAACCAGTTTTGCTACTTCCCCTGCTCAGCCTAGAAACTCCAAACTGACCAAGATGCAGCAGCCTCTTCCCTCCCCCTCTGCCCATACCTGTTGTAGCAGGTGTGTGACACAGGTGGGACTTGGAAGTCAGAGGTGTTCACTTGGGACTGGGGCTGAGTGCAGGGTGACCATTGAGCCTCTGCTTGCTCAGCATGTGGCTGGATTTCGGAAGGAGGGATGTGCACACAGAACCTGCCCCTGGCAGAGGAGGGGATGTGTGTGCTGTCCTTTCCTCATGCCTGAGATGCCACACCAGCTCCCCTGAGGAGGTCAGCTCACTGGGTCAGGAGAAAAAGCAGTTTGAAATCTATGGCTGCTCTCCTTAAATCACCTTGGAAGAAGGCAGACGTGCCCAGCTCCTGGCATCTCTATTTTTACTTTGTGCAGAGATGGATATGGCTGAGCTGTCTCCTTTTATTTCCAGCATTTGGCACGTGCTGCAGCGCGTTGCTAAAGATGTGTCTGGCTGGATGTGGAGCTGCCTGCTTCCCTGAGTCCCTCAGGGACTCTGGGGGTGAAGGGCTCTTGCCTTCTGCATGGCTTCATCATCCATTTCTTCTCTTTGCCTCCCCCTTCCCCTCCCTTTACAGTCTTTGGACTTTGTTTTTTTCCTGTATTTATTCAAATCAGCCTTGGTAAACAAGGAGCAGGAGGGAGGTGACTGGGGCCACTGGTAGCACTGGATTCCAGAGGCATTTTTAATGGCTCTCTAATAACTGGAACTGGCCTGTTCTGATGCACAAACTATTCTTATTTCCTCTGTCTGCAGCTTGGCAGTTCCAAGATTTCCTTGGAAAGGCTCAGACTGTGCATTTTGCTTCCTGACAAGCAGGCTGACAAGCTCTGTGCTCAGGTGGCTCCCTTGCAGCAGCTGTGATGGTGCTGGTTTTGCCAGGTCCATCCTGACAATTGATGCTTTTGGGTTCTAGCTGCCCCCAGAGCCATGTGCCTGAGCTGTGCTTGTCACACATCCATGTCCCTCCTCCTGCCTGTGGGCAGGAGCCTGTACAAGAGAGAGCCAGGCAAGTCCCCAGTATCTCCCTCTGCCCATGGGATGCTCATGGAGGGGTTGATTTCATGGTCCACTGTTCCAAAACCTGGTTAGGAGTGAGATGAAGGATTTGATCTGTTGAACCAGGCACCTCTGAAACCTCCCAAATAACCTGGCTCTGTATCTTCCAATCTTTCCTGCTCTGGGCATGAAACTGAGGAGCTCTCTGGCTGTCCTGGACGTGCTGCCCCAGCATCACCCACCCTGCAGGGGCCTGGGGATCTGCTGGCTCCTCCAGGAGCCTGGGGGGATGAGGTGGGTTATGCAATCCCTGTGTCCAGTCACACTGTCAGCTGTGGGCCAATAGCTCAGAGCTGTTGTCCGCCCCATTTTTCCCCAATGAGGGGAGCTCATGTGTCTGGAGCAGGTTGGAGAAGATGCTCTGTAACAAATCTCTGCCCCCTGAACTGCTCCAGGGCTTGTCCCAAGTGTGGTGACTTGGTGAGGGGACACTGGGAAATTTGGGGAGCATAGAGGGAAGGGGAGAGTGAAATTCCTTCAAACTTCGCAGCCTGAAATGCTGCTTTCTGTTGCTTGGGGCTGGAATGGCAATCCCAGGGTGTGTGATGGTCAGGAATGTGGCTGGAGAGGGCTTGGTGGGGCTGAAGGTCTGGAACCCCTCAGAGCTCCAGAGAAACTCCTCCAGGGACTGTCCCTCCTCTCTAGGCACAGACCATGCCAGTCTGGGATGTCAGTGGTTAACTGGGCAGCCTTGGAGCTGACAGCTCCTCTGCTGGAAAACTCAGCAAGCAGCAAGCTGTAGAGGGATTTTTGGACATGGTCTGGCTTTAGCCCTGGTGTTTGACCATGGCAGGAGGGCCCCAGCCACAGACTGGCTCTGGGTGTCAGACTGCAAAACCACTGCCTCTGCTTGCTGAGCCTGTCTGCTGTGGGAGGGGAGCTGTGCCACAGCCTGTGCTCCTGAGCATTCCCACCCACCTGCTCCCTGGAGCAGCAGAGCCTCCTCACCACAGTGCAGCATGGGGCTGCAGTCAGAGCCTGTGGGCCCCTTCTCTGGGCACTGAGCAGATGGGGGTGATCTGTAAACTCCTGCTGTGCAGGGAGGCTGAGGGGGAGCCTGCTCAGGGGCTGTGGCTCCTGAAGGATGTGAATGTTCTCCAGCTTTTGGTTGGGCTTTTCTTGCTCATCTCCTGTGTGAAAATGAGGGAATGGAGTGGGTGAGTCTGGGCTTGATTTGACTGGATCCATCTGTGTTATGTGGGCTAATTCAGGGTGGGACAGGCTTGTTGTGAGCCCAGAGATGTGGCAGTGTGTCCGAGGTGGGAGCTTGGCACCAATGCGTAGGTACACAGGACACCACCCTGCTAAAACCTTTCCTACTCCTGATGCTGAGACCCCTCCTTGGCTTTGGCTCTGCCCTCTGCCAAGAGAGTATTGGATATCACCTGGGGAGGGGGGGAGGATTAATTGTGATGGTTCACCTTGGGAGGGCACCTGTATCAGCTCAGGTGTGCTCTGTGCTGTGGTGGGGGAGTTCCCATTCCAGGCCGTGCTATCCTGTTCTTTCCCTGCCTTGCAAATGCTGAAGCACATCACAGACACAGGGCAGTGATGTGTCAGCCTCGCTGCTCTATCGATGTTTGGATAACGAGAGTTGACATCTGGAGCTGCTTATCCTCTGTCCTTGAGTGTAGAACAACACTTGGACTGCAAGGGGCTCTTCATCTCACAGTCATGATCAGCTGTGAGGGTATGGCAGGAGATCTGTTGGGGGAGACTCTTCTTCCTTGTGGGATTACAGACTTTTAGCCCTGAGGAGCTCATTCCTCCTGACTGCATGACCCCCCTCGCTGTGACTGGAGTGTGAGCTATGTGCTGCCCCCGCAGAGAGGGCTGGATTTGGGGTTCCTGTCTTGAGTCAGTGTGGAAGACAAGGTCACATTGGCCAGGCAGGTGCTCTGGAGAGCTGTTTGAGGTGGCTGCAAGCAGCAATAACATGCAGCCCTTGGTGTTTGGGTAGGTGGGTGGAGGTGTTGGTATCAAGAGGGCTGAGAACACTTGGGGAGGGGAGAGGAGAGCTCCTAAGCCAAGGCAAACTGGCCACCAGCTTCCCAGGGAGATACTTCCTGTGGATGCAGCTGGAGCACAGGGGAGCAGATGGGTCAAACAGGCAAAGTGTCTGTCTGGTGGATCCTGTCACCTTCCTGCCAGCAGAACTATTCACCTGGCCAGTGGGGTAAGGGAGTTCTGTGGGCTCCAATTAAGCTCTTACAAAACCTGATGGGATTCAGGTGACAGATGTTCAGGCTGGAACAGTCCTGAAGGCTCTGTTTGTGCCATGATAGGTCTGCCTGTGTCCTCCCTGTGTGGGGGTAGCAGTGCAGATCATCTCTTGCTGTGCAGCAAGGCCAGTCTGTCACGTTTGTCTGTCTCTGTGGTCCAGTGTCGACATCAGAATCTAATTTCAACTTGCTGAGTATTGGCCAAGACTAACTGAAGATGTCTGTGGGGAGCTTCTCTGAGAGCCACGCTGCAGGCTGAGCTCTTGGGGTGACTTTCTCCAGGCAAGGCACAAACACAGCTCAAATTACTGTCCTTGCTTTTGGGAGGGTCAGACGGCACCACTGATGCTTCCAGACCTTGCTGTGTGGCTTTGCTGAGTGCTGTGCCTCTAACAGAGGAGGAGCCACTCCCTTAGAACTGGTGTCTGGCTGGGAAGTGATGTGTGGATGGACATTTTGGAGGTCCTGGAGGGCAAGTGTTAATGGCAAAGTGATTTTGCTGCAAGCTATTGAAGCTGAGACTGAGCCCACGAGCAGGGAGCAGGCTCCCAGGGGCTGGGAATGTCCTCTGAGGGTCACAGGGCTGTGAATTCAAGCAGCAGAGAGCTTCTCCAGGCTGCACTGGGGGGTCTAGCTCTCTGCTGCTGCCTCAGACAGGGCTGTTTGAACCCCTTGTTCAGCTGGTTAATGGGCTTGTGCCAAACGTGTCTCTCCTCCCAGGGATGGTGAGACATTCGGTGGGATGCCTGGCTCCTCGTGGGGTGGGAGGCAGCAGAATCCTTGGCTGCTCATCCCTGTCTGGACAGTGACACCCAAGGCTTCTGCTCTCAGCCAGAGTGCCAAGGCTGGTGCATGTTTTGTGAGGGAACACTGCTTGGTTTGGGAGAGAGCTTTGCCTGTCAGGGAGCTGCAATCACTGCTGGTAAGGGCTTCCACAGTGCAAGGAAACCAGGGTTTCAAAGGTGATAATATCTAGCAATAGCACTGGGGTAGCAGGGAGTGCTCAGTTGTGCTGGGAATGCTGGAAAACCTACTTTTGGAATGAAAGCATGACCTGGTTCCTTTGCTCCATTTTCCCACCCTGTGTGTGTTTTCATGAGGCACAGTGCAGTACCTGAGGCAGGTCTGAACCTGTGGTTTTGCTTTCTCCCAGTGCTGATGTGTGTTCTGTCTCTCCACAGCCATCAAGGTGAGCTGCGTTGGATCCTGTGGGGTGTCCAACAAGATCAATGACACAGCATGGACTGTGGAGGAGCAGTACTTCAACAGCACGCTGTCCCTGGCAGACAAAGGTATGGTCCTCAAGGGCCTGGTGCAGATCTGTGTTCAGAGAAGCTTTACAGAAACGTATCACCAAGACTTCAGCATCCCCTCCATGTGAAATACCCCTCACAGGCTGCCTTGGCCTGTGCACAGAGGATGGCAGCCAGGATTAGAGACTACACGAGCTTAGCAGGAGCTGTGCGGGGAAGGATCCTGAGCAGGACTTGGCAGCCACCCTGCAAACACTGGCCCTGATCTTTCTGAAGCAGAGCTGTCACAGGGACTGCTCCCCATCTCAAGGCTCTGGGTTCACCCTGCTCTGCCTGAAGCAGAGCTGTCACAGGGACTGCTCCCTGTTTCAATACTCTGAATTCACCCTGCTCTGCTTCCCACGTGTGTTTATGGTGCTCACAAAACACTGATCAAAGCTGGTCAGCAGAAGCCAGTGGTTTGCTGTGAAAGGGGTTGTGGGTGTGTCACTTGTGCTTCAGGAGAAGCTCTGGGAGTGTGGCAGGATCAGCCTAGGACAGTTACCCCTGCTCCCAGTGAGATGGACAGAGATAGTGATGGGGTTGTATTGTCCTGTGGGTAAAGTGACACCAGCAGCCTCTGGGGATCTGTGTCTGAATGAATGCTGTCTTTCTGCTGTTAAATAGGTCAGCCTTACCACAAATAATTCATGCTGTGCCCTGGCTCCTGTTGAAATCAAGATGTGCTAGTAGTATTCACCTGCTGAAGGCACTGGCTGTAACAGGAACATGGCAAAAGCCCAGGGTAGCAGGAGCTCAGCCCTCTGATTCTGTTTTGTCAAATAACAGGAAATGGGTAAAACTGAAATGGCAGTTTCTGCTAGCTCAGCAATTTTCCAAGCAGAGCTTTTAGCATCGTGGGGAGACTGAACTCATTCCTGCAGCAACTGGTGAGAGGGCTGCTTGCTCTCAGGTCCCTGCCAAGGGAGACAGTTGGCTGGCTGGCTCTTGGATCACAGCCTGGGGGCTGCAGGCAGAGATAAACTGCCTGGGAGGGCAATGGGAAACATTCCTGCCCGATTCTGGATGTGCTGAGCACAGAGAGCCCAGCTGTGGGTGTCAGGGTGGGGACACAGTCACAGGAGGTCTGTAAAGAGCTGCAGGCCATTGGGCTTAGATGAGTTTGGAGTTGTAGGCTGCAAGTGAGTGTGGACTTGTGGAGACCTTTAAACCTGCAACTGCACTGAAAAATGCTCCTGGTGGTCAGATCTGTGTGCTGGGCAAGCTGGGCAGGGGCAAAAGCCAGGCAGGAAGGTGGAGTGGGAAGAGGTGGGTGTGCTGTTTGTTGGGCTTGCAGCATCTGGAAAACTTTGATAGCTGCTTTGGCAGTCAGTTCTTGTGAGGCTGCCCTTGGGAGCCATCCTCTTGATAACTAGGACTGGAGTGAATTAGGAAGGATGGAAAGAAAAGCCATGTGCTCAAGTGTGCCCTTTGAAGGCCTGACATCCAAATGTGGCCAAAATTTGGTAGTCACAGTTCTCCAAGTGTTTGTGGAAAACCCTGGTCTGTTGGCTGTTGGTTTTCTGGGACCCAGACTCCTGTACACCTCCCAGGGCAGGGCTGCTGTCTGTCACCCACTGCTATCACAGGCTCTGCCAGCCTTGAGCGGGTGCCTGGGGCTGGCTGCTGGCTCTGCACTGGAGCTGGTCACTGGAGAGCCACGAGCCTGGGCTGTGACTGGGCTGAACAGGCCAGCTGGTGTCCCCCAGAGCTGCCACAGCTGCAGGCAGGTGAGGCAAGGTACAGCAGTGCATGATTTACCTTTGGAGAATTGAAGGGAAAATCTGTCCCTGTGGAGTTGTGTGTTTGGAAACTGAGGTGTGTTGTGGTGTTTGTTCCTGTCCTGCCTTGCAGAGCTGCAGTGAGATTATGAGGAAAGCCCAGCCCAGGTATCATCAGTTGGTCTGGAGCAGTGTGCTGAGTACTCACTGACCTCTGACCTTCAGCTTTTTGTGTCCAGCTTTTTGTGTGGACCCAGCTGCTGGGAGCTCCCAGCCTGGTTCCCAGCTGCAGGGAAGCAGAGGGGAAGAGGGTGGGCAGTCCCTGTGTGTGTGGGATTGCAGCCACGGGGGATTTGCCCTTCATGCTCAGGAATTACTGCCCTGGACTTGCAGGTTTGTCCCATGTCTGCATCCAGACGGGACAGCTGGGCCCCCGGGAGGATGGAAGGGGAGCAGTGGGGTGGAGATGGGACAGTGTCAATGCTGCCTTTAGACCTGAGTCCACCAGCAGAGATGGCTTTGAAGCTGACCCTTACATTTGCTGTGCTGGCTTGCAGGGATGTGGAACAAAAGCCCTGGGGGCTGGCACTGCTCCAGCCTGCAGCACAGGAACAGAGAGAGCTGTCTGCTGTCACAGCCCTCCCTGTGACACTGATGGGTGTCTGGGCTGGTGGAGCAGAGGGAGCCAGGCTGCTCCTTCACATCCCTGCCTCTGTGTCTGCCTGTCTGTCTGCCTGCTCTGAGGGGCTGCTGGCAGCACAGTGCCCTGGCACAGCTCAGCCCTGCAGGGCTGTGCTGGGGGAGCCCTCGATGGCCTTGTGCACGCAGAGCCTCAGCGCTGACTCAGCCATGGCATTTTTAGGCTTTCCAGGAATAGCTCTCAGCTGTCCTGGCCTTTCCTGAAAAAAGCACAAAGGAACCCCAGACAGATGGAGTGCCCCATGTGGGTGTTCCCTGGGTGTCCCTGCAGGGCTGAGCCACCTGGGAGGGGAAACTGAGGCAGGCTGGTCTGCTGGCTCTGGGGGTGTGGGGTGGGGAGGTCACTGATGGTGATGGCAGGAGCCCAGGGTGAGTTAGGGGAGTTGGAAGCATTTCCAAGCAAGGACTCCTAAAGGAGCCCACCCTGCCAGCACACAGCTCCTGCCCTGGCCAGCACCAGCAGCTCTGTGACAGAGCACCCCAAGCAAAGGTTACTGGTGGCATCTGGCATGGTCCTGCAGGGGAATAAAAACCATGCAAAAACCCCCCCAGGGTGAATCTGTGCCTGTTACTCCAGGTCAGGGGGGGCTGTGCCCACCTTCTCCCACCACAAAGCAAACAGCAGAAGGGAGGGAGGGTGGGGCTGTGGAAGGTCTGGTGTCACCTGGAGGGGCTGCCTTCCTGCCACATCCCCAGAGGCCTGATCCACACAGGGGATGTCACTGCCGAAATTGAGTTGAGGAAGGGAGGAATTTGCTTCTGCCTCAGAGGACTCTTCTGTTCCTGCCTTCCCCCCACTGCAGCAACGCTCTTACCTCTTCTTTTTGAAGAAGTACATTAAAAAATAAAAGGTGACCAGGAGCAGCATGTCCCTGCTGGGGGGAAACTGGCAGCCAGGCTGTGCCCTGGGGCAGAGGGTAGCTCCAGGCTGTCCTCTGACACCATCCCCAGCTCCCTTGAAAGGGGCTCATCCAGTCTGATGGCATTGGCCTGGATTGAGGAAGGATCCCAGGTGTCCCCAGGGCCACACAGCAAACTGGGCTCTGTCTTGCCTGTCCCTAGTGAGTGGCTCAGCTCCAGTGGTGCCAGTGCTGTGCTGGCACCCGTGGGGGTGGTGCAGGGAGGCAGGCTCAGCCTGACAAACAGCCCGCCTCGCTCTATCCCTTCCCACATCCTGAGCAGTAACTTGCAAAAACACCAATCTGTGCTCTTTGAGGACACGTGGGGGGAAGGGGAGAGAAGGTTTGCAAAATTGTTGAGGCTCAGATTGCTCTTTAAGCCTCTAAGAATGACTCCACACTTCTCCCACACACCTTTGCATTGAAATAAGTGAGGGGGAAGTTCGTCCTCCGTGGTATCAGCTACTGCTTGTATTACACACTGCTTTTTGTATTACACACTACTTTTTGTATTACACACTGCTCTGTTTTTTTTTTTTTTTTTTTTAAAGGCTGTACATTGCATGAAAAAAGAGGCAGGCCCTGAAATAACCCAGATGCCCACTTTGGCACTTAAGGCACTTTCCTGTCTCTGCCCACCTTGGCACAGGGTGTGCAGGACCCGGCTGTGCCACTGGAGCAGGTTGGTGGCGAGTGCTGCTGCAGAGGACCCTGCTCCCCCCAGGGCTTGTCCCCAGTGAAGCAGGATGTCCTCTGTGCTCTGGGACAGCCTCTGGTGGGGCTGGGCAGGAGCTGGAGGCAGCAGGCAGCCGTGAGGAGCAGGGGATTGTGCTGCAGCCTTGGCAATCACACACAGGCCAACGGTTTAATGAACTCGGGCTCTTTACATCAAAGCTGCTGGGAAGTGTGGAGTGTGCCAGCTGCTGCAGAGCCTCTCACTGCTCTGTTTGCTGGAGAGCTGCTGTGCCACAGAGGTCACTCAGCCACCGAGGGCTCCCAGGGGGGGTTGTTACTTGTGTCCTGGACGGGAGGCTAAGAGGGTATTTACTTTTCCCACTTGGACTTTGATTGCTCGCTAGTGTTGATTTTTCCTTTTGCAAAGAAAGGCAGGAGGGGTGGGGGCTGCTGGGTTTCTGTAGGTGTCAGCAGTGCAGGGGATCAAGTGGCAGCGAGCACAGAATGGCACCGCTTGTACCCGCTGCTCTGGGACACAGAGATGCTTCTCTTGGTCCAATATAATGGAGTGATTCAGCTCTGCAGAGCCTCCTGCTCCTCTCCCCCTCCCTGCTGTGGCTCTGCCCTTGTTCAGCCGGAGAGGAGCAGGTCCATCATGTGCCTGTACCCCCATGGGGCTGTCCCTTCCCTGCACACACAGCTGCACACACAGCTCCTGCCCTGTGGAGGGGTTGTGCATGCAAAGGTAGACTTTGTTTTTTTTTTCATTCCCTCCTTGTACCTGAGCTGAACTCATGCAGGGAGCTGGCTGTAATTTCCAGCTGACCTTTCTTTTGGCAGCTTGTTAGTTAGCTCGAAGGCGCTGCAGGGATTTCCTGGCAGCTCCACACGCTTCCTCTGCTGGCAGATTTCTTGCACAAAGAGCATAAAAGGGGCAGCTGTGCATCACCTCTTCCCTGGGGTGGTTCTCTGCCGGCCTGGCACAACACCTTCATGGCCAGCAGTTGGCACAGGGTAACAATCCTGGCTCCCAGCTGAATTAAAAAATCTTGGTGATCTGACTAAGCAGAATTGTGAGACTTGTGCAGCTTCTTCTGAGCGAGCAGGAGGTCTCAGAGCAGCAGGTGATGTTCCTGGACAGCCCCTGCCCAGGTGAGAGCAGCAGGGCAGTGCTGAGCCACTGCAGATGTTCTGGTGCCAGCTCCTGGCCACACTGTGCTGCTGGGCTCGGGAGCAGTGGCTGCACAGGAAAGCCACACTGAGGGATCTGCTGTGCCTTGGGTCACAGCCGCTCCCTCAGCACTTCCCAATTTCTTGCCTCAGTAGACCAGTTAATCCTCTGGGTTTTCTGCAGCATTGCCATACTGCCAGATCCTGCTAATTCATTGAGAATGTCTCTGGAAACTGCTGACACAGAGGTTTATGAGCAGTGGAGCCCTTGCCTCAGTGCTGGGCGCTCTGCTGCACCTCCTGTGTTACAGAAGGGTTGATCTCAGCAGCATTACCAGTGGGGAGGTTGTTCCTGCTGTGTGTGTGTGTGTTTGCAGAGCTGGAGCAAGTTGCTGCCTTGAAAGGGAGCGTGGAGCCTGCTGGGGCTGTGCTCCATCACTGCCACACAGATCAGGAGAGCTCTCCTTGGAGCCGAGCACCGAGGCTTTCCTGGCAGCTTTGCCTGAGCTTGCTGGCAGGTTGCTCTTCTGGCTCTTGGCTGCTCCCTCTGTGGCACCTGTACCTGCTGATGGCACGAGCAAATGTGTGCATTTCCCCTCCTTTGTTGCAGTTTGTAATCCCCTGTATTAACTCCATTCACCAGAGGCTGAGTTGAGTCCTGTGCTAAAGCTGCAGTGGCTCAGCGTCACCTCAAGTGCCCTGGCACAGACTTAATGCTTCCCTTCTGACAGCTCTGACAGAGCCTCCTGAGAGCTAAAGAGCTCTGGCCCCTTGCTTATATCTAATATTCAGTTTTCTGGCTGTAAAAGGGGATGAGGAGAGAGGGCAGGACAGGGGTGAGCAGGGTGCTGGCTGCTGGGACTGCAGTGAGACTGACATCTCTGTCTCTAGCTGAGGACTTGGGGTTCTGTGGCACAGTGCAGAGCTAGGGCTGCTCATTTCTCCACCCCAAAGTGGAAAACACAAACCTTGTGCTTTCCTGCTCTCTGTCTGGAGAGGAGAGTACTCAAGCTGTGCATCAGCAGCACTAGAATCAGTCTAACCCAGCACCTTTGGAGGAGCTTGCCTTCCCCAGGGCTGGCTTTAGGCAGCAGGAGGAAAGAGACATATTGCTGCAAGTGATGGCACAGGGGCCAGCAGGCACCAGGTACCTCTCTGTGCTCCTTGAATTGGCCAACACAGTTAATGCATCACTTGTTAAGTAGCCAGGGAGAAACTGCCATATGGTCTGGCCTGCTGTTCCTCTGCTAGAAGAACCAAAAAAATCTGTGTACTCCAAAGGTGCAGCCTGTTCCTGTTCTAGCATCCAGGAGGGAGCAGAGCCTGGCAGGGACTGTGGGGAGGGACAGGGCTTGGGGCAGGAGCCCCATTTCAGCCACTGCCTGTCTCCTGTGCCTGGGGTGCAGGGACACTTTCCAGGCTCCTAGTGGTGGCTGCAGAGCTGATATCATCCTTCTCTTTGGGGGCTGGAGGAGTGACAAACTGGATTATTCCCCTCTTTTGCTGTGTGCAGCTGTGGGTGGAGCGTGGTGAGGCAGAGGTGTGTGCTGTGCCACACTCTGTGGTTCCAGACCTGCAGCCTGCTGTGTGTCACACATCTGGGCTGGCTGTCCCAGCACACCACAGTGTGAGCCTTCCCAGGAGAGGAATCAACCTCATCTGAGTCTGCTGTGTGACCAAGGCACCTCCTGACTCCCTTCTGCTGTCCCAGAGGTCCTGGTTTTGTTGTGGTGGCCGTGACCCTTGTGCAGAGATGGCTGTGACCACCTGTGACTTCCAGACAGGGACCCTGGGGCTGGGCCAGCCAGCCTGGCATGAGGATTTGGCAAGTGTCCCCACAGTGGTGCTGGTTGGAAGGTGCAGCCCAGCAGGGCTGGCCCCACCAGTGCTGTCAGACCGGGCTGTTTGCACAGAAAGCTGCCAGACAGCCCTGGGAAGGGGGTGGAACACGGCAGGTAGGGCTGTGTCCTTGTTCCTGTGGGGCTGGCTCCTCCTGAGCCCCAGCCCTGCTCTTGTGCCAGGCAGAGTTGCTGGGGGACATTTCCCAGCCCTGGGCCTGCTGCAAACATGGCAGGGTATGGGCAGGGAGCTTCCCCTTGGTCTGGAGGGATGGTGGCTTTGAAGGGATGGGGATTTCTCTGGCTGCCAGCTCTGCCTGGGCAGGGGCCTGGCAGCACCAGCCAGGGAGGGGTCACTGCTAGGGCCAGAGCCCAGACACTTTGAGCAGCTGTGGAGGAGTAAACTTGACTTGGATTGTTGGTTTAACAGTGTGAATACAGACCTGTGGTCATTTCAGCCCCACTGGGTGTGATGGTGACAGCTTTTCCTTGCACTGTGCTGGTTTGCAGTGGGTGCAGGGAAACCTTTGTGTGGGAAAGGACCTTAAAGATCACCTTATTCCACTCCATGTCGTGGGCAGGGACACCTTCCACTGTCCCAGGCTGCTCCCAGCGCTGTCCAGCCTGGCCTTGGGCACTGCCAGGGATCCAGGGGCAGCCACAGCTGCTCTGGGCACCCTGTGCCAGGGCCTGCCCACCCTCCCAGGGAACAATTCCTAATTCCCAATATCCCATCCATCCCTGTCCTCTGGCAGTGGGAGCCATTCCCTGTGTCCTGTCCCTCCATCCTTGTCCCCAGTCCCTCTCCAGCTCTCCTGGAGCCCCTTCAGGCCCTGGCAGGGGCTCTGAGCTCTCCCTGGAGCCTTCTCCTCTCCAGGTGAGCACCCCCAGCTCTCCCAGCCTGGCTCCAGAGCAGAGGGCTCCAGGCCTGGAGCAGTTCCATGGATCTCTCCAGCAGCTCCATCTCCTCCCTGTGCTGGGCCCCAAGGTTGAGGCAGCTCTGTCTGAGCAGGGCAGAGGGGCTGAATCCCCCTTTCCTGCTGCCCACACTGGGATCAGCCCATGCAGGGGGGTTTATGGAGCCAGCACACAGGGCTGGGGCACACTGAGCTCATCCACCAACATTGCAAACCCTTCTCCTCAGGGCTTTCCTCCATCCATTCTCTGCCCAGCCTGTGTTTGTGCTTGGGATTGCTCTGACCCAGGTGCAGGACCTTGCTCTTGGCCTTGTCAGACTTCCCAAGGCTCTCACAGCCCCTTCAGCCTGGCAGGGTCTCTCTGGAGGGCAACCCAACATCACCAGGGGATCCAGAAGACTTGGCATCAGCCCTCTGGATCAAGGCATTTCTTTTCTGTGAATGAAATGTTCCAGGACTCCTCCACATCCAGTGGTACCAGTGAACAACTCCAGTCCCAGTGTGGAGCAGAGGGGAGCCCTGAGCCATGAATGAGACACCAGACCTATCTCTGCAGGAGTCAGGGACTTCTCCAAGGCTCTTCTGCACTATGAGTGTGTTGTTACTGCTCCTGCTATCTGCACTTCAGTTTTTCTCCAGGCTGTCTGGGGCAGCAGCTTCTTTCCCTCCAGGAATTTTTTTGGGAGGAAGTTTCCCAAGGCTGTGTGGGGGTGGCCAATCTCTGCTGGCTTGACTCCTATCAGGAGGACAGGCTGCTGCAGGTACAGCCCCACAGCAGAACCCTGCTAAGCCTGCTGCCTCTGCTGCCTAATGACTTTCTCAAGGTATTTTTAGCTGCACATAAACTTCAGGAAAAGCTTTTTTGCATCCGAGGACACTGTGGCCTTTGTTCTGGCTTCTGGGAATGGGGAGGTGCTGGCTCGGCGTGGCTGGCACAGCCCTGTCCCCTCACAGGGTCTGTGAGCTGCCCCTGTTTGAGGTTTGAGGGGTCTCAGTGCCCCCTGGAGCAGTGCTGAGCCCCTGCTGTCCCCTGCCCTGGCTGGGGAGTGCCTTGGCAAAGCCTCTGGCTCTGGAGGAGCATGGAAAGGGCAGCTCTCCCCAGGTGTTGGGATGGCCATGGGCCCCCACCATGGTTGGAAACCAGCTCACCTCTGCCTGCTGCCAACAGCAGTCTCTCTTGCAAAGTTGAGCAGCCTCTGTTCCACCTGCAGATGGAATTAGCACATTAAATGTCCTGGATTGTTGCTTGAAGCTCTCAGGGCTGGAGGGACAGGGGTGATGAGTGCCTCCCCATGGGCTGTGTGTTCCCCTCACTGCTGGGATGCTGGAATTGCACAGGGGCTGCAGCTGTGGGATGGCTCTGGACACTCTGCCTGATGCTGCATCTCCTCTGCTGTGATTTGGGCATCTGTTCAAGGCTTGTGAATGCCTGGTGAGACACACATTGCCCTGTGTCACCAGCACAGTGGCTGTGCTGGACTGACACTGCAAGTGTCCCTTGCAGGGAGCTGAGCTGGTGTTTGCTCCTGTTTTCCATGGCAGAAATACCTGGGTGTTGGCTCAAGGTCAGTCTGTGCCCTGCCCATGCTCACAGGGAAGCTGGGACAAGGGAAATTGCAGATTTCCCCTATTATAGCAAGATTAGTCAACGTTTGGAAGTGGAAGCTCGGCCTTTCAGAGCAAAGTTGCCAGCTGGAGAGTTTAGAAACAGTTGCCACCTCCCTTCCCGTTGTAAGGGTGCTTGGTTTGAGATTTGCCAACTTTCCACCAGGCAGCAGGCAGAAGACAGAGATGTTTTTGTAATTCCAAACTGCAAATGGAGCCGTTCCTGTGCCCGTGCTGGAGGAGCCTCTGCCAGGAGAAGCAAGAAGGAGCCCAGGTTGCTGCTAAATATCTGCCTTTCCTCCTGGGGCAGTGGGAGGCAGGCAGGACCTGAACTCACCTGTGGGCTCTGCTGCCTTCTCACTCTGCCAGGCACTCTAGATCATGCCTGTGCTTTCACAGGAGTCTCCTATCTCCGTCAGGACTATTGGCTTTTCTTCATCTTAATTTTGTTAACCTTTGTCTGTGAAACAGCCCTGGCACTGAACTCCTTTCTGCACCAGTGGGTGCCTTGGAATGCCCACTCTGGGATACTGAGGATGCCTAAAGATGCTGCTCCCTCTTGGGGGAAGGAGAGAGGGGGCTGGAAGGAGCAGGTCTGAAAACAAGAGCTGTTCTTAGTCACCTGCAGCATTTCCCTGCTCCATGGAGCGGAGAGCAGGGCTCACTGTGCTTTCCTGGCTCCCTGCTCCGCTCAGGGCTGGGGTCAGGGCTCTGTGGCCGCGAGCCAGGCACTGCTGTGATGCCCTTGCTCTGTGTGAACTGTGGCAGGACACAGCTTCAGTCTGGGGTCTGGGACCCTTCAGGCTGCTCTGGGAACTCCTCTCTGGTTGCAAAGAGCAGGAAGGGCCTTTTCCAGGCCTCACGGGCAGCTTGCTGCAGGCAGGAGCTGCAGGAGGGATTTGCAGGCTGGGTCACAGCCAACAGTCACTTGCTTCCTGACCAAGGCTTGGTCAGGAGCATCAGGCTGGTCTAGGCTCAGCTGTGGGCAGTTCCCAGCTGGTGCCCTGCTCAGAGCTTGGGCTGCTGTGCAGGACCTGCCGCAGTGCCAGCGAGTCACACATGGCTCTGGGAGCCAAACCACATCCTCTGCAGGTGATGCTGCCCACGTGTGTTCCTGGGAGAGTTCATGGCCTTGCTCAGTGGTGCTGTGGGAGTTAGAAACTGTGAAAGTGCTCACAGGTTCACTTCCAGCCCAACTTTCTGTTGGTGCTCCTGAGCTGGGCAGGACTTGGACAGAAATGACTTGTTGGATGGTGCTGCCTGTAACGTAGAATAGTGACTTTTACTTGGTGGAGTCTGGGCTCGTCCTAAGGGTCCTGGAAAGGCTGTGAACTTTCATGCTCCTAGTAGGGACTTGGAATTACTGCCTGCACCTTCATGTGGGCCTCTGCATGTCACACAGCTGGGAATTCTGGTGGAAATTCTCAGTGGAATTCTCTCAGTGGCCACTCCCCTCTGGAGCTCCCACCTCCCTCCCTTCTGCAGGGCAGGAACAGCACTTGCTCCCACTCCTTGTCAGGTGCAGAGGCCCTGTACTGCAATGCAGAAGCTGCACAGGACAGTGGATGTATTCCAGGTATCCATTTGCTTTCTAAAAGTAGGGATAATGGGTGTAAGATCAATGTTGAATGGTGCCTGTTAAAAGACAGAAACCCTCAGGGCAGCAAACAAGGCTGGGTTCATCGACTCGTTCACATTAACCAGGCTTTATCCTGGACCAACCAGCCAAGGCACCTGCTGCACCTCACCTGGCACTTCACTGAGCCAGGCTGCCCAGGAGGGAGCAGGAGAGGCTGTCCCACAGCTGCTCCGGGCCTGCCCAGCCCTGAGCACCAGCCCTGGCAGCGAGGGAAGAGCCTGGCTTGGTGCCTCCACCTGGTGACAGCGCCGGGTGCTGCATTTTAGCCTACATAGCTCGGGTTTGTTTGGGGGACAGGAGGGGAATCTGCAGGGAGGTGATGGCAGTGGGCAAATCCTGCTCCTCTCTGTGAGGCCAAAGTGTACAAACAGACATCTCTGCTGTTCCCCCTTTGCAGGGAGGTGTTCTCCCCTTGCAGGGATCCACGATGAGGCGAGTGTTGGATTGTTCATCCCGCTGTCCCTGCGCTGTGGGGACACACTGTGCCTCATCCCCATGGGGTGGCTGAGCAGGGCAGAGATCTAGCTTCTCATAGCATGAATGATGCACCAAGTCCTGCCTGGGCTGCTGTGTCAGTGGGGGGGATTTACTCTTCTGTCCCCCACCTCCCCCTTCCATGTAATCCACTTAATCTCCTGACAGGACTCGATTACTGTCAGCTCTGCAGAGCCAGCGTTGCTAACGGGCAAGCTGCCTCCCCTGCTTGCAACAACAAAAGCACCAGCCAGAGCTGGGCTTCTGCTACCTCCAGCAATGATCCTACAAAGCAGAACAAACACAGCTCGATTTACTGGGCATCCAAGTCTCCTCTCAGCTCTGCCACTTTAAAAACAAAACCTCTCGTGTATGCATGGATTTAACAAATATGGATAAACCTCGGTGGTTTCCTTACTGAAGGCAACTTTAGGAGCTGCTGGATCACACTGTGGGTTCAGTTCAGCTGTCATACTGCCCTGGAGGGAATCTGGGGCTGTTGGAGGGTGGATGGAGTTGGGGAGTAGGAATCTGTTGTTTTAGCCATGCACTGGATCTTGGCTCTGCCCTGTGCCCTCGAGGCTGTTGCAGAGCAGTGGTTGAAGGAAACAAGTGCCCAGGTAAATGTTGTGGCAATATTTTTCTGAGCTCCTGTTGTCTCAGCAGCCAGGCTGAGGTATTGCAGGTCTCTTCTTGGGTCCAGGGGTGGGTGGACCTCTGGTTGCAGTGCCTGAACCCTGTGCAGGCACTGTGAAGGGCTTGGTATGTGGCTGAGGCTGCAGTGGCTTGATACCCACCAGAACTCCCTACCACCCTCAGACAGTGTCTGTGATTTCTCACATTCCCCCTGACTGCCTGACAGGGGGAAGACTTGAAGAAAAATAAACCCACAGCAGCCCTGTTCTGCGTCCTGTGTCAGTAGCCTGGGATAACCACTTGCTGTGGCACTGGGATCACTTAGAGCCTGCCCTAAATGACCTTATTTACAGCATATCTTCCTACAGAAGCTCTCCTGTCCCAAGGAGGGGTGGGTGGCAGCAGGTGCTCCTGTTGGCTCGAGCACTGCCCATTGGATCTGGAGCTGTCCAGTGGCTGCAGGCAGCAGAGCAGGTGGTGTGTGGTTCCCTGGGTGGTGGCCTCTCTCCCCCAGAAGATCACACATTCCAAGGTAACAGCCTCTCAGCCTGTCCCATCTACACTTCACTCTTGTTTCCACAGGGGTCCTGACAGCTGGAGAGCACAACTTTCCCTTCCAGTTCCTGCTGCCAGGTAAGATGTGGCTGAAGGCCCTTCCCTGCAAACCTTGGATTTTGCATACACTTCCAGTTCAGAAACTGGCCTGGCTCAGCCTTATGACCTCTTCTTTCTCTCTCAACTCCAGCTTCTGCTCCTACATCATTTGAAGGCCCTTTTGGCAAGGTCCTGCATCAGGTGAAAGCTGTGATAGACACACCTCGCTTCTCCAAGGACTACAAATGCAACAAGATCTTCTACGTTCTCTGCCCTCTCAACCTGAACGACATCCCTGACATCGAGGTAAGAATGAGGAGGGGCATGGCTGGAAATACCAACACTTCAGCTCTTGTCCTTGTCCTGCTGTCTGAGGAGTCACTGAGTGGCTGGACAGCTCTGACTGCGTGCTGTGACTGTGCAAGAGCAGGACAAGGACTCCTCATCTCTCCTGCCTTGCTGTCAATACCTACTCCAGGTGATTTCTGACCCTTGTGTGTGTTGCTCTGAAAGGTTTATCTGAATTTTTAGTATGCAGAGAGATATGTTGGCCAACAGCTTCAGGTGCTTGGAGACACTTGGGTCTGGGGAATTTGCTTTGGAGAGGAAAGCAACTAATAGGACAGTAGAACTGTGGGGCTGTCTGTGGCATTGCCATGTTGCTGGTTCTTTGCATCCTCTTAGAAGCAAATATTTCTGCTTGTGTGTTTTGAACCCTTGAGTGTTTTCCCAGAGGCTCTCTGACTCCCTTGAGCCAACACCTCTGTCTCTGCCGTCCTGCAGCAGCCCAACACCATGTCCATCACCAAGAAGTTCAACTACAAGCTTGTGAAAAGTGGCAACATTGTCCTGACAGCCACGTCTGACCTGAAGGGCTACATCGTGGGCCAGGCCATCCAGCTCCGCACAGACATCGAGAACAAGTCCGGCCGCGACACCGGCGCTGTGGTGGCCAGTCTGCTCCAGGTGGGTGCCCAGTGGGGCCATTCTCTGCCTTGGCTGCTGCTCCATCCCAGGGAGGCCTCTGTGAAACTGGGGCAGCGAGGAGACAAATCTCCACCTCTGGTCCTGTCTGCCTTCCTGGGGAAGGAAGACCTAGAACTTGTCTTGCTTATCCCTGCTGAGTCTGTCACACAACAGTGGGTATTCCTGCTCTGGAACATGCCCCTCACGTCTGTGCTTGTTTGACAAAGCAGTTGGGTGGGGTTGTGTCCTGGCTTATGTTTGTGGGAGACAGAAGACCACCTGCATCCTCTGAGCCAGCTGTGTTTCCTCCTGTCTGTGCAGAAAGTGGCCTACAAATCCAAGCGCTGGATTTACGACCTGAGGACCATCGCCGAGGTGGAAGGCTCAGGGGTGAAAGCCTGGAAACATGCAGAATGGAAGGAGCAGATCCTGGTTCCAGCACTGCCACAGTCCATTCTGCAGGGCTGCAGCCTCATCCACATTGACTACTACATCCAGGTGAGTACACACATGGCTCTGTGCCCCCTCCCAGGCTGAGCAGTGTGGTCTGGGTGGTCCAGGCATCAGGTGAACCTTCCCACTGCCATGTACAATGAGGATGCCACTGTTTTCCCTTCTCTTCCAGGTTTCCCTCAAGTCTCCAGAGGTTTCTGTCACTCTCCCCATCTACATTGGAAACATTGCTGTGAACAGGGTCCCGCTGAGCCCCTCCCGCTCCATCCAGCACATCCCATCTGTGGTGGTCCCCAGTGCCCCCCCAGAGGAAGAGGAGGCTGCCAGTGGCTATCACCCCATGGACAATGTCTCCATCCCCACCAAAAGCCATTCCCAGCAGCAGCCCTTTAGCTACGCCCCAGGACTGAGCTTCCAGGAGATTCGGGCGGACTCGGAGCAGACGGGCTCCCCAAACCACCCCACACTCTGCCTGTCCACGGGAGCCACTGTCCCCTACTACGCTGAGGGGAACGTGGTGCCTGTCCCCACAGCCAGCTCACTCATCCTGCCCCCAGAGTACAGCACGTGGGGATACCCCTACGGTGAGCAGCGCTCCTGGGATCTGCAGCTGGGGGGAAACAGCTCCTACCAGCACTCTGTGCTAGCTGTGAACTGCTGGGAACTGGGGATTCAGTCAGTCTGCTGCAGGCTGCTGTCAAGAGGGGATTGTGACATCTCTCTGCCTGCTTTAGCCTCTGGAGGAGTCCCCTCTTCCAGCTGTAAAAGCCAGCTGTCCTTCCCACATCCACGCCCATGCCTGCCCTGGGCTCTTCGTGAGAGGATCTCCCTGTTCTTAAAAGAGCTTTCAGCCTCCCACTGATAGAAAAGCTTCTTGGCTTGTGGTGAGGCTGGTGGGAGCATAGCCAGGAAAATGATGTCACTGAAATCTTCTGTCTGACTTGGAGTGGGCCTGCAGCTGGTCTGAAGCTGTGGGGGTGGGAGCTGAGAAAGTGTCCAGGGTGGAGCAGCTCAGGGAAATCCCAGCGTGCTGGATTCCTGCAGCCATGCTGGGGCGGCAGGGCCAGCAGGGTGTGCTGGGTTCTGGAGCTGTGCTGGGGTGGCAGGGCCAGCAGGGTGTGCTGGGTTCCTTCAGCCATGCTGGGGTGACAATGCCAGCAGGGTGTGCTGGGCTCCTGGAGCTGTGCTGGGTTCTGGAGCTGTGCTGGGGTGGCAGGGCCAGCAGGGTGTGTTAGCACACTTGTACCCAAATCAGCCCCTCTCTCTGCACTGGGGTAACAGAACACTCCATGTGCTACTTCAGCCCTGGGTTTGGGCACACAGAGCACGAGTGATCTGGAGGTGCTGGAAGACAGGAGGATGCTTGGGAAAGAAAGGGAGGAACAGAACAGGAGTGTGACGTGGTGACTTTAACCTCCGTGGGCATCAGGGCAGGGATGGGACTGACTGGCTCAAATCCTACAAACCCCCTGTACCTCAGCTGGGCAGGCAGTGGGGCCCTGGCAGGGAGAGTGTGTTGGTGGGTTGCTTCACTCTGCACTGGGTTGCACAGACTGGGGTGAAGGGAACCTCCCAAACGCCCACCATAACCTCTCTCATTCTTCCTTTCCCCACAGAGGCACCTCCATCCTACGAGCAGAGCTGCAGCAGTGCCAACTCCAGCATCAGCAATGGCAATTAGCCCCCCCTGCTCCGACCCCGCCGGCGCTGCCCACCCTGGCACCACGGGGCACTCGCCTGTGGCAAAGTCTGGTACAGCACAAGGCGTCTTCTTGTCTCTCTGGCTGCTTTGGGGGGGAACTGCCACATCCCAGCCTGGGCTTTTTAAGTCTTTTTCTAGGGAGGGGGTAAAAAACCAAAAAGGGCAGCCAGAGCAGCCTGCATGCGTGTAGGAGAGGTCTGGGGAACTGAACAGTCTCCTGCTGCTGCACCAAGTGCTGGAGAGCTGGATGTGGCCCTGGGCCCTGGGCAGCAGCCTGTTCCAGTACTGTAGTCAACACTAACTGCTTTACTATCAAAGCACCTGCGATGCCTTATCTGAAACGCTCCTGACTTGGCACAGCTCCACTCTAAGGGAAGGCTGGGCTGTGTGGACTTGCTCTCCTCTTTTAGGGGCTGTGTGCACTCCACAAATGGTTTTGACAGCCCTTACTCCTTGTCCTCAGAGGTCCTAAGGGTAGCAGGAGGTTTCTTGGAGTAAGCAGGTTTGGAAGGTCAGGGACTTTAAAAAAGCCAAAAGCACAAGCCCTCGCTGTACCTGAGCTGTGGAGGAGTGACTGGCAGTGTGAGTGGCCATGGGCACAAGGGGGGCTTGTGGGGGCACTTGCTGATAAGCCCTGGTGAGCTCTGGGGAAGATCCTGGTGTAGGATGGGGTGCCCTTTTCCAGCACGGGTGGCTTTTCCCCACAGAGCCCTGTGGGACACAGCCCACCCTTGCTCACTGCTGGGCCCTGGCACACAGGACAGCAGCACGGCTCACTCTGGAGCATGGGGACCACACTCCATGTCCCTGCAGGGTGCCCTCTCCTCCCAGGCTGCAGTTATGTGACCATCAATCACAACAGTCTGTCTGATGCTACCTCTGAATCTGCCGGTGGGTCCCTCCCCTCTGGGCCCCTCTCCGTGGGGCTGTCCCTGGGAATGCTGTCCCTGGGAATGCTGTCCCTGCCCTGGCAGCCCACAAGGGTGCTGGGCCAGGGGCCTGTGGTGGCACTGGTTTGCTGTGTGTCCCCTGGGCCTGAGCAGAATGTGACAATGAACACAGCCTGTGTGGGAGCTCAGCCTCCGCTGCACCCGGCAGTGGGGGGAACAAGCTGGGTTTTCTTGCCACTTTTCTTTTGCGCTTTTTCCCCCCACACACCTTGTTTAGCTGGTTTAGCATTGACTGCCCAAGCTGAGGAAACCACAAGCCATGTCCCTCAGAGCCACAGGTGCCCAGCCAGGCTGCAGTTGTGGCCTCCAGACCTCTGGCACCTCAGAGCTGTCCCCACATGGCCCCAGGCTGGGCAGGCAACACCTGACAGACCTTTAGGAGCATTTCCAGCCGCTGCCTCCTTGCTCAGCCACCTCCACACTCCCTTCAGGCAGCTGGGACAGGCCCTGCTTTGCACTCTTTCTTTGCAAATGCTTTTTTATTTTATTTTTTTTAAGCATTGAACTGCTTTAAGGGTAGTGTAGCAAAGGTGCCGTTCTGAGCAGTGCTGGCACAACATGCACCGATGATGATAGAGTGATTGTCATTGTCCCTGAATATATATAAATATATATATATATATATGAGATGAAGTTGTTTTTAATGATTGAATTCAGAACTACAAATTTTAATGCTGTATTTAATAAATTATTCTATGAGAAATGCTGTGCTTTTTCATCCATTTCTGATGCTGATCCATGTGCCTGTTCATGCCAAATCAGGAATGCACCTTGCTGATTTCTTACAAAATGAAGTTTTTTTGCTCTCACCAGGAAGGGTGGTGAACTCTGCCAAGGCAGCTTGGGGAAAACAAACACGGTGTGGCCTGACCACAGTGCCAGGCTCTTAATTCCACATGGCTGGGGGGAATTTGGCCCCACGTGGGATTGGCTCTGGAGAGAGCAGCCACTGCACTGCTGCATTCCAGGCCCTGTGTCCTGAAGCCAGGATTTGTCCAAGTGACCCAGGAGTCCTGGGCAGTGCTCACTGCTGGAAGAGAGGAGGTGGAGAGCAGACTCTGCCTTTAGGAGGATGGAGTTGGCATAGCCAAGGTCTGGCTGGAAAGGCTGGAGACCACCAGCCCCAGCCCTCTCCTAAAGAGCCATCTGGAATGAACTTCTTGAAAGTGGAAGAAGGCTCCTCCCCACAACCAACTTTGATCACCCCATGGCTGAAGCATGCAGGTGATGCCTAAATGTCACTGCAGGTAGCCTGGGGTGTGATCTGTGTCTCAGACACAAAGATCCTTCCTCATTCTCTTCTCAGCTTACACTTCTGCCCAGCTCCCATGGTTCAGACTCTCCTTTGTCGGGTGGTCCAGCCTGCCATGAGCAGCATTCTTCATCCACAATGGGCCAAAGGCAGATATAGCTCTTCCCCAGTGCTCTTCCTCTTCCTCCCACTTGGCTGAACCTGTCTTGCCTGAGGTCTGCAGCTCCTGTGGCCTTTCTTGCTGTAGGCTGTGCAAATCCTTGAACCCAAATCCCTTCCACACCCCTGGAAAAATTCCTATGAGCTGTCAGTGCTTCTGGACCTGCTGGGTTGGGCTGCAGGCTCCTGACCCAGCCAGGCTCTGGGAGAGGCAGGGAGGGCTGGGGGCACGACTGGTCTGCCAGCTCCTCCATCCCCGGGGCTGAGCTGCTGCTGATGTGTCCAGCCCATGTTCCTTGGCTGGAAAATGGGATTGCTCTTTGGTTGCTGTGGCCAGAGCCACTGGGCTGTTTTTCCAGACTCCCAGCCAGGATCTGTCCTCCTTGTTCCACCTTTGTTTTGGGGAATGTCCTTGTTCCACCTTTGTTTTGGGGAATGTCCTTATTCCACCTTTGTTTGGGAATGGCCCATCCATGGTGGAGGCTGTGGAGGAGGGAGCCTCACCCAGTGCTGTGCCCTGTCTGTGCAGTGCTCCTGTGCACCTCAGCTCGCTCTCCCAAATTATGTTTGCTACAAACTGGTCTTTGGGCCTCTTGCACTTTGCAAAGCACGGAGCAAATGGGGACACTCTTGTCTGGTGAGGAGTTCCATCACCACCAGCAGGAAGGAGCTGGAGCTACACCTCAGGGTGGTTTTCATCTTTTTGGAGGCCAGGGCTGCTCCCCAGCCCAGCTGCTGTGCAGGGCCCCTCTCAGCCCTGTGAGGTGGCTCTGGCCAGGGTGCACCCAGGGCTGTCTCTGAGCAGCCTCGTTGTGCAGGAGAATTGACATAGCAAGTGACAATCAGTGCTTTCCAACCCTCCTGCCCTGCCTTGGCTGTGCAGAGAAGTGAAACCTGTCACAAAGAGCCTGGCTGATGTTTATGGAGCCCTTTGAAATGGGCCAGGACTGCAGGATGGAGGGGTTGGTTCACCTCTCCTTGAGCCCCCCTGCAGGCACTGTCAGCAGGTCCTTGGCGAGGGCTTTGGATGTGGAGCAAAGCCAGTATTTGGGTTTGGATTTGGGGTTGAGTTTGGACTCTCCCTCTCCAGAGAGGATCAACCCCTCTGTGCACAGCCGCTCTGGCTTCCACCCCTTAGGGAGCTCCTTTAGGCCCTTGATCATCCCTCCCTCCTCTTGCTGAACACTGAAATAAAGAGGAAAAGCCATTTTTTCTGATCACAGCTCTAGGGAAAGAACTTCAGCATGTAAGGATTCATTCAAATTCCTGGCTCAGATTTTTGAAGCAATTGTTTTTGAGTTTGTTTGAAATGGGGAGGGAGAGCAGTGGGGCAAGAGAGAAGTTTGTGAGTTAATAGTTTCCAAACTTGGCGTTCATTGGAAAACACCAAAAACATCATCAGTTCTTTTTGTTTCTTTCCCCTGTTACTTTTATGTCCTTCATGGATTTGTTCTTTTCCTGCTCTGCACACATTTCACCTCCATATCTTTGGTATTTTGAATGTTGTTTGTGTCCTAAACTAAACTCTGCTTTGGCATTTGCTGTCCCGCTGCCTGCAGGAGATGGGGAAAGGGGAGTTGGGGGATGCAAAGTCTCTTCTTTCTTTTGGACAATGAGTCTTTTTTAGCTTTCCACTGAACTTCCAGGAGTTTTGTAGAAATAAATATTTTCTGCTAGGACGTTTTCCTGTGGAGCCATTACAAGACAGGAGATACAGGGTGTTCTAGGCTCCATTTGGGTTTTATTCTATATTTTAAAAAATTTGCAACTATCTGCAACAGGAATGTCCCATCCTTCCTCCCCAAGAGAGACTGGCAGGGTAAAACCCACAAAACTTGTGCCCTTTCTTGTACCACTACTCATGGCTGTAATTCTTTATTCCTGTGGTTCTCTTTACAGATTTTGGGGGTTTTATACAAAAATTTGTGATGGCTCTGTACAACCTAAGACTTCTGTGCAATTTCTAACTGGGTTTTGAAATGTAAACTCACAGTTTTCCATGTTTACCACGGCTTCTGGGGAGTATTTTTGTCCTGGGTTTTAACCCCCCAAATGTAAAGAACTGGAAAAATGTAAATAAAGATGATCTTTTTTAAGACCAAGGGTAGTTTGCTCTGGGTATGTGATGATCATAAATGATACCTCAGCTGTCTGGATGCTGAGACCTGATGGTGAGAAGTGGTTCAGGGCTGTCAGTGGAGGCATCCCCACTGGAGCTGGAGCTTGGAACCTGGTTTGGAAATGAGGTTAAAGCAAAGCCGCGGCTCCTGCGGCTCGGCAGGGGAATGGCTGGGGTGGGAGGGCCCTGCTGGGCTGAAGGAGCTGTTGCTCGCTCCCATGGTGAATCACAGAATCATGGAATATCCTGAGCTGGAACGGACCCACAAAGATCATCCATCCCCGTCCCTGCACCAACCCCACCCTGGGCATCCCTGGCAGCGCTGTCCAAAGGCTCCTGGAGCTCTGGCAGCCTCGGGGCCGTGCCCATTCCCTGGGGAGCCTGGGCAGTGCCAGCACCCTCTGGGGGAAGAACCTTTCCCTGATTTCCAGCCTAAAATCTCCCCCGCCGCAGCTCCGCGGGCAGGTGCCGCTGGAAGGAAGCGCCGGGGCGCTGGGGTTGTGCTCTTCCTGCCGGCCGGAATCCCAGGATGTGCAGCTGCGGCTCCGCTCGCCCGGCTCGGGCGGGAGAGGGCGATGTCCGCCCGGCTGGAGCGAGGCGGCTCCGGCTGCCCGGCCGAGCCCGCAGCCCTGTCCGGGAAAGCAGGGAGCGCTGGCACGGCACGGCCCGGCCCGGCCTGGCCCCGCTGCCCTTCGCTCAGGATGGCTTTGAAGCGGACAAGAGCCGTGGCCGGTGGTGATGGGCTGCAAAAACTTTGTGCGTTCCTGCTTATCTCGGCTTCTTTTGGGAGCCTCTCCCCATCCTGATGGCTTGGGGAGGTTTGTCCCAGTGACCGCTGCGTCCGTGTCCATCTGGGAAAGGCAGAGCTGCAGCGAACGCTGGACAGGAGCCACCAGGGCCCGTCCCCATGCGCGGCTGGCCCCGGCCACCGCCCCCATCCCTGTCCCGGCGCCACCCGGCGTGCCGGCTCTGGTTTGTGGGAGCAGGGATGAAGGCAGGGAATTCCCAACATCCCACGTGAGGCTGGATGGCGATGCTGGCATCCCCAGTGCGGGGTGGGGTGATGCTGGCATCCCCAGTACAGGATGGGGTGCTGGTGGCACCCCCAGTACAGGATGGGGCAATGCTGGCACCCCCAGTACAGGATGGGGTGCTGGTGGCACCCCCAGTACAGGATGGGGCAATGCTGGCACCCCCAGTACAGGATGGGAAGATGCTGGGCACCTCCAGTACAGGATGGGAAGATGCTGGCACCCCCAGTACAGGATGGGGTGCTGGTGGCACCCCCAGTACAGGATGGGGCGATGCTGGCATCCCCAGTACAGAATGGGAAGATGCTGGGCACCCCAGTACAGGATGGGAAGATGCTGGCATCCCCAGTACAGGATGGGAAGATGCTGGGCACCCCAGTACAGGATGGGAAGATGCTGGCATCCCCAGTACAGGATGGGAAGATGCTGGGCATCCCCAGTACAGGATGGGGTGATGCTGGCACCCCCAGTACAGAATGGGAAGATGCTGGGCACCCCCAGTACAGGATGGGAAGATGCTGGGCACCCCAGTACAGGATGGGAAGATGCTGGCATCCCCAGTACAGGATGGGAAGATGCTGGGCACCCCCAGTACAGGATGGGAAGATGCTGGCACCCCCAGTACAGGGTGGGGTGATGCTGATGGCACCTCCAGTACAGGATGGGGCGATGTCCAGGCTGCCCCCGGCCCTTGCTGGAGCAGAGGGCTCCAGAGGTGGCTCTTTCTGCGGGGAGCAGTCGCCCCATCCCGGGGGGACGCCAGGGGAAGGACACCCGCCCCGCCACCCTCCTCCTCCTCAGCCCATCCGCCGGCAGCGAGGGGACGCCCGGGGCCCCTCCGTGTCCCCACCGAGCGGGAGGGGCCGCGCCGGGGGCTCCGCGGGGACGCTGCCACGGCCGGGGGTTCTCTGGGGGGTTGGTTAATTAATTAATTAACGAGCTGCTGCTGCCAAACGGAGGGAGCGGCTGCTCTGAGGGCACGGAGCGGGCCCAGCCCCGGGGACTCTTATTTTGACCGCGGCGCTGCCGGGCCGCGCTCCGGGGCCGCCGCCTCCTTCCCCTGCCGGGCCGGCGGCGCCCGCGGCGGCCCCGCGGCTCCTCACGGTGCCCTGGGGGCTCGCCCGAGGCTCCGAGCGGCCTTGGGAGCCTCCCGGGGTCCCGCACACACCGCCGAGTGCCTCCGCTCCCCGGCCCCCGCGGGGTCTGCAGGGGCCGGCTGGGCCGGTGGGGACCGGCCCGGCGTGACCTGAGGGACACACAGGGTGACCTGAGGGACACACAGCCCTGGGTGACAGGGAGGGACACACAGGGTGACCTGAGGGACACACAGCCCTGGGTGACAGGGAGGGACACACAGGGTGACCTGAGGGACACACAGGGTGATCAGGAGGGACACACAGCCCTGGGTGACAGGGAGGGACACACAGGGTGGCCGGAGGCACACACAGCCCTGGGTGACAGGGAGGGACACACAGGGTGACCAGGAGGGACACACAGGGTGACCTGAGGGACACACAGCCCTGGGTGACCGGAGGGACACACAGGGTGGCCGGAGGCACACACAGCCCGGGAGGGCCCCGCTGGGCCGCTCCGGTGGAGCTGCGGCGCTGTGCCGTCCCAGGCTGTCCCACAGCCCGGCTCGCCGCGGTGTGAGGGCAGCGCCATCCCCGGGGCAGTCAGTGCACCGGGACAGCGACAGCGACAGCCCCGGAGCTGGCACAGCTGTGCCAGGAGTGTCCGGGGGCTGCAGCTCTGGGACGGCAGCGGATAATCCCGGCTGTGCCAGCGCCCCGCCAGGGCTCCCCACCCGGAGCTCTGCAGGGCGAGAGATTCCCTGGAAAGCACAGTGGGAGCCCTCAGGGGGAAGGACCCACCAGGATCACCCATCCCACCCTGTCCCTGCCCAGACCCCCCAGCAACCCCACCCTGGGCATCCCTGGCAGCGCTGGCCAAAGGCTCCTGGAGCTCTGGCAGCCTCGGGGCCGTGCCCATTCCCTGGGGAGCCTGGGCAGTGCCAGCACCCTCTGGGGGAAGAGCCTTGCCCTGAGCTCCAGCCTGAGCTGCCCTGGCCCAGCCCCAGCCGTGCCCTGGCTCCTGTCCCTGTCCCAGAGCAGAGATGGGAGCTGCCCCTCGGGAGGAGCTGGAGCAGGAGTGTCCATTTGCCCACTCAGAGGAGCGAGGTGTCAGCTGGGGCTGCAGGAGCGCGGCCTGAGGGCCGAGGGATGGGGTCTGTCCCTCCAGAGAGCAGATAAGGAATGTGTAAATTGTCTTCAGAGCACTCAAAGGCTCGTGTTTCTCTCCAAAAAACACAGATTTCCCCGTCCAAGAGGCTGGTGCAGCAACACCTGCCCATCCCTGTGTCTCCCTGGGACAGGTGTCACTTCCTCAGGGTGGCTTCTGATGCAGCTGTGGGGCCAAGGAACCCTTGCAGGTGTTTATCTCCCCCCTTGTGCTATTTTCTGCTTTACTGGAGAGCTGTAAAAGGGATAATTGTTTTACAATCATGGGTTTAGGGCCTGGGCATTGGGAGGGGCCCTGTGGGGTTTGGGAGGGTTGAAGCTGTTGTGGATGCTTGAGGTGTGGGAAGGGGAGTGAAGAGGCTGAAGGGCCCCACCCCTCTGTGGGGCAGAGCCAGGGCAAGCTGCTCCCTCTGCCCCATCCCTGTCTTTAGGTGACAGACATCAAAAACCTTGCACAAACTGGGCTGAAATGACCCAAAAGTGGGAGCAGCTAAAAAAGGAGGAGATTTCCAACCTTTTGGCAGAAAAGACAGAGGGGCATTTTGATGCTTTCCGGGGTTTTTGTGGGGATTTTATTTTTATGTAGGTTTTTGGCAAGCTGTGCCGCTGAAAGTTTGGGAAGCTCATGATGCCTTCAGCTGGGAGCGGCGGCTGCTCTTCCCCCGCGCTCTGGGGGTGTGCGGGGGACTCGGGGGTCTTGGCAGGATCAGTGAGGCGCCGCGGTTTGTGGCAGCCGGTGCGGGGAGCGCCGGCTCCGTCCCCGGCCCCGCGCTGTCCCCGTGTCACCGCAGCGCCATCCCCGCCCGGCTGTACGGCACCGCCCGACGGGCGCCGCCATGACGCCGTACGGACAGCGGGGCCCCTGGGGGCCGCCATGCTGCCGCGCGCATGCGCCGTGCTCGGCCGAGAGTCTCCATTGAGAAGAATGAGGGGCAAGGGGCGGAGCCAAGGCGCGAGGAGCCGCCGGGGGGGCGGGGCTGCGCTCCGGGGCTCCGGCCATGGCCACAGTGGATGCCGAGGTGAGTGAGAGCGGCGGCGTCCATCTACCCGGGCGGGGGGAAGGAAGATGGGGGAGCGTCGAGTGGTATCGCCCAGGGCCAGGCGGGTTCTGTCGGAGGCCGGGAGGGGGGCCGTGCCCCCGCCGCCCCATGGTTCAGTCCAACTCCTCTGAGGGGAAGAATGTGGGAGCTGCTGCCATTGTGTGTAGGGGGGCCCGGGACTCTGTATAAGTTACACCCCTCCACGGCGAGTCAGTGGTATGTGCCATACAGATTCCGGGGCTCCCCCCAATGGGAGCGAGTGCGTGTGGCGGAGGCGGGCGGGGGGAGCGGCGGCGCCGCCATCCACGTTCCGGGGCCGCCCCATGCGGCGGGGCGGCGCTGGCGCGGCTCCATGCAGAGTCCGGGGCCCGGCCGGGCGCGGCGGCGGCGGGGCGGTGCTATGAGCCATGCAGGGTGCGGGGCGGCGGCGGGCGGGAGCCATGCAGGGTGCGGGGCCCGCGGGCGGGAGGAGCCGGGGCCGCGCGTCCCGGGGGAGCCGGCTCGGCGCTTGGGCTGCCGCTCCTCGGGGACACGGCAGCGCTCCCGTGCCCGCCCCGAGCCGCGCCGGGCGAGTGCCGTCCGTGAGGGAACGGCTGGGGTCGGAGGGGACCTGGGGGTGCAGGGCCAGGCAGGGACACCGCCCGCCAGCCTGGCCCGGGACACTGCAGGGACACCGGGGCAGCCACAGCAGCGCGGTGCCCGCCGGGCTCGGGACACCGGCCCCGCAGCCCCGGAGAGCGGGCACTGCCGTGGGGCGGCAGCCGGGGCTGTGGCCGTGCCCGGGGCTGCTGCGGCTCAGCCTCCTGCCCCGGCCGGGCAGAATGGAAACTTGTCCCGGTCTGTGCCCCCGGTGAGCGCTGGAGAGCAGCTGGGCCGGCTGTGCACTGAGAGAGCCGCCAGGTGATGAGTGACACAGGTGTGCATCGCACACGGGCTGTGACAAGGGTGTGCAGTGTACAGCAATACAGGTGTGCGGTGTACAGAGACTGTCACACAGGTGTGAAGTTGTACAGAGGCTCTCATACAGGTGTGCATCACACACAGACTGTAATCGAGGTGTGCATCGTACACAGAGTGTAATCGAGGTGTGCAGTGTACAGAGGCTGTCACACAGGTGTGCATCACACACAGACTGTAATGGAGGTGTGCAGCTGTACAGGGACTGTCATACAGGTGTGCATCGTACACAGGCTGTCATACAGGTGTGCACTCGTGTGTGGACTGTCATACAGGTGTGCATCGTACACGGAGTGTCATACAGGTGTGAAGTTCTACAGAGGCTGTCACACAGGTGTGCATCACACACAGACTGTAATGGAGGTGTGCAGTGTACAGGGACTGTCATACAGGTGTGCATCATACACAGACTAATACAAACGTACACTCATGTAGGGACTGTAATAATATTTGACTGTAAGCTCAAGGTGTACAGTTGTACAGAGACTGTCATACAGGTATGCATTGTGCACAGGCTGTAATACAGGTGTACCTTTGTACACAGACTATAATACAGGTGTGCGCTGTACACAGACTGTGATCCAGGTGTGCATAATTCTCAGGCTGTCATACAGGTGTGCACTGTACACAGACTGTCACACAGGTGTGCATTGTGCACAGGTTATAACACAGGTGTTCATTTGCACACAGACTATAGTACAGGTGTGCACTGTACACAGTAATACAGGTGTACAGTCATACACAGGCTATAATACAGGTGTGCACGTGTGTACAGGCTGTCATACAGGTGTGCATCACTGTCAGACTGTCACACAGGTGTGCACAGCCTGTGATCCAGCTGTGCATCACTCACAGAGTGACCCAGGTGCACACTCGTGTACAGACCCGCTGGAGCTTGTGCCCACAGCCAGGTGAGGTCACTGCTCTGGCTGCCCAGCTGTGCCAGGCTGGCTGCTGCCTTTCCCAGCTCTCTCTGCAGTGCCTCGTTGGCAGGGCTGTGCTCTGGCCTGGGCTGTCTGCCCCGTGTGGGGTGAGGTTTGTGGCACGGCCACGCAGGTGACACTGGCAGTGCTTTGGAAGTGCTGCAGACAGCTTGGATTTATTCCTCAGGCAGGATTCCCATCATTTTTGCTGGGAGATTGGCCAAGGTTTCCTTTACGTTTTCTGTTCCATCCCAGCTGGCCTGGTCCTGCTGCCTTTCCCTGGTGCTTTTGCAGAGCATGAGTGTTAATTTTTCCCTGTGACAGAGGAATCAGCCTCTGTGACTCCGTGGTCCAGTTTTGCTTCCAGGAGAGTGGCACGGCTGTAACTGGGGCAGGAGCTGGCTCATAGCTCATCAACTCCTCATGCACAGGTCAGTCCTAACCCTGCAGACACACAGGTTTTATTTTGGGAAGCATCTCCAGGGGCCCTGGCTAGGTCTGCCCTGTGACAGAGCTTTAAGAACTCTGCTCTCCGAGTCAGGCAGAGTATCCCCAGATGTTGCTGTGGATTATGGGGAGGGAGCAGTGACTCATTTGGAGTTTAATTCCTCCCCTCCCCCATGAACTCAGCTCTGTCTGAGGCCAGATCTTGCTTATACCCCTCTGAGGCCACAGGGGAGGAAGTTGGTGTAACTCAGGCTGGAATGTGGGGATGGAGGAGAAGCTCTTTGCTTCCCCAGTGCTGATGTGGGAGAGCAAGGAAAAACATCCCACGTCCACGGTGTTCTGCCAAGTGCAAGATGGAATTGTTTCACTGGTTAAGAGAGGTGCAGAGGTGTGTTTTTGGGAGGAGATCCTTACTCCCAGCAAAGAGCTGGGAGGGAGTGGGCAGGTTGGGAAGGTGATGTCTGTGTGTCTGCAGGGAGTGCCCCAACTCTGCTGGCAGCCACTGAACTCCAGACAAAACTCCAGACAAAACTCCAACTCCCACTCTAGAACAGCTTCTTGCCAGATCTGAGTGTTGATGGCTGAGGGAGGATCTCTTTAAACCCCAAGTTCTTGCTAAATCCTGTGAACTTCAGTTGTTGTTCTCTTCTGTTACCTGCCCCAGGTGATCTCTGCGTTGGGGAGTGGCTGTGCTACAGTCCTTAGGTGCAGTAACCACAAGGCTGCAGAAAAATCTGATTTTGCTGTTGGATTTCTTTAGTAGATGTCTTATATCCAGTCCAGTTTGGGGTTGTTATGTGCTTCAGACCTCCTGCACTAAAGTTTAAACTTCAAGGAACTGAGATTTGAGGAACTGAGGCTCGCTCAGCCAGCATGTATGATGGTGCATGTTCATCAGATTTGATGCTGCCCCTCCAGTTTGCATCAGTTTGCTGGAGAGCTGCCCTTGTGTTTGTGTTCTTCCCAAAACACTTGTTTGGTGCAGTCTGAAGTTCAGGCCGTGATGTTTTTCCTGGGCTCGTGGTGACCTGGGGAGGCTGGTGCAGGAAGCGAGGTGCGTGTGTGGCTTTGAGTGAAGTGGTTCCCTTAGAAGCCACGCTGCATTTTTCATCATTTTTCTTCCCTTCTGTCTGTTCAGATCTGTAAAATCTCTCTTCTGGAGGTGCAGCTTTGATCTCTAAAGCGACGAGCTGGCAGAGCGGGCAGAATTCCTGGCTGGGGATCTGGGATGGGCTCAGCACCAGCAGCTCCCTGTGCTGGGTCTGGGTCTGGGATGGGCTCAGCACCAGCAGCTCCCTGTGCTGGGGTTGGGTCTGGGATGGGCTCAGCACCAGCAGCTCCCTGTGCTGGGGTTGGGTCTGGGATGGGCTCAGCACCAGCAGCTCCCTGTGCTGGGTGGGGATCTGGGATGGGCTCAGCACCAGGAGCTCCCCAGGCTGGGTCTGGGATGGGCTCAGCACCAGCAGCTCCCTGTGCTGGGTCTGGGTCTGGGATGGGCTCAGCACCAGCAGCTCCCTGTGCCAGGGCTGAGCAGTTCTCAGCTCAGCTGTGATGCTGAGGCTTCTCTCTGGTTTTGGTCCTGCCTCTCATCCCCTCCAGCCGGCGCTGGGAGCTCCCTGAGCCCCCTGCCAGCTCAGTCACCTCCCCACGACACCAAGGGCCAGCATTTCCCTGGCTCTGCCTGGAGAGAGGCTCCTGCAGCAGGTGCTGAGTGCAGGAGGGGTGCCAGGAGCAGCCAGGAGCTGGGAGCAGTGAGCAGGGAGGAGCTGCAGATTCCCACTCTGTGTCTGCCAGGTGTCGCACCACCCAGCTCTGCTTCCAGGCCTGCCCTCCCTCCTTCCCTCCTGCCAGTCAGGAGAGGCCTCTGTGGTTTTTAATTCACATCTCATTTCAGTCACTTATCTCAGGAAGAGCTGGTGGATTTTAAACCCCAGCACCCCTCCTTGGGGCTGTGTCCTGCAGGGCAGCTGCTTCCCCAGGGATCCCTGAGGTGTGTTCACCCCACACTGAACACACACAACACCCCTGTGTTTCACTTGTGTTACATTTCTCCTGGGGCACCAGGTTAATACATTTTAATTGTGTCTTTGGACAGAAAAATAAGTTGTTGGGTTTTTTTTTTTTCCCCTCTCTGATACTCATGAGGCAGTTTTAGAACTTTTCTGAAGAAGGGAGGTTACTTTGTTAACAAGATTATAATTGCACACATCCCTGGCCCTGGCAAAGTCTTATCCTGTGTCAAATAGGTGCTAACTTTTATTTTTTCCATGAATTCTCACATGTTGCGGGTTGGCAAAGGCCTGTGGGGAACTCATCCTTTTCTTCCATCTAGAGAAACTTTAAATAATAACATAATGAGCAAATGCGACTTGTGAAGCTTTAAGAAAGCCTTAGAAGTGCCCTTCAGCTGTGCTAAGCTGATGTGACTGAGCCAATGTGACTGAAGAGAGCATCTGAAGAACATTTTGTCAGTCAAGGCAGAATCAAAGGCCTGGGTTATACTTTAAATAAACTCTTCCAATATAATTATGCTGGCTGGAGAGAATGATTTTTCATTTCTTCTTGCTGAAATTGTAATAAAAGTCCTTGCTGTGGATGCAGCTTTATTAGTTTAGAGGTGATCCCAGACCAAGGTGGCTTATTTTTTGCTTTTCAAAGCAGAGCCTTGGTCTCGGTTTGAGGAGTTTTGCCCACTTAGTTCTCTGTCCACGAATACAAAGGAATTGTTCTCCCACTGCTGTGTCAGCAGAAGCCCTGGGAGAGATGCAGTTACCAGCAAAAAGCCCAACAGCAACAAGCAGAAGAAGCAGCTCCTCTGTGGAGGGATGTGGAGCTGGATCCCTTCCCTGGGAGCAGCTGAGTGAGGAGGGCACAGCATCCCTGAGCTGGTCCTGGGTGTCCATTCCAGTGTGCAGAGGGCAGCTGTGCTGGAGCAGTCTGAGCCTTGCTCCTCAGCAGCTTCCCTGTGCTCTGTCCCTTCCCCTCTCCACCCCAGAAGTGCTCTTCCCTGTGGGAATGGATTTATAGCAATTCTCAGACCTGGCAGAGGGCTCACATAGTATGCACCTGTATGCAAACCTTAAGGTAAGAAATGAAATCTCCTATAAATCCATTTCCCACACTTCCCCTCTTGCTTTTCCCTGGCAAAGTGCTGGTTTGGGTCTCTGCATCCCAGAGAAGGAGGAGGTGAGAGGGGATTGTGTTTGGTGAGAGCTTCAAGGAGTCTGTTTGGGTGCTCCAAGACATGTTTTGGAGAGTTCTCTCTTCCTGATTATTGTGGAAGCCACAGGGCACCACGGAGCTCAGCCAGCTGTGTGTGGATCACATGGAACAGGGAGCAGTCCTGTGAGTCTGTGCTCCCTTGATGTGGGGCTGTGTGGGCAGGGACATCCCATTGCTGATGGCTGGAGTCTGGCTGAAGTGGTAAAGTGAATGCAACAGGGAATGAAGAGCTTGGTGTGGCCCTCCTAGCTCTGGGAAGATCATAAACCCAGAATAAACCATCTTTGGAAGAACGCTCAGTGTGGTATTGCTGTGTCCAAAACAGAAAAGCTTTTCGAAGCTTTTCTGCTTTTAAGTAAAACTTTGTAGCATAGCAAAGTATCCAGCACATCCTCTTTTCCTGTAGGAAATGTTACTCCAAGAGGATTCCTGTTTCCTTAATGCCCAGTGCAATCCTCACCATTGTTTTGCCATTTGCTTCTGTCTCAGCCTGGGTTTCCATCTGGGATGGTTCAAAGCTGCTCCTGACTCATGGCACACGCAAATCCTGAGCCAGGTGAGCCCACCTGAGCTGTCTGGGGCTGCCTTGGGGTGGGGATGGGCTATTCAATATTAATCCATCCTTTTCAGTGTCTCCTTCTGGCAGGAGAGCTCTCTGAGGCAGTGTCAGTTCAGGACAGGGAGATGCTGAGTGGCAGAGCAGAAAATTCAGGTCCACTTCTGTTTGCATAAGGCTGATCATCCTGCAGAGCCAGCACATGGACAGGGAGGAAATTTGCAGGTGGTGCAGCTGGGGAGGAAGTGAATATGGAGCAAGATAACCAGGCTGACATGGATAAACCCAAAATAAAGCCAGGTAAGTGACTGAGCGTTCCAGGAAAATGTGGAATTTTGCAAACAGGGATAAAAATAACAGCAGTGATTAAATATCCTTGGGTCAGCTGGGCCAGAACCTGCTCCAGAAGGTGCTGTGAGCTCAGTACAACATTTACAGCAGCAGCAGGACCAGGAGCTGAGCTGAGTGGGGATCAGAGGTGCCCAAAGATGGCCCAGGTCGTTCCCTGTGCTGTGGGCAGAGCCAGTCCAGGAGCCCTGGGAAGCTGCAGCAGCACTGCCTGCCCCTGCTGCCCTCGGTGGTGGGAAGAGGAGGAGTGAGGTGTTTATTGCTTCTGGGGACAGCCAGGAGGAGCCTGATGGGCTGAGCCATCCCTGGAGAAGGGAGCAGGGCACAGGGCACCTCTGTGGAGAGGGGATGGCACTCCAGGTGTCTGAGCTGCAACAGGCTGTGCTGGGGCCTTGATTATGGAGAAAGTTGTTCAGAGTGCTGCTTCAGGCTTTTAATTAATTTGGAACTCAAGTGCAGATGTGGATTTGAGCATGTTGTCTTGCAAAAGGGAGCCCTGATCTCCCCAGGCTCTTGGCCATGACCTGCAGGTGCATTTGAGTACAGCCCTGAGAGCAATGAAATACATATTTCCCTCCTTCTTTTCATTTTTAAGCATCAGCTCCTGTTTTCTTGAGAATCTGAGCTACCTTCTTCCTCTCCAGTTGCATATTTCCAATCCTTGCAGTTTCAGAGGAAGTTTTAATAGGTAATTTCTCCCACAGGCTCAAAGCCAGAAGGCAAATTACCCCAATGCTTTATCCAGCTTCAGTGGGAATTGGGGATGTTTCATACTGCTGACCCAGAGCATTCAGAAGCTCTGCTTCTCTCAAAAATCGTAATATTGTTTCAAGAAGTGGGAAATTAAACATGCACATGGTAGAAGACTTAGAAAGGATTAATGGGTTTCAAAATTACATGCTTCATCCAGCTGCTGATTTGGGAATTGAAAGTATGCTTGTTACAGAATTGGGAGGGAGGTACTGAAACGTGGTGTTCCTCTGCATCCAGTGAATGCAAATATCCCAAATCTGTGATTCCAAAGCCTTGCCCACTTGCCAGACTGACTCCAGGTCTGATGCTGGATTAGCTCAGCCCAGGTGGGAGCAGCTGGGTGGAAAAACCCTCTGTATATTTTATTTTGTCTTCCTTGTAGTTTAATTTCTCCTCTTGATTACCTCAGCTCCTGGGGTGTCACCCAAAGCAGGTTTTTTGGCTGCTTTGACTGAAGTTCATCCCCTGTGTGTGAGTTTTGCTTTAGGCACATGGAAGGTGCTGGAGGCTCCTCTCGGCTCCTCCTGCCTTGTGAGGAGGATTTGAGATCTGATTTGGGGCAGCACCTCCAGCCTGGAGGTCACTGGGACCTGCACTTGCATTTTTGGGACCTGGGAAATTGTCTTCTTGTTTTGGTGCATTTCCTATGTCCACTGAGGTTGGCAGCAAATTTGCAGCCTGTCAAGTGTGGGTTTGGAGGTGTAAAGAAGAGAATATTTGTATTTGGGAGGTGAAAGTATTGACAATGGACTGGGAGCTGGTTTGTGTGGTTCCATGTAGGTTCCTGCCAGTTTGCACATAAACCTCCAGATTATGAGAATCTAAAACATGAGTCTGAATATTTTATTAATTGAAGAGTATTATTAATATTTGATGGCTTAAATCAACACCCAGAAGGCTCTGCAGAAAGCACCATTGCTGAACTGGTAACCAAGACATGAGGTGCTTTTAATTGCAAACTTCTTTGTAATGGCTTTTGTTCGCTCTGTGCTTTAAATGTTAAGGGTCTGTGAATCCCATAGATTAGAAATCCTTTTGTTCTTTGGATTAGGAAGGGTGTTCTTTAGTTTTGCTGGGCTGGATTCAGATTGGTGCTTTAATGCCTTCTTAATATGCAAAGGTGATTGTTTGTAAGGTGTCCTGTCGGGCCTGGAGGTGAATCTGGAATGTTTAATCCTTTTTGCCACTCTGAGGACAAACAAGGACTGTTCCTTTAAAGATGGCCCTCGGATGAGCTGGAATATTTCCTCTTGCTGGAGTGCCAGCTCCGGGAGCATGTGTGGAGAGGTGAGGTGAAGGTCCTGCCTGTCCTTTGCTCCACATCCCCCTGCAGCAGGGAGATGCCAGCAGCGAGCAGACAGACAAACTGCAGCTCTGTCTGCTTTGAATTTGGGAATTCACAGCGCCAGGAGCTGCCGGCGTGCAGCGTTGGGAAAGGCCAGCGAGGGGGGATCATATTCTGTCTTTTATTTCCACTCTGGTTTCTAGGAGCTGCGAGTTGTATTTCTTGTGGGCTTTTTTTCAAGATTTTTTAAAGATTTCTGCCACACACAGTGAACTCCATGCCTGTCTTGCACTTCTTCTGGGTTTTTATTGTGAGTTTTGTTGTTTCCTTCCCTGTAGAATGTGCCCTTTGTGCTGCTGATCTGGTTATGTTCTTGTGTTTCTAGGAGTTTGCCTTTGATAAGAGCACGTTGGTATTAATCATTTATGGCTTTTATTAAAACCTTATTGGTTTGATGTTTTCTCAGCCTTCCAGACTGCCCTCACAGAGGCTGCTTTATAGACATCATTTATCTCCTGCCCCTGGCTGACAGCAGCCCCAAATTTTCCCTCCTCCTGCAGATGCTGGTGCTTTGTGCAGGGAGGACGTGCACGTTGTGTGGCTGCTGCTGCTGGGATTGTGGCTCCTGTGTGGGCTGGAATTGGGCTTTGAGGCTGTGTCAGTGACATGAGACACACGGATTGTCCCCATCCCTGTCCCCATCCCCATCCCATCCCCATCCCCATCCCATCCCCATCCCCATCCCATCCCCAGCCAGGGTCTGGCTCAGGTACCGACCCGGTGTGACCCCAGGGCTGTGCAGGAGGAGGAGAAGGGCAGGAGGTGATGAGGAATGAGGCTCTTCTGTCAGGTCTGGGCCCTGGCCAGTGCTGGCAAGTTTCAGCAGCCAACTTGCCTTTCTTCACCGGGCCTTTGTTCCCAGCCACGCTTCCCATGAAAGGCAGGAGCAGCGCCTGCTCCATTGGCTGCAGGAATCCTCCTCCCCACACAGCCCTGCAGGGGATCAGCCCCGGGGCTGCCTTGGGGCTGGGAGCCCCAGGCTGCCACTTGTGGGGTGCCCGAGCTGCCTCTGTGACAGAGAACCAGCTGGGAGGGGGCATTTCCATTGTATGCCTTGGGATGAGCCTCAGCACCCTGTGCCTCTTTGGGGTGGGCAAACCACAAGGAAATGGCTCGGATATTCCCAGTGAGCTCCCGAGAACAGGGAGGTTTGGGCTGGTCCTCCCCTCTCGTGACCCAGCAGCTCGAGGCCGGCGTGGGCAGAGCTGCAGAATTTGCAGACGTGGCCAAAGAGCTGCAGGAGGAGGAGGAGGAGGCCCCGTGTCTGTGTGTATTTATACTCTGCATGCCCAGGGATAGCCAAAACTCTTCTTTAAATGACCAAAACTCCACAAGTGGAAGTTGGCGTGGGGCTCTGAGAGTGCCTCCTGATGCAACAGTGTCTGCTCCAAAGAGATGTGACTGCTTGCTGTGTCCCGGTGACTCAGAGCCCTCCCTGCCCCATGGTGATGCTGATGCAGTTGCTGATCCCTGCCAAAGCAAGCAGTCCACACAAGGAGATTGGACAGCAGTCCCTGCCCCCCTGCTGGGTGCTCGTTAACATTTCCTTGCCGATGTATTATTAATTAAGCTAATTTTTATTGCCCTGTAAGTGTGGAGGGTGCTTTGCAAACACAGAGCTTGTGTCCCAGGGCTCCTGCAGCATGGTCCCATGTGTGAAATGAGGCTTGGACTGGTGGTTGAGTGCTGAGGAAAGGTAAATCTATGGGTTTGGCTTTCTTTTTCCTCTCTTAGCAGCTGCCTGGCTTCATGTCTGGGGCTGGTCAGTGTGGTGCTGTCTGAGCAGAGGGCTGAGGAAATGCTGTCTGTGCAGAATTAGTGCAGACAGACAATAGGACTTAAGTGCAAGCAGAATTTGCATCATTGACCCTCCATACTGCAAATTACCCAGTCTGGAATATTATATTAAAAAGAGTTTTGGGACCTGATCCAAACCTAGAGAAGTCAGGGAGGGATTTGCCTTCAGCTGCAGTGAGAGCAGCCTCCCTGCAGGGTACCCGGGCAATGGGGCAGGCAGCAGCTTAAACAAAAGAAGTTAAAAGAAGTGTCCAGGCAAGGCTGGTTGAGGTTTTGCTGCCTGTGGTGCTTTTCCCAGCTGTAAAACAGAGGTAATTTTTTCCCAAAGTTCAAAGGCCTGACTTGGTGTTGGAAGCCTTTAACTGGAATTGTTGAAGAACTGCTGAATATTAATTTTTGAATGTAGAGATTATCTTGATTAGGTAAGAGATGGCGAGTTACATAAGGGTCACTATTTTATATGCTCTGGTTTTTGGCTTTATTCCTTGAGATCATGGCCAGGCCTGATGAAGGGAATAGAAGACTTCTAGAAGCACTTTGTAAAGTATGAACTATTTGTGATCAAAGCCAGTGGGACTCTGAAGGTCCAGCTTCTCATCTTTGGACTTGTGATAGCAGCCTTGGATTCACCTTGAAAATGGGACCTGTGATCTTTCATATGTTCTTATTTCGTTCTTAAATTAGGCTAATGCATCCTGTTCCAGCCAATGCAATTATTAACAAACTTGGGCAATTATGACATCTATTGTGCAGACATTCTGTGCTCCTTGCTAGGAAAAATACACTTCTAATAAACAAATCCACTTTGACAACCTGTCAAGGACTTTTCTAAAGTAAAATTGAAGAGTTACCTCAGTGACCTTTCTTTCCTGTTCTGTTGTGTTTGGGTTTTTTATGTGGTCTTGCAGGAGCACAGCAGCTGCAGCTGGGGCTCAGGCCTGGTTTCAGAGGGCAGGGGAGTGCAGGAAAGCAGGGAGGGGATCCCAAGGCTGGATCCCCCCCAGCATCCCCAGCCCTGCTGTCTCACAGTGCAGGATCCTCCCAGCCACAGGCTGCATCAGGCCTTGCAGAAACCCTGGAAAAGCTCTGCTCTCTTGGTTGGTTCAGCTCTTTTTAGTTTTTTTTTTTTAAATGAGAAAAAGCCCTGAATGTTTTGGCACAAATTCTCAATGCTTTCTTTTATTCCACGTGTGACAAACTGATGTGGTTGCTCAGCCTGGGTAGGATCCACTCCATCGTGGGTTGCCACCAGGAGTTGAAGGCAGATCTTAAATCCTACTTAAACCTCCCTCTCCAGCAGATCAGCTTTGTTTGGCTCTGGGCACAGGAGTGGGAAGGAGTGTGTTGTATTCAGTACTAGAAGTTAAATTGTATGGAAGGAAAATCAGCCAGGATTGTTTTCTCACTGCATTATCAGAACTGTGTGAAGGTTTGGCCAACGGAGGGTTGTGCTAACTGGAAATATCCCTGTGTGTCACATCATCCAGGGAGGACAGGAGGAGGAAAGAGAGGGTGTCCTGCCTCTGCCAGACATTCCCTGCTCCTGGGTGTCCCAACAGAGTGTTCTTCCCTTGCTGCCTGGGGACTGAGAGACACAGGCCACCTCTGCAAGGGAATTCCCAGGAAAATGGGCAACCACAGAATCACTGGATCAGTCAGGCTGGAAGGACCACAGTGGCTCATCAGGCCCATTTCTTTCTGTGGGAATTCTTGAATCAAAATGATTGTTAATCTCCATGTGAGTTGAGCAGTGAGTTTTGCCAAGCTGAGTTTCAGAGCTAATCCCCTGTACCCACTGCCATTATCTGGGTGCTGTGTCTCCTCCCCTGAGCTGCCCAGCTGTGCTGTGGCACTGGCACATCTGTCCCTCCCCACAGGAGGCTGTATCACCTCCCTGCCTGCTGGGCTGGGCAGCTTCTGGGAGGAGCAGTTAACATCTCTGTCTTTTCTAGTGCATCCTCTGAGTTGCTGATGTGACTGCAGCAGCTTCTCCAGGGATATGGTGCCCAAAATCAGTTTAAAACCCCTTTCCTTGCCCTGACAGCCCCCAGGGGTGTGATGAGGGATCTACCTGTGGCATGGGTTGTTTCTATGAGCACAATTCCATGGGGGAATAGCCCGTGGTCAGGGCAGACCCAAAGTAGGAGGAAGAGGAGTGGGGCAGCGCTGCTGAAGGCTCTGCTCTGGAGTTACCCAACAAGGCCAGACTGGTGGGTTTGGGACTTGCAAACATTAATGCATCAGAGCAATAATTACTAACCATGATGGTAGTACAGTTCCAGAGCATTCAGCAGTGCAGGGAGAGCTGTTTGTGGTGGCACAGGCACTGGGAGCAGGCTGCAGGTCCAGCCCTGGCTGTGTTGGAGGTGAGAGCCATGCCTCCATCCAGGAATGCTGCCTCACAACTCTGTGTGGGTGTCTTGGATGGCTTGAACGTGGCTGCAGTTTTTGCTGGCTAAATTAGCCTTCCTGAGTGAAGTGAGCTGCTCCCATAGCATAAAGATCATTTTGGATGGGCTCCTGGGCTCCTCCCAGCCCTCCTCAGCAGAGCAGGAAGAAGCAGATGTGACGTGTTTTCCCCTCAGTTACTGGTTTTATCCATTGGAATTAATTGACAGGATGATCATGGCAGCTCCTTTGCATGCTGAAAGCAATGACTATTAATGCAGATTGTGTTTGTATAATGATGATACCCAGGTTGAAGCTCTTTGTGGGAAGTTTTGGGGCACAGCCACATTGGTATCAGCACATTCAGGCAGGAGAGCATTTATCTTGGCCTAACTTTGACCTGTTTCAACAGAACTGTCATGTATAGAGGTGCCTTTATCAGGGATGGCTGAAAATATGCCAAAATTGTGAATGGACCAGTCTTCAGGTCCTTGGATTAGTTTACTTCTTTTTTTACATTACACAGTTCCAGCATTTGTCATTCTGTCTGTTTGAATTCTTGTATTTTTCTGTGGTTTTTGTTGTAACAGGTCAAATGGGGAAGAAGCTATTTTGGAATTGAGAGGCTGGGCTGGAGGTGCCAGTTGAGGTGGGGCTGGAGCCCATCCCAGTGCCCTGCTCTGTGTGCCATGGGCAAGGTGCATTGCTGAGCAGCTCCGAGGGGACAGGGATTCCCCAGAGCTGGGAGCAGGCACGAGGAGGCCCCTGAGCCCTGGCACTGGGCTGGTTTGGAAGGTCACAGCCATGGGTAGCAGGGCTTGGGTCAGGCTGCAGCAAAGCCTTCAGTTTTCCTCAGGTGTGGAGTCTCCCTGAGCAACCTTGGTCCTGTGTTCCCAGGGCCAGGCTGGTTCTGCTGCTGGGATCCTCACAGTTCGTGTGATTTCTCCACCTCTGAATTTTAATCCAGAGGGGGGAATAAATACTGTTCATCCTCTTTGCTGCTTGTTCTGTAACCTGTGCAGGTGGTCACAAGGAGCTGAGGCCAGCTCTGAACCAGGCTTTGAGCCTCACTTCCCTGGAGCTGGTCCTGTCTTTGCTCATTTTCATAATCCACCCTGAGCATTTTTGTGTCTTCATCAGCTTCACTGATGAAGGATTTGCTTGAGCTTTGAAAAAATTTTTTTTTGCTTTTTATACTTCAAGCCAGACACCTCCAGGACTTTTGCTGCTGTTGCTTAGTTTGTGTGAGTGGTTTGTACTCCCATGGAGCAAATATGACTCCTGCAAGGGGCTCCCTTTCCTCTCAGAGCCTTCTGGAAGCTGTTGGCAGAACCAGGTGCAGGTGACAGGAAGACCAGGCACAGAGGGACAGTTTTTGTTACATAACAAAGGTTGCCTTTAAACTGTGTTTTTTATCATGAGCTACACATCAGAGTTAGCCTTGTGACCATTGTGGTGCACAGGAATCCAAGTGTGTGTGGAGGATCTGCTGAGCTCTTGCAGAGTTCTCCAGGATTAGGACTGGGCTGCAGACAGGCTGATGCAGCAAACACAACCCTCCAAGGATGGATTTTGGCAGTGGGTGTTTGCTGTCTGTCCCTGCCCAGCTCCAGGGGTGACAGTTCCAGCCAGGACACCCTCCACACATCTTGGGTGCAGTGTCCCCATGCTGAGCATGCCAAAGGGACAAAGGCACTCCCTGAATCAGTCTGCTTTGAGGATTATTTCCTAAAACATCCATGTTCCTTACAGCAAGGGCCCCTCTGCTGAGCCCTGCAAGGTGCAGTGGGATCCCGTTGTCTCAGTGAACTCCTGGAATGTCACCTCACTTGGATTTGTCCAGTGAGAGGAATTCTGACCATGTCTCCTGCTGCAGGGACAACCTGCTGGACATGCAAACAGGGATTTACTCTGCCTTTACAGGAAAACATGTCCCTAATTCCTCCAAAGTCAGCTGGGAATGGCAGCCTCGTGCTGGGCATGAAAGGTTGGATCACGGAGAGGAGCAGGGCTCTGGTCAGTCATGGGGCTCCTGATAAGAAGCAGACATGGGGCTGAGCTGCTGGAATTTCTTACTGGGATGATCTACTTGCTAAATTATCATTCTGCCCAGCAGAGGATGGGAGCTGGCGGTTCCCTGCTCTGAGGGAGGTCTCCTGGTCCCATTTTACATTGTTACTGTCTCCTTGATCACATCCTCGCTGGGGCTGTGGAGTCCTTTTGTTCTCTGCTCTACTTTCCAGCATTTTTGTTGCTCTAGCAACACTTCCAGCCCCAAAGCAGCGGGATCCTGGTGCTAACACAATGCTGCATTTGAAAGAAGGAAGCAGAGCACGACAGGTGATCTCCAGCTTTTGTATGGCATGGCCTGCCTTGAGATGGGAGCATGAATGGCAGGTTGTGATATCTTATTGTCTTGCAACTGGCATTGCTTTTGTCGTAAAAGGTGAGAAATAGTTTTGTGTTCCTGCCACAGCTGTGGTTTGTAAAGTTGCTGTGTTATTTTCCTTGTGTGGGGAAGGTCAGCACTGGTTTGAGTGGGGCTCTGGGAGCCAGGCCCATGGCAGGCAGCTCCTTTCTGGGCACATAAATAATGTTTTCCATGCCCAGCAGCTCCAGCAGCTTTGCAGGCTCCTCCCCAGAGCTGGGCTGCCACTGGCTGTCCTTACAGCGTGGATCCACTGACCTTCTGGCCATCTGCACTTCTGCAGGGGGAAGGAAAAGGGTCCATAGTTTATATGAGAAAACTGCAGGTACTGTGTTAAAACCTTTCCTGCAAAACTCAGGAGCCACTGGTGCTCTGCAGTGCGGTTTGTGGGATCCTGTCAGCTGCTTTGGCGTTTTGTAGCTTCTCTATATATGGTGAGTGATACAGGAAGATGCATTTAACACCTTTTTTTTCCTCCTGGGTGCTCTCCCATGCTTTGTCAGGGTGCTGCAGACAAGGCTGGCAGTGTAAAAGCCACCTGTAGGTGCTCTGTGGGTAAGAAGAGAAGAAATCTTTTTGAGATTTTGGGTACAGCTTCCCACAGCTTCCTGCTGGCCCAGCCTCTGCTGCAAGGACCCGAGTGCACCCTGTGTAGATAGAAGTGAAAACCTCAGTAGGCTCCTCAAGAAGTCTGTCCCAACTGGCAAGCACAGTTGAAATAATCCATTACCTGCTGCCTTTCACACAACCTTCCCTCCCAGACCACTGAAAAGTATTGAAGACTGTGGATTTTTAGAACGTATCCTTAGATACCTGAAATTGTGGCAAATGGAGTATGAAGAGTGAGTAGCAGCTATGGGATTGATCTTGTTTCCAGTGGGTCACCCCTTTTTATTTAGATATTAGGCTTAAAATCTTGTTTTTTCAAGCTGGTATGATTGCAGATACTCAGTCTGCAAGATTTGGTCATCATTCTACAAACACTTCCCTGCCTGAGACCAGTGGCAGGATATTCCCAAGTCATTCCTTTTCCTCTCTTGGGTACTTCGCACTTTTTGGGCACAAGCAGGATTATCGAAGTGTTGCTGTTCTTTGGGTACTTTTGGGCTGTTTCCATGACTTGTGCAAGAACCCATGGACAAACAGGGAAGTTTCTAGAGTCTCCAGAACTAGGTGGAAGGTTGTGTTTGCCCTTGGATAGATAGATAGATAGATAGATAGATAGATAGATAGATAGATAGATAGATAGATATTGCCATTGCACTGGGCTGGCATTCCAGCTGCATGCTCAGTTTTCTGCAAATTAAATGGGTAATTTTTATCTCTTTTCATATAAATGAGCCTGTAAAGGGAGTCTGCACGGAGAGCATGAAATGCCTCCCTGAGTTTTCAGCTGGTTTTCTTTGTTGCACTATTGGCACTGCTGGGTTTAAAGCGTCGCCTCTGGGTCACACTGAAATGCTCAAGAGTAGTCTTTGGCTCCTGTTCTTGTATCATGTTTAGGCCATGAAAAAGTGAGGAAGTGCATTTCCTGGGATGAAATGATTAATTGTACACCCAGAGTACAGAGGTCACAGCAGGGGGATAAGAGAGGTGCCATTAATTTGCTGTCTTGAGGGTGTTAAACAGATTTTTGTTGGGATTTGTGGCTCCTGGTGAGCAGCAAGGTGTGTCCCAGGGACTGGGGAGTGTTTTGGGAAGGCTGCTTTTTCCCTAAAAAAAAGGGAAATTGTTCAAAGGAGAAGGGTTTTGCTTCCTCCTCTCCCTCTCATCATCTTCATCCAGCTGCCACTCATGCTGCTCCTGAGAGGTGAGGAGTGTCAGGGGTGGATTTCAGCACATCACCTTCTATCTCCTGTGCTGTAAATTAGTGATAGCCACCACACTGTTCTGCAGGAATCCCCCTGACCTGGCTGCTCTTCCAGCCAGTTTGAAGGCTGGGTGGGTTTTTAAATGATGATATTTTAAAATTTGAGAACAGCTTTGATTTATTGACCTGCTGCCTCCACAAATCGAGCTGTCTGGGCTGGCATCTGCAGATAAGAGGCTGTCGAGTAATTGCTTATTATTGACTGATTGCCAGCTTGGGCTGTTTGCTTGCAGAAGAATCAATAGTAGTCAATCTTCAAAGTCTAAACTCTCAGGGAGTATGACTGGTTTCCAAATTAGGAATGACAGGTCAGGATAACTCCATAGCTGCTATCCCACCTTCACGTGTGGGTGTAATCCTGCCGTGGAGGAGGAAGCGCGGGACATGATCTTCCTCTGTCGAGGCTTTTTCACGTCTGCCTTCTCCAAAGTCTGGGGTTTTCTTTGCAGGGGTTTTCAGGGTCAGATCCCACCTGGCTCCAGACCTTCCCTGGAGGAGCTGGGGCAGGCTCAGCAGCACCTGAGATCCGTGGGAGGCGAGGGGAGGATGAAGTGCAGCCATCAGTCATTAAGTCCCCGAAGGATGGAGTAGGGAGGGGTGGCTGAGCAGCCTGTGCTCTGACACATCCAAACCAACCAGTTTGGATGCTTTATAAATAAAACAAAGCCTCTATTTTAATGCATGGTAACAGAGATTCCCTTTCTGGGGGTGATTCTATTTAGGTGGCAACAGAGCAAAATATCCAGTGTCACCATAGGTTTTATCATTTCTTGCGGGGACGGTCGCTATGGTGAGCGAGCATTGTCAAACGCAGCCATAGCCCTTCTTTAACACTCTCCTGGCATCCTGCCTTTTTGTGGATTCACTTGTAGGGCTTAAAACATTAAAGGGGCTTCATGGCATCAAAGACACTCAAGACTTTTTTGAAAAATAAGTGCATGTTTAGGTGGTTGTAATGGCTGGGGTGAAGGCTGGCGCTGGATCTGGGAAGTGATCTCAGACCTTGGGCTGCAGCCCCCTCTGGGCTTTTTCTCCCTGGGCTCAGAGGTTGTGATTTTCCCTGGACTCAGGGGTTGCAGTCTGGTTTCTGCATGTCCTAGACTCAAGCTGGGTTTAAAACTTGAAATAAGAGCCTTTGGGGGGAGGGGGAGGCTTGGATCTCTTTCAGCTACAAAGAGCAATTAAGCAACAGGACATAAAATAGATAAATGGGAAGGGGAAGGGCAGAACCCTGGAATATGAGAAGATGAAAATGGAAGAAACTATTTCTGCAGTGTATTTGTCCTTAATGTTGGAGCTTTATTTTCACCAAGAAGGCTTTGAATTGAGGGTCATCCTTTGAGGTGAGGGAGAAATTTCTCAAATAGAGCAGTTTAATCTACAGTGGTCTAGGGGAGAATGGACAAGATTACTTGAACAGCCTTGTTTAGATACTGGATTTGTTGTCTACCAGCAAATCCTCATTTGCATGGGTCCTTAATCTGTGGAGTTAAATGTGTCTCAGGATCTGTTACCAACTGTGATGCAGAGTTGAGAACTAGATTTTTAAAGCTGTTCCTTTTTATTTGAATGTTTCCCCTCCCCCTCCCTGCACCCCAAATTATCTTCCTGATTTTTTCTGAAAAGCAAAGATGAGCCAACAAGTGATGCAAAAGGAAAAATGTGCCAGCGAGAAGAAGCTATTTTTGACTCCAGATTCAGTGGATGAACTGTCCACCAGGCTGTAGAGAAAAGCCAAGGTCAGACATTTCAAACGAGTGTCGCAGGGAAACCACCGCCCCCCTCCTTCCTGAAAGGGGCCATGGACGTGAAATCTTTCAACCTCCTTGGAGCTGGAGGCTTGGCAGAGATCCTTTGTGGAGCCCTGGGAAGGGCTTTAGCCCTTGGTTTGGGGGCTGCTCGCTCTGCCTGGAGCCCTGAAATGGCATTTCCTCATGTGTGCAGCAGCCCTCACTCATGAAATGGATGCAAGTGCTGAAAAAGCTCCCGCGTGAGCATGCTCACTGGAAGATTAATCCTTTAGAGGGAGTTGGAGAGTTAAGCTACTGTAATTTCTCTGCAGTTGGCTGCAGTAAACAACTGCTCTAAAGACACGAGGAAAAAAATTGACGGAGGTATATGGCATTAATGTACATATCTTTTTGTGTTTCTCCTTTCAGGTTGAGGGTTTGAGCAAGGTTTTTTCTCTATGAGCCGGGGAAGAGGGAGCTGTGTAATGATTTTATGGGTGACCTTCATGTTGTGGTTTCTTTTTTTCCTCCAGGCCAAAGTAATCCTATTTCCGTGCAAGGCCATACTGAGGCTCGGGCTGGCTTTCTAGAGCTGGGGTAGAGCACCAGGGTGGCTTCGTGTTGAGTGAAATGATTAGAGGAGGTGAGGCCTTGCTGCTCGTTGAGCTGTGTTGGCAGAAGGGAGCTGCAAACACCTCATCCTGTTTAGTTGTGAGCAGAACCCAGTGGGACTCGATCTATCATGCTTCTGTTGGGAAGAAAATGTGTGACAGGATTAGCTTTGCCTACAGAAGACTAGTCTTTTGCTTTTGATTATTACTATTATTTTGCTCCCCCTCCTCCCCATGCCTGAGGAGCTGCAATCCCGTGTCAGATGGGGGAAGGAAAACAATCCTTGAGCTGTTTTGGCTTTGCTTTGAAGGCTGATGACTCTCGGCGTGTTGAGGAGGGATGCCTTGGCAGCCAGGTAAGTGTTGCAGGCACAGGGATTGTGTCAAGGTGAAACTGAGCCCCTTCCTCCCCAATCCCTGCTTTGTGGGGGCATCCCAGAGGAAGGGAAACCTCGGCTGGTTCCTAATGAGCGAAGAGTGTTTTCTCTACTCGCCTCCAGGAGCGTGGGTGAAGGAGGATGTGATTTACCACCCCTGGAGCTTTTATCAGCTTCCTCTGAACACAGCACAAGCCATGGAGGGCCAACCTGGGGCTCCCAGGACGTCAAGCAGAAATGCCTGGGTGGCTTGATTTTTGTCAGGCTGCTGGAAATGCTCGAGTCAGTGCTCCCTGACCACGGCTCGTGCCTTTACCTCTCCAAACATTGCTGTAATCCTTGGGGATGGTGAGGAAATGGAGGTGATGTGTCAGCAAAAGCTGCCTGGCGTGGGGGCGGGGGTGGGGCAGGGCATTGTTCTGTTCTGTACCTGACTGGGATGACTGGGAGCTGGAGGGGCTGGAGGTCACCCTGGGCATCCCCCAGGACTTGGTGGCTGCAAGGAGGGCACACCCTTCCTCCTTGAGGAGGGGATAATCAGGGGTGCAACTGCACACCCCGGGGCTGCCTGGCTCTGGGAGCTCTGCTGGTGTGAAATTTGTGTCCAACGGCTTTTAATGGAAAATGGCTTCGTGTTTCCTTGGAGTGGTGTGAAGAAGGGAATAACAATTCAATAATTTAGCAAATGTCAGTGGCTCCCACTAGGTTCGTCCTGAGGTTGCTGTCAGCTTCCATGTGATACCCAGGTGGATTCTAACACTGCTGGATGAGTTCAGAAGGGCAATTCTATTACAGACTTGGCTGAGCTCGAGATGCAGCGGATTTGAAGAAAATTTTGCCACCCCAACATTGAGGTTTTTTTGCTTAGTCCCTCCTTTTCCCCTCCTTTCCAGAAGCTCTGGCTAGCACAGACTGTCTGTTCTGCGGATGGTTTTAGGGAACATTGGTGGCTGTGTGCGTAGGGGGAATAATTAGCTACCAAATGCAAATAGATTGTTTCTTGCTGTTTCAAAATCATTGTAATTTCTATTGATGATGGGTTAATTATAACTTCATTTTGATGGGCGTGAGGGAAATGATAGAGATATAGCAATATAAATCTATATAGGGAAGGATGTTGTCAGAATATTGTTTTGGAGATGATTGTGAGAACAAAGACTCGTGTCGTGGAGGACCATGGTTGTGTCAGGATTCAGTGGTGCTGCTTGTTTCTCAGTGGTGGATTAGGGTTTTCTCTTTCACATTTTTAACTGATGCCAGTGATGTATCTGTCACCATGACAAGGGGTTTTAGTTCAGAGAAAAATGATCAAATTCTATTTAAAAGCACGTTTGGTGGAAGAATGGGAATAGTTTTCTGGAGAAGCCAAGTTGAAAGTGAGAAAGTTAAAGGAAACTGTAAAAATCTGTGATCAGAATGTAACAAAATTGTATCTTCAAGCTGAGGTGTGTAGGTGGGGGCTGCTTTACCAGCTCAGGGCCCCAGGTCCTGTGACACCAGGGCTGGTCCTGGGTCTGGAATGAGGTGCTGGGCCCTGGCTGTCCCCCATGCAGGTCATTGCTGTCCTTCCCTTTGCCAGAGGGTGACTTCAGGGAGCCTGGATCCATCACCTCGTTCTTTATTTCATCCTCACTGGGAAGAGTCATCAGGTTGATCCCTGAAATGGTTTAGACCAGCTTGAAACCTTTTCCTCCTGTTTCCAGTCCCAGAATGGGGGAAAGGCTCAGCAAAGGGACAAAAGTCACACTTTCCTTATGCCATGGGTTTTGGCTCCAAGCCAGAGGATAAAGCCCTCCTGCTCTTTTTAGGGTAGAATGGATGAAATGAGCTATTTTCAGTGGCTGAGGAGAGTCCCCAGCACTGTGCTTGAGCCTTACCAAGCCTTTGGTGGCCTGGGGGCTTGATGCCTCTGGATCAGAGCAGCTTTTGGGACACCCTCCCCACGAGCTGTTTCCTCCTGGGCAGGGCTCCTCTCTTCCCAGGACACCTTCAGCTCCTTTCCAGCAAGCCCTGGAACTGATCAGTCTGGAAGGAAAAAAGTAGCTACAACCAAATCTAATTTCAGTTTGTGGGTTTGTTCTTGGGCTCTGCCAGAGGGGTTCTGCAGGTCCCTGCTGGGGTTCCCATGGGTGGGCACCTCTCTCCCCTTGCCACCCCCCAGCACTCAGGTGTGCCTGAGCTGAGGGAGGTTCTTCACCCCATGGAGCTGTGTCCAGTGCCTGCTGCAGGGTGTGGGATTTGCAGGGCATGCAGGGCAGGGACTCCTGGATGCTTTAGTGGACTTTGCGGGAGGATTCATTGCTTGAATTTGCACATTTCTGTCTTTAGATTGAAAGAAATCTAACTTTCTGTGTGAAAAATTCTGCCTGCGTGGCCAGTTTTGCCTCTTTCTCCACCAGCAGAGCTTTGTGGAATGGAGGAACTGAAACCTGAACTTGGGACTTACTCATCTTTTTGGTATCATATCAGCCCAGGACTGTATTCAAACCAGAAAGAACAAGATGGAACTGAATCCTACAGGTGTATCTAAAAAACCCTCAGGCAACCTTGGCAGTCCCAGGGAGGAGAAGGTAACTGCTGGGTAGACACGGCACGCAGGTCCCAGTCTTTAATAACCAAATGGTGACCACTTCAAAGCCTGGTGGCTTTGCTTCTATCCCTTCTAACTGCTTCAGCCAACCTGGACTCAACTGGCAATGCCTTTAAGAGCAGATATTATGACAGGAGCCTTGTAATTATTTGCTGTGGTGAATCCTCTCTGTGGTGACGCTGTGTGGGAGGGTTTGCTGTCACGCATTTCTCCACCTTCAAAGGAGTTTTACCTCCTGCTCTCCTGCCTTCCTGGCCATTTTGAAATCCAATTTATGGCTGAATTTTGGCTTCCTTAACACCCTGGGCCCTGTCCTTGCTGCTGCATCCTTGTTTTGTCCTTTGGCAGTGCTGTCCCTGCCCAAAGGCTCCTGAGTGAAGCAGGGAAGGGTCTTGGGGCATCCTGTGCTCCTGGGAGCTGATGGAGCCCTGCATGGAGAGGGGACCTGAGGAAGCCTGAAAGCACCAGCTGGCAGAGGGGACTCCTTACCCTCCTTTTCCCTGAAGATTAATGGGTGAAGTTACAGACACAGGGGAAGGAGCTGTGGTTTTTAACCCAGATGTGGAATTACAGAAGAACTACTTTCCCATGGTGGATGGGGTTTAATGCATCGACCAGCACAGAGGACATCCAGGGTTCTGAGGGTGAGAGAAGCAGTGCAAGGAGTACCTCATGCTGGGAAAAATATGGTTGCGAGAAGGGGAACATGGAAGGAAAATCCTGCTTTAAGGACTTGCAGGGAAGAGGTGGATTTAAACAACTGGGAGAGAGCAGAAAGGCAGGAGACAGGGCTGTAGGGAATGGTCTGGGATGGATGGATGGATGGATGGATGGATGGATGGATGGATGGATGGATGGATGGATGGATGGATGGATGGGGTTTGAAGGTGGTGGTGAAGGGATTTGGTGGCTCCTGAAAACCCAAGAAGGCAGAAAAAGGGAGAGGGAACCAACTGCAGGTGATTCTTCAGACGCTGTCTAGTCTGTGACCTACTTGCTGCCACAGTGTTCTGCAGCTGGAGGAGAAGCAGTGGAAATGGGAAATGGCTGTTCCCTGTGGGAGCTCTTCCTTCAGCTGCTGGGATGTGGCTGTGCCAGGGCACCAGGGTTTGTGACTGGAGGAAGGACAGGCAGAGTTTGAGCCATTCCTGCTGGAGGGAGACAGTGCTGGATCCCAGAACCAGGCTCAGATTTGTGAGCTGCCAGAAACACATGGGCTCCTGGATGCAGGAGATCCCTCCCTTAGGGATGTGGAGCACTGGAGAGCTGTCCTGTGTGGGGACATGGCTCACCCACACCCCTGGACTGTGGGGATTATTCACCCCCCACCTTCTCCTAATCCATTGCAAACTGGAAGTCTGCCTTCTCCTGCTTCTGCTCCTTCAGGAGCCCCCACTAACCTGATCATTCTTAATCTTGTGTTATTTTCCACATCATCAATTTGATTTCTCAGTACTTCTACAGTCCTTAGTGTTCCTGGGAATCTGTGCCTCCATCTATTATCTCTGTTTCTTTTTGAGGCTGTAGCAACCTTGAACCACAGTTTCCATCCTATTTTTATAACTCCTTCTGCTTATTAGAGGAGTCCTGCAGAAATAACTCTACATTTCTTACCAAGATATCCCAAATTTTTCTCAGTAAATAATTTCATCTCTTGCTAATACGAACTTGAAGGCTCTCCTCTTCCATTTGTTCCCTTCTCCCTCTGGGGTTTGGGAGTGAAATACCTCGAACTTAATTCATATATGTATGTGTACATGTATGTCACAGGATATCAGATCCCCCTCTAACCATGTTAACTGTGATGCTGCCAAAGGCTGGTGTCCAATAGTGGCTGCTCCAGATTTACCTCTGGTCCAAATGAGATTGGGAAGTGGCCTGTGTATCTTTTTTGGGGGCCGGTTCTGATTTGCTATGTTAAATAAATATATAAAGTGGCTCTAAGAGTGAAATGGCAGCCTTCCTCATGCTGAAGGCATGGAGGCAGTGATTTGTGAGTCAGCAGTCCAAGGTTAACTCCAAAACTTCTGCACTTGCCTTGCAACCTCCATCCCAGGAAATAATTTCTCTAGAAAGGAAAATGAAAGAAACCTGCCCTCTGTTTTTCAGAAGTTGTGAATTGTGCTCTTTTTTAAGCTGATTATTTTATTTATTCCAATAATCCTCTCTTCCAGAATAAAGGAAAATTAATTGTCTTCCTATTTCCATAATGGTTTGCCCTTCAGACAGTTGCCAGGCAAAGTGCTTAAAACTGAAATGAAAAGATGGTGAATGCTTAAAATCATTGAGCTACTGTAGGAACATGTTTGTATTTAATAGGGTGGTATCACACAGTCCCAGAGTGTTATTTGCTCTGTAGGATTAGGAGGATTTTTTTTATTTTTTTGCTTCTGCATATGAAAATGGGGTCAAGCCTGCTGTGGTAGATAGTGCAAGTCTTAGGTAAGATTTTGCTGGAGAGATGGACTGCCTGTAGCTGAGACCCTAAAATTATCCAGCATTAATGGGGAGAGTTGTCATTGGGCTTGGTTGTGTTTGTCTGCAGGGACAGTGCCTGGAGATGGGCAAGGACTTCCTTCCTTACAGGTGTGATGGGACAAGATTTTCCCTGCTGGAGCTTTTCACTGACACCTACCTGGATCTTGGTTATTTTTAATTCTGTCTGGCTAAAAAAGAAAGTTACCTGATTAATGTGGGAAAATGCTGGAATGTTTCCTTAAAAGGCTCCAAAGTGATGCAATATTCAGTGATGAATCTCAGAGCTAAATGAGTGCCTTGGTGGGTGCACTGGGTGGGGAAGGGAGCTCTGTGTTTTATCACCCAGCACATTTATTTTTCATGCCAGGGCTGCTCTGGGGAAGGTGGTGTGGGAGCACTGACAGAGCTCCAGCTCCAGGTCAGCATCAGGGCAGTGCTGGATCTCCTCTTTGCTCTCCTGTTTTATCCCAGCGAGCTTTGGAAAATAGGTAAAAGCTGGAGCTGGGGATGGCTGTGCTCCCAGTGGGGTTTACCCTGTGGTGGGTGAGGAGAAGCCCCAGTGTGCTAACCCCAGAGCCTTGGCAGTGCCCAGGGGTTGTTGCCCAGTCACTTATGTCCCCACAGGCTCCCAGGGACAGTGGAGGTGGAGCTCATCTCCTGTGGATCCAGGGAGAAGCTGCTGGCACACCCACACCTGGATGTGGCCCTGGCTCATGTGGCAGGATGCTCAGCACGGCTGAGGCACGAGGAGCCACCTGGGAATAAACTCCTGCTGTCTCTCCTGTGCTTCCCTCTCCCCTCATGTGAGATTGCTCTGAAGGAGCAGAGTGTAATCCATCACAGAAGGGAGAAGGGCAGGAGTTAATTGGTTTTCATGATCTCTCTGTAGCACTTAGTGCAGCTGATAGTGAATTGTCGTGCCCTAATCTCGTAAGGGACCCACTGGGGGAGGCTGGGCAGGAAGGCCCCGTGGCCCCTGGGCACTGGCATGAGCTGAGGAACACATGAGATCATCTGCTGCATTTCCAGCCAGTTTGGAGCTGCCATCCCAAGCAGGAGAACAGCAGGGACATCTCAACACTGCCCAGCACTGGGGCTCATCACCTGAGTGTCCCTGAGCACAGGGCAGGGAGCCTCTCCTGCCTAGGGGGATCTTGGGGAATATAAAACCAGGTGTGTGAGCAACCTCCCCAGGTCTCACCTGCTCTGCCCTGCATGCAACAATCTTTTATTTTCCTTTAAACATCATAAACCCGGCAGGGGAATTCATTAACACGAGTCCCCACAGACTTTGATTTTACCAGACATTGACTTCAAATCACTTTCCTTTCTCTTAATAGGTGAAATCTCTCTCCTCTCCCTGTTCAGACATCTTGGGAAGGTGTAGGAGTGGGCTGCAGCAGAAACCTGCCCAGATTGGTTCATTCTGTAGCTGGTAGGGATTGCTTTTTCTTGCTGTTGGTGCCTTTGGCTCGTGCGTGGCGTGGAAGACGCTGTCCCAGACAGAGAACACCCGTGTGGCCAGCTCCTGTCTGTCGAAAGCTGCTGTTGGTTTCAGTATTTTAGGCTCAGTCTCTTCAATCCCAGATGGAGCTGTATTTCCAGCTAGTACACACCCATACAGTTCATTGAGGGAGGTGAAAATGCTCCAATTTACAGCAGTTAGGGCCCTGATCCGTGGGCAGTGCAGCTCCCTGTGCACGACGTGGGGAGGGGAGCCTGGATGGATCAGTCACGCACTCCTGTAAAATAGCTCCATGCTATTTTACTGCTGTGGCTGCCAGAAGGACTTTAGAAATGGCAAAGGTTGTGAAATCATGGCAGGAAACACCAGAGGCCAGAGCTGAGCCAGAGGAGGAGCTGCCCCTTCCTACGGCAGGGCCAGGACTGGAAAAGCGAGCGTTCATGGCTTTGTTCTTGCAGGAGCCCTTCCTTGTGCTGCAGGCGTGCCATGTGCCAGGCAGTGGCCTGGAAGCTCTTTCCAATGGCAGGAGTTTCACAGATTAGCCTTTGCTCCTGCTCTTGGATGGCTCTGTGCAGCAGGAGCTGTGCTTGGGACCTGGGGGCTGTTACTCCTCCCAGGAGACAAAACAGCTTTGAAAATTAATAACTTTTTTCTAGTCCCCACCACGGTACTGATAATCTTGTCCTTTTGTCTCCCTGCTCCTCCCTAAGTGAGTTTTTGTTTTTTCTGGATGTCATCCTGATCCCTTCTTGCAAAAACTGGTGCTGAAGTGAGGTCTGATGTGCTGCACTGTCTGTGGCTGTGCAGGGCAGGGAGGAGCTGGTTAATGTTAAACATTTTGCTGTGGCCAAGGGCACCCAGGCTGCCTTTCTCTGTGTCCTGTCTAGCTGAAGGAAGAGAAGTTGATCACATTTGGGCATTGGAAGGGGCTGCCCAGGGCAGTGGTGGAGTCACCATCCCTGTAAGTGTTCAGAACCCATGTGGATGTGGCACTTGGGGACACGGATTAATGGTGAACATGGGGGTGGTTGGACCTGATGATCTTGGAGGTGTTTCCCAGCCTTAATGGTTCTGTGATTTTCTCTTGGTCCTGTGGTTAGGATTGATGATTGCACAGCATTTCCATCATGCTGTCCCCTCCCAGCACATCAGGGCAGTGTCACATCTGCACAGAGGTGGAGTGAAGGGGCTGCCAGATCCCCAGCGTTAACAGGAGCCTGTAAATGAATGTTCAGCACTGGCAGGATCACTGTGGTTCTGCTTTCCATCCTCTGCAGCTCATGGACAAGAAAATCACAGAATCCCTGAATTGTTTGGGCTGGAAGAGACCTTAAATCCCATCCAGTGCCACCCCTGCCATGGCAGGGACACCTCCCACTGTCCCAGGCTGCTCCAAGCCCTGTCCAGCCTGGCCTTGGGCACTGCCAGGGATCCAGGGGCAGCCACAGCTGCTCTGGGCACCCTGTGCCAGGGCCTGCCCACCCTCACAGGGAACAATTCCTAATGCCCAATATCCCATCCATCCCTGCTCTTTTTGGTTTGAGGCAATTCCCCCTTGTCCTGTCACTAAATAATAAAAATGCTGAGGAGCAGGTGTTGGAGGGAGCTCCCTGCCTCAGGAAACCCCTCCCAGTCCTGCCTTGGGGTGGGAGCAGCTTCTCCCCACTGTCCATGGAATGGCCAGCTCTGGCTGGGGTTTTTTTAGGTTTTTTTACTTTCTTTGCTCATATCCCAGGGTGGCAGCTCCATCCTGGTCCTGTGGGGAACTTCAGGAGGAGAGGAATTCACAATGTAGGCTGCATCTGTATTAAAAAATACAGTTTTTTCTCCAAGTTTTGCAAGATCATCACTGTTGTTTGCTCTGAATGCTGTATTGTGCCTCTTCATGGTTTCCTTTATCTCCTTGCACCTGTAATGTCACAGTGCTGAGCATGAGCTTTAAATATAAAATTTGAGCCATCTGGGAGGTCTGGGACTGGGGGTGGGGAGGAAGGGGAGGAGTTCCTTCCAAAAATCTGGTTAAAAATCAAACTGCAGGATTTTGAGTGACACTTCAGTCATAGCTGCTTCTCTCTGTTTACTTTTCCTTGGGATTTGGAAACTCACACAGGGCCTGGATGCTGAGGTAGGAGATGGACACCTAAAATTGTGGTGTTTGCTATTGAGTCTTTATAGAGAGAACTGGGGTAATGTATATTTATATATACATTTCATATATATTTATATATACATTTGATACATCAAATTCACTGAACAAACTCCTTTTACCAAGTCAGTGCTGCATTTTGAAGCAGGTGGAAGAGTTTCCATGGCTGCAGTGATGGTTATTGGGCCTTTTTGAGGTTTCCAGGGCTCAAAAAGAAAAAAAAAAAAAGAAAAAAAAAAGGAAAAAAAAAGAAAAAAAAGAAGACTTAGGTTTAGGGAAACACCATCAACAAAACCCCCCAAAACAAACAAATCTTTATCACATTTCCAATCTTCCATCTCCCCCCAGTTCCAAATGTGCTGTTTAAAGAGTTACAAATGCTTGTTGGCATAGAAACTGCAGGATGGAAGTGAAGCATGCAAATGTAAAAGGAGCCATTCTGCTGAGCAACATGGCCTGAGCCTCTGCAAAGCTGACTGAAATCTTTTACGAGGCAAAGAAAATTGTCCAGATGTTGCTTGAATTATAATGGCACTAAATATTTCAGTTTTTCAATTTACATAAATCCAAAGAGGCTTGAAATGTAGGGAATGCAGCTCCATTACCAGTGGGCTTTCTTTTCTTATGAAAGAATTTGTAGTCCAAAAATATTGCTAAAATGTGTTTGGCTCCGAGTAGTGCCAAATCCTCATTAAAACATGTGGATATTTCTGTGGTTTAATCTGTTAGAAATGCATTCAGGATCCAGTTATGTTAAATTAAGCAACAATATTGGCCTGGATGTTGTTTGAAAAATTAAATGTGGCAGTCGGAACACCAAGCAAAATGTTTGCACATTTTAATCGCTCCACGAACAATTTTTTTTTTATATTTTATTCCAAGGAATGATCAAGAATGCTTAAAAGCTGCCCCTGCTCTTGTCAAGCTGCTTCCCTGCCCCTGCCAGGTCTGTGAGCATCCTGGCTGCCCCATCCCACCCTGGCAGGGGATGGGTTTGTGTTGTGCCAGGGGGATGCTGCTCCCTTTGAGCATCCTCAGCCCCTTCCACACTGTGCAGCTTGTGGATACAGCCCTCTAGGCCTCCAAAATCCTTGTTGGGAACAAGGTAAAATCCCAGCCTGGCCACAGGGTTTGTCACCCCGCACTTGTCCTGAGAGGTTTTTCTGACTGATGCTTGCTCTGTTGGGGTTTCCTGAAGATTTCCTGGGACAAAACACCTCTGGAGTTGCCTGGCTCCTGGTTAGTTTGTCCCTGTGCTGGTGGCTCTGGCAGCATGGAGCCTCTGCCCTAAAAGTGCTGTGGCAGGAGGGAAGGCCATGGATTGCAAGGACACTTTGGCTTGCTGAGGATTTAATTCCTGTTTATTTTATTTATTATTTATGTTAGCATTTAATTACAATTTAATTAATTTTCTAATTTAAATTGTAAAATTTTAATTATTTTTATTTAAATATATATATATATATACATACATATATATATATATATTTTTTATTTTATTTTTAATTTCCTATTTATTTTGCCCCCAGGTTGTTAATTGCCCCATGGTAAGGCAGGTCCTTCTTCCTGCTGTAATGCAGCCCTGCCAAGGAGGGAATTTGCAGTTGGGAATGTGGGAGTGGGTGGCACAGAGAGCCATGAAACTCTGCCTGTGCCCTGGGACACGTTCATAATACATGGGATCTAGAAAATATCCCTGTGGGAGGGTTTCTAATGGGGCAGGAGGAGCTGTTTGATTTGAAATCTGACACATTGCCAAAGCAATTCTACACTGGTGCTTTGTAACCCTCGTTTAAAGTGAAAAATGAGGGGAGTGGGGTGTATGGGCAGGTTTTCTAAAGTCCCTGGTTTTGGGGCTTTTTGAATTGCATGGCAGCTTGTGCTGCATCAAAACGAGCCCAGAGCAGGATGGTTCTCCTGTACCTGTGTGTGATTTGATAGCATTCACACCTCTTTGTTGTCAGACATCAAAAGGGTAGGAGGTTGGTAGGCTCCAAATTCAACCAGGTTTGACTTTCCCTTTTTAGTATAAAGTTCATACTTTTCTGTGGGATAGTTTTGCAGCTTTTTTTTAAAAAATTATTTTTAAAAAAACTCCAGACCCTGAAGTTAAATGGAATATTCTTTATTCTTTTAATTTCAAGCATATGCAATGTTATATATGTGTGTTGTATGTGTGTGTATATATATAAAAGTCAAGCTATATATATATATAAACTATCTGATGATAAATGGGGATGGTTAATGATTCATGATGGAAGAAAGCTAGAGAAGGTAGGAGGCACAGTGGAATGGGGTCATTGCTGAAAATGTCTTCTGCAAAAGCAAATGGGAGCACAGGGGAGGGCGGGCAGAGCTCCGGAGTGGGGAGGGAAGCAGCAGCAATCCCAGCTCTGGCTGGGTTTGTGGAGTGCACCACTGGAGGGTCCCACCAACACTGAGGGGCTGGAGCCCCAGGAGGGGCTGAGGGAGCTGGGAAGGGGCTCAGCCTGGAGCAAAGGAGGCTCAGGGGGGACCTTGTGGCTCTGCACAGCTCCTGACAGGAGGGGACAGCCGGGGGGTCAGGCTGTGCTCCCAGGGAACAGGGACAGGAGGAGAGGGAACAGCTCAGGGTGGGCCAGGGAGGCTCAGGGTGGACACCAGGAGGAATTTCTGCATGGAAGTGTTTCTTCAGGGCTGCCAAGCATCGGAACAGGCTGCCCTGGAAGTGTTCAAAAACCTGTGTCTCCAAAAGTTTGGGGATGTGGATTAGTGGTGCCCTTGACAGGGCTGGAGGAATGTTAGGACTTGATGGTCTTGGAG